>NC_080100.1:6040000-6345000 GCF_950005125.1 Chionomys nivalis | reverse complement strand
GAGCTTTTGGTTTGGGTGGCTTTGGATGGCTGGGGGTGGTCCGTCTCCATTTCCTATTTCTCCCTGATGAGCGGGTCTTCATCAACATCCAGGTGCACTAATGAGCTCTCAGTCCCCAGAGGGAGAAATGAGCTTTGCCACAGGGAGAAACTTAGCCACTGAAGTTAAGGTCTAAAGGTCACCCAGCTAATCAGTTACAGACCTGCCACTGGGGAGGCTCCTCAGCAGGAATGCATGCGTGCAGGTGGATGGTTATCTGTTCCAAGGTGGGGAGGGAAACATGGGCTCCTCTGCATTCATGCATGCAGATGGATGGCTATCCCTCCCCAGGTATTGTGGGAGGGGAGAAAATGAGGCTAGATTGTGCACCCTGGTACACATAGAGACTTGGGGTTTTAGCTCTGCCTCCCCTGGCAGATTACCAATGATTCTGTTATACAATGTTTTTTATGTCAACTTGCCTAGTCAATTAATTGTTGATCATGGTTCTCTATGGAGGGCTGTGAGAGGTATAATCAGAATCTCGGGTTCCAATACGGGATATTGCAGCCAAGCATCATGGAGGATGTTGTTGGTTTTCCTGGTGAATCCATGTGTCTTTATCCATCTTCAGTGCTGCAGATGAGACTATACTTCTGTGAACTGTCAAAGGTTAATTGGAGAGCATCATTTAGCATCAGGACTCCTGGCCTATTTCAGTCAAATAAACGATGTTTAAATCATGCTAACATAGCCCCAGATATTTTGTGACTGTGCTTGTAGGAGAGACAAGGTAGACTCAAGTTTTGAAAATGGGATTTTGTTATTAGAAAGTTGAAAGCCAAGAGCTGAATGTTCCTGGAAGGTACCCAATATTTTTGTTGTTGTTGTTAAAACAGTTACTTACTAAAGCATAACGTAAGCCAAATTTGTTTTCATTTTACTCGACTTTGTAGTTATTGCATTCTTAGTGGTCATTACATCTAATGATTCTTTTTTAAAATTTATTTATTTATTAAAGATTTCTGCCTCCTCCCCACCACCACCTCCCATTTCCCTCCTTCTCCCCCAATCAAGTCCCCCTCCCTCGTCAGCCCAAAGAGCAATCAGGGTTCCCTGTCCTGTGGGAAGTCCAAGGACCACCCACCGCCATCCAGGTCTAGTAAGGTGAGCATCCAAACTGCCTAGGCTCCCACAAAGCCAGTATGTGCAGTAGGATCAAAAACCCATTGCCATTGTTCTTGAGTTCTCGGTAGTCCTCATTGTCCGCTATGTTCAGCGAGTCCGGTTTTATCTCATGCTTTTTCAGACCTGGGCCAGCTGGCCTTGGTGAGTTCCCGATAGAACATCCCCATTGTCTCAGTGTGTGGGTGCACCCCTCGCGGTCCTGAGTTTCTTGCTCGTGCGCTCTCTCCTTCTGCTCCTGATTTGGACCTTGAGATTTCAGTCCAGTGCTCCAATATGTGTCTCTGTCTCTGTCTCCTTTCATCGCCTGATGAAGTTTAATATTCAGGAGGATGCCTATATGTTTTTCTTTGGGTTCACCTTCTTATTTAGCTTCTCTAGAATCACAAATTATAGGCTCAATGTCCTTTATTTATGGCTAGAAACCAAATATGAGTGAGTACATCCCATGTTCCTCTTTTTGGGTCTGGCTTACCTCACTCAGGATGGTGTTTTCTATTTCTGTCCATTTGCATGCAAAATTCAGGAAGTCATTGTTTTTTACTGCTGAGTAGTACTCTAATATGTATATATTCCATACTTTCTTCATCCATTCTTCCATTGAAGGGCATCTAGGTTGTTTCCAGGTTCTGACTATTACAAACAATGTTGCTATGAACAAAGTTGAGCAAATACTTTTGTTGTATGATAAGGCATCTCTTGGGTATATTCCCAAGAGTGGTATTGCTGGGTCCAGAGGTAGGTTGATCCCGAATTTCCTGAGAAACCACCACACTGCTTTCCAAAGTGGTTGCACAAGTTTGCATTCCCACCAGCAATGGATGAGTGTACCCCTTTCTCCAATCTGTAGAAGAATGAAAATAAATCCGTGTCTATCACCATGCACAAAACTCAAGTCCAAATGGATTAAAGACCTCAATATCAGTCCGAACACACTGAACCTGATAGAAGAGAAAGTGGGAAGTACTCTACAACACATGGGCACAGGAGAACACTTCCTACGTATAACCCCAGCAGCACAGACATTAAGGGCATCATTGAATAAATGGGACCTCCTGAGACTGAGAAGCTTCGGTAAAGCAAAGGACACTGTCACTAAGACAAAAAGGGAACCCACTGCCTGGGAGAAGATCTTCACCAACCCCACAACTGACAAAGATCTGATCTCCAAAATATATAAAGAACTCAAGAAACTAGACCATAAAAGGCTAATCAACCCAATTATAAAATGGGGTACTGAGCTGAACAGAGAATTCTCAACAGAAGAAGTTCAAATGGCCAAAAGACACTTAAGGTCATGCTCAATTTCCTTAGCGATCAGGGAAATGCAAATCAAGACAACTTTAAGATACCATCTTACACCTGTCAGAATGGCTAAAATGAAAAACACCAATGATAGCCTTTGCTGGAGAGGTTGCGGAGAAAGGGGTACATCTAATGATTCTAAAGTTTGAAAGATGCTAGTGCCTGGTTCTGAACTTTACTAGAGTTTTTTAGTTACTGCAACTTCGTGTTATTTCCTAATGCTTCATGACCTTGATTTCCTCCTGCATTACAGCAGAGACATTAACAGCAACCCTTTTATTTCATTGTTTGGGGCTTTAATTAGTTGATAATGATGAAACACTTAGCACTGTGCTTTCAGACATTATATGAACACTATGAGAGGTAAGTATATATATGTTCATCTTCTGAAGGTCTCATTTCATAATGTCTGGATTTGTGAGCATTTCAAATGTTTACTGCATAGCCAATATGTTTAAAGATGCATTTAACACACTGTTGTGGACCCACAGAACAACCAGACAAGGTTTAGAGCTGTAGATGTGCAAAAAGTAGGAAAGTGTAGCACAGTCAGGCAGTGTGTGCATTGCGAGGGGTGAGTTTGGGCTGCCGCTCATGCTGTGAGTCCCTGCTGTGCCGGGCAGTGAGTGCTGGGATGATAGTGCCAACGATGGTAATGATGGTGGAAGCCATGATGGTGGTAGTGGTCCTGATGATGATTGGTCTCGGTGGTAACATTGGTAGTAGAGCTGGTGATAATGAGGACAGTGTCGTGATGGTGGTGATGATACTGATGCTGATGATAGTAGAAATGGCAAGGGTGATGTTGACAGTAGCAGTGACTGTGGTAGCAGTAATGGTTCTCACAACAGTGGGGACCTGGCGATGGAGATGGTAGGAAGGGCGGTTATCCATTTGGTGATGGTGATGGTGAGAAGGTCCGAAGATTCTCCTTTCCCCCAATGACTTCTATACTATTAGAGAGTATAGAAAACTGAAAGACGCCTGTAGGCTTTTATGTTAGCTAAAGGGGTAGTTTAGGGGTGTAGAAATGTGGGGAATAGTTGAGCATCAAAGATATTGTCATTTAGTCAGTTCTGTGTTCCTGAATCCTGTGACGATCATATCTATGTTCTATAGGTACAGAGTTGGTTGATTATCCTATTGCCATCTGCACAGTAACAGAACCACTTAGGTCAATGAGGGGAACAATCGTTCTGGAAGGTTCATGGTTCCTTCAGTTTTTAAAATAGTAACACAAAGGCTTTCGTTGTGTTTATTTTATTTACTCTAACACAGCTGGGCTGTTCTTGTTACTGTGGTATATGAAGCACATTTGTTTGGTGCCCATTGTATCGCTGAAGTGTGATGCTCAATGGTTCATTATGGCAGAACTCTGTGGAGTAATTCATAATGTAGTTCTGATTAAAATGTACAGTAGTTTTGTGAGATGGCATAGTAAGAAGAAAGCTGAAATAAAGAGATGAAATCAGAATGCTTCTTTTCATATTTAGTCTCTATCTATCTATCTATCTATCTATCTATCTATCTATCTATCTATCTATCTACCTACCTACCTACCTATATACTACAGATCACTTCTTCGTACATAGATAGCAGTGATTCCTTTTCTTACAACTTTTTAAAAACATTTAGTGTGTATGTGTGTATATGCGCATGTGTGTGTGTGTGTACATGTGCATGCTCGTGCATTAATGTAACCTGGAGCACAGGTGGTCAAGAGGGCACCTTAGTATGAGTCAGTTCTCTCATTTCATGAAATAGGTCCCACAGATTGAGATCAGATGGTTTAGTCTTGGTGACAAGTAAATTGAAGAGCTGTCTTGTGAGCCTGACAGCATTGATTCTAATGGGAAGCTCGGTGATTTTAATCTACTCACCCCATTACTATAAGCATTTGCCAAAATCTAAAATCACCATTTTGTGGGTCAGTGAGTTTTCTTGTTATGGATTTTTTTTTTTTTTGGCTTTTTGAGACAGCATTTCTGTGTAGCCCTGGCTGTCCTGGAACTCATTCTGTAGACCAGGCTGGCCTCAAACTCACAGAGATCCACCTGCCTCTACCTGCTGAGTGCTGGATGAAAGGTGTGTGCCACCACGACCCAGTTTGTGTTATGGATGTCATATAATTAGTAGCAAGCAGTATCCTCAGCATTTTCAGGTAACACAGAGGCTAAGAAGCTGTGGTGTGAAGTATTTCCTCTTTGTTCATCAGAAGCTATGATGATAACTGTCTAAATTTCACTTCAGGATCTATTTGAAATTCATCTTTAACAAGAAACATTCTCATAGTGGTTTGTTTTTAAACATGCACAAAATATACATAACACACATACACCACATATAAACACACACACATATATACACACCACATACACATTCACACATATACACACAAAAAAAACACTACAAACACATTTACAAACACATATCTACACAAGCACCCACTACACACACATACAAGTACACAAACACACTCACATACACACATATGCACACACCCCACACAATACACACACACACACACATTTTATTCTGGCACTAATAAGAATTGGACTTAGGGACATTTACATGCCAGGCAAGTGTTCTAATGCTTAGCTATGCTCTTAGCTCAGTTTCTTTGCCTTTTTGTTGAAGATTCTCATTGTCTGTTTGTTAGCTCTAATTATTTATATTTTTAATGTACTCTAACAATTTTTAAAAGTCAACCTTTGCTCCATTTTTTTCAAATTCATCAATAAGTTAGTTCTTTAATACTTGGTAAATTATAAATAAAGATTTATTGTAATTTTTCAACTATTCATGTTTGTGTGGGTCTTGCAAACGGGGCTGCAGGTGCCTTGTTGTCCAGAAGAGGGAGCTGCATTTCGAGGAGGTTCAGGAAGTTGAGAGCCCCCTGATGAGGGTGCTGGAAACTGAACCCTGCGAGAGCAATGTGTCCTCCTAAGCATAGAGCAATCTTCATCCCTCACCTTTACATCACTAAATAGTGTAGCCTAGTGCTATTCACACTTTAAATGACCACTAAATGTTCATGCTGAAATTCAGTATCTACACAGCTCACAATGTTGCTTTCATATCTAGAATTCTTTTCAGTGAGTAGAGAATTAGTATTCTTTTTTCTTCTGTCTAAAACAGAAATAAATTCAAGTCTCCCTGGGTTTGATTACTGACATGAGGGTGATTTGTTTCATGTTTGAGAAAATGATTCTGGCTTTAGACTTTCCTGGGCTTTAATTATTGTGTTTAGTTTAAGATAAATCCAGAGTACAATCTATAAAAATATTCCCTATAGCCAGCCTTGCAGAAGCCAATGCTATCTTATTTAACATGTTATGAATTAATATCGACTTTTCTGCTGAACTTGACAGTAAGAGATTGCCATTAGGCAAATATTCACGTTTTGACAAATACTGCTGCAATGTTTGTGTAGTCCTTTGAGACAGAACCTGTTTGCTGATGGTCATTTAGCCTTCTTCT
This sequence comes from Chionomys nivalis, assembly GCF_950005125.1. Lineage (NCBI taxonomy): Eukaryota > Metazoa > Chordata > Mammalia > Rodentia > Cricetidae > Chionomys > Chionomys nivalis. Next base: position 6,339,051 of record NC_080100.1, on the reverse strand, counting down.
ATTCTAGCAAGTTCTTTGCCATTTCCTAGGCCACATAATGCAGTAGAAACGTAGCAGTGCCACTGTACGTGGGAGTGAGAAGTCAGAGTCCCTTTGCCTCCTGATGTATACAGAGTGAACCCAGATATTGTATATTTCGATTGTCCCCTCTTCTCAGTGTGTGAAATCCATCTTGCTCAGCCCATTCACGCGGTGTCCCACATAGCTTGCACTGTGATGGTTTGAATGAGAAATGTCCCCATCGGCTCATGTTTGGACACTTGGTCTCCAGCTGTGTTGCAGTTTGGTGAGGTCACGGAACTTTTCGGACACGAAGGCTTGCTGGGGGAAGTACATCACTTAGGACAGGTTCACCCCACTTCCGGTCCATACTCTCTGCTCTCGGCTGTGGTTGAAGATATCCTCTCTCAGTTTCTCACTCAAGCCAGTTGCTGCCATACCTGTCAGCCATGGTGGCTTTCCCCTTGTAAACCAAGAGCAGGATAAATGATTTCCTCTATAGAGCTGCTTTTGGGCTTGGTATTTGGTCACAGCAACAGGAATGAACTAATACACGAAATAAGCACATTTGAAATCCTCTCTTTAATAGGGAAATGAAACAAGCTCATGATATTGACTGTCAGCTGCATGCTCAGCCAGGCTGCCTTGAAACATAACCTCCTGTGGCCAGCAAGGCTGATGAGGATGGGTGGCTGTGGTCCCCACAGCAGAAATGTTACCCCGGGATATTCAGAAAACCGGACTTTCACTGTCGTCTAAAATCTGCAAAGTTGCTGCGGGTGAGTGGAAGTGTGGGAAGCCATGAGTTAGGATTCATGAACAATATTCACGAAGAGGCCTGTGCAGTCCAAGTGGTGAGCATTTTAGACCCTGGGGAGTCGATGTTTCCATGAGGCCAGTGATGTGCAGAGGACGGGAATGCTTTAATGAGGAGGTTGTTTTGCATACCGATTTGTTTCCCAACATGTATAAACAGAGTCTCTGAGAACATTCCAGGACACAGTGTTGGGGCCTGTTGTTTCATAGAGTGGTAAAATAATATCTTGCTTAACATTCTGCAACTTCCAAACCATGGGGCTCCTCACTAAAGGGGGTGAGAGATTATGCCTTGGGGAGCAGCTTATCTGAGTCACCTTCTTTGCGTGGTTAGATAATTTGCTCTTCAACTAGTACCTGCTGAGAGAGAGGGAGGCACTGTGCTGGCTCGTTACTTGTTGGCTTGTGGTCATAAAAGAATATTCTACTTGCATAAGTTAACCTCTGGTGTCACCTAGACCTGCCACCTAGCTAGTGTCTCTTCATTTATCTGCCTCTTTTCCATCCTGTGACCTGTGACTTAACTGTGTGAAGCTACTGTGACAAGTCTTGACAGAATACCATGGCATCAAGAAATTGTTTTCAAATGGTCTCTATTATTTCTTTTACTTTTGAGAACATAGTATAACTACATCCTTTCTCCTTTTCATTTCCTCCTTCCAAACCCTTACATATACCCCTTGTTGCTCTGTGTCAAATTCATGGCCTCTCCTTTCATTAACTGTTAATGTTTGCTTATATGTATATATATACATATACCTAAATGCAACCTGCTTACTTTTTGTAATGTTGTTCCCTTGCATGTATGGTTTCGCGGCTGACCATTCAGTGTTCAGTGAGCAGTTGGTGAGCTCTTCCCTGGGAAAGACTATTTCTCCTGCTCTCAGTGTTCCTTAGTTGCCCGTAGTTCTTCAAATGGTTTTTCATAAGAGGAAATTTATAGTCAGTCATCACTGCAAATACATTTTGAGGTAATTTGATTAAATAAGGATCCTGATGAGAATAGCTGTAGAGGTTTGATCTGTTTTACCGAGTCTGTAAATGGTTGGCCTTGATTGAAACATTTATTGCTGGCATGAGAAGATTATGGGCTTCTAAACTACAATTTACTCCATTTTTCTTGACTTTAACATAATATAATGAAATATAATAAATGTTACAAATTTATGTTCAACCGTTTGACTTTTTGACTTAAATTACAGAAGTAATCATCAGTAATTTTGGTTTAGCATCCTGTCAGGTAGCTAATGAAAGCACGTATCAGGAATATTTGACAGCTGTACATTCCGTAGATGGACAAGGAGGATGCAGCTCTCCTGCAGGAGAGTGACAGCAGATGCAGGATCTGAACACCACAGGACCATGCCGTGGCCTTTTCGGGGATGTTTACAAGCTCTGGTAGCAGAAGAGCTGTGTTAGCTCCGGCTTCTCTTTTATTTCTTAATCTCCTCTTGTGCTTCATTGCAAGGTTTGTTTCTGAAGCTTTAACCCTCTCCATACTGACCAGGAGCGTTCAAAGAGAAATGCCCCACTTTTTCCCATCAGAATATGAGACACCTTAAAATTTAAGGTTCAGATTTTCTCTGTATTGTGTCAGTGAATCACCTCCTGCTAGTCACAGAGAGATGATCCGTGTGAGGAACCCACTATTCTAATCTCCCAGCAGTCCACAGGGAAGCAGAAATAATGCCCTAGTTTCATAATCAGGCATTCGAGCCTCAGAAAAGTGAATTAGCTCCTGCGTATCACAGGACCAGCGAGGTGAAGGAATCGAACCAGTGTCACCTGGTAGAGGGCTGGCCTCGGCCTCCCGTTGTTCTCCGTTCTATGTCTTACAAGCATCCACTGTGCTCAGGAAACATTTAAGACCTGAGCTCTATTGTGGTAGAAGGGATACAGCCATAGAGACTATTTTTGTGATGTCACTGTCTAAATGTAATAGCATATATACATATAAGATAAAACATGTTTATGGAAATTACTGCCCACCTTTTAGTGTGTTGATGGTATTAACAGCACGAGTGGATTTGCTCCTTACAAAAGTCCGCATAGTTGGATGAAGGGTTGACAAAGGTTAGTAACTCTTCCAGAGTCAGAAAGGATGAGAACACGGTATATTTTAAGCTGCCATGTCTAATTCATTTTAAGATGCCTCACTTCAGGGAAACTTAGCGAATAGTATTTACTTATGCATACAAAAAATGCTCAAGTCGGTCCCTTCAAGATCCCTGGTTTTATGTTTACAATGTACCCAATTAGTCCTGGCCATGACCTACATCACCCTGTTAAGTGTGGGAAAGCTAGGCTGTTCATGGGTGTTCTTTTATGATTGACAGTAAAGAAAAAGAGGACCAAATGAGTATGATTGTGACATGGGAGTTTGTGTGCGGGAGGTATGGGTACATGTGTATGAGTGTGTGTGTGGGGGGGTGTATGCATGTGTGTGTGTATGCACAGTTAATTATTGTAAGACCTTACAAATACATACAGGATCTCCATGTCATAGGTCAAAAGAGAAAACTGTCTCCAATTTTTTTAAAGGTTCCTTGAGACAGTGGTTGTGTTGACTGCTCAGAGACGCAGGTATGGAGGAGTTGTCGAGCGTTGAAAAAGGCAGCTGTTGGCTGTGACTCTGTTTGGCTTAGGTAGAAACCCTGGGCCAATTCTAATCCCTTCAATTCCTCAAGAAAATTCTCATGGGAAGAGAATCTTTCTCAAGTATTCCCGTACAGCCAGAAATCCTGCCTGGTGGTCAAGGGATTAATCCGTAGAGAGGTGACAGTTAAGGTCTCATAGCCTGGTGCTTTAGGGCCTGCCTACGTGTTTTGTGACCTGAACTGCTCTTGACAGCTTGACCAGCTTTGCAACCTGCTGCGGTGGGAAGAGTGGGAGACTGGTGGTTTCCATGGGTAAGAGCTGGGTCTGAGCATGTGGGTTCCTACCAGTGCATAGGTGTCGCATGATTGGGGTTTTGCATCAAGAAGAAACCATGTGGTTTCCACGGTGGCTCCAAAATTCCAGAAGAACTTCTAGAGGAGTCAGGCCTAGACCCAGCACCATTCTCTTTGCCTAACAGATGGCACTGTGGCCTGTGCACCCTTCACGATCACGCTGTGGTCTGTTCTCCAGGAGGAAGTCTGTCTGGAGACTCGGCACAGTTTCGTGGACGCACTTTGTCCACTGTCATAACTATTGTTTCTTCTGTTTGCTCTTCTGTGGTATTGACAAAAAAAAAAGATCATTATATTACGTTTCTGCTTGAATTTTTTTTTTAACTCAGTCAAAAGGATAGAAAGAAAGAGGACATCTCTGCTCTGCTCAATTTGGTGGATAAGTCTGCATAAAGGCACTGGGGTTTGTCAGAGGTTTGCAGGGCATATGTTTGGGAGATGAGTTTTTGAACATAGAGCTTGGTCTCAACCAGCACAACTATTGAGAAAATCATGAATATAGGTAACATAAATTATCAAGTAATGTTTAATGTTAGGTAATATAAATCGTAACATACTTGGCAATTTAAAGTACTGCAAGGTATTCAAACTAATTGGTAAAATCAGCCCCTTCATGAATATGTATGCGTTAACGAAGTGGCTGATGAAATGAAGGTAAAATGTGCTTTGCCCTAAAATTATTGAATAAGGCTGTCAAGTTGGCACCGGTTTTTAAATGACCACCTTACTGCTTTATTTATCAATAGCTGTTATGAAGATTCATAGAAATTTTCTTTTTGCATGAATATTTTGCATGATATTTTCTTTTTTTTTAGGAATGTGTATAGGAGTGGAATTATAGGAATAGTAGAGTTTGTTTTACAGGGACTATGCCCCAAATTAATCAATTAATTATTATCATTTATTTATTCGTTTGTGTATGCATATGTGTGCGTATAAGATGGTAATGTTCCAATGTTCATGTGGAAGAGATCTTTCATCTGGAGGGCTGAAGGGATTTGCAGCTGGCACTCCTAAGTTGCAGCCATGGCTCACATCTGTGCCCACTGTAACTCTCAGAGGAAATTGGTTTCTCAATACATGAGCAGCCTTGACTTTTCCTTTAACCTTCCCTCCTGTAATCTGTAAGAATCACCATTAAACACTGGAGATAGATATTGGACCATAAACTACTTTTGAGGGTTATGATCTCATTGTATTTTATCTACAGCATGATATGTAGGGGAAACTCACATGATAAATGGAGATGCTGGCCATGGTGTTTGGAACAAGTTAGTTCTGACTTCCACTTAGGGAGTTACAGATGGATACTACTGATGTACTTAATTTGGTCTGGAATTTGACGCCACACTGGTGTCATATTTCCTCTAGGTTTCTGAGCTTTGTGGTCTTTTTTCTTGATTTGTGTTCTTCTACTTTTGCTTCAGGGAGTGGGTCTGTGGTCAACGTGCTTGTTGGGTGAAAAAAACACTAATTTAGATTCCAGTTACCCACTGTACTTTTGTAGGATTTCTTGAGAGAAGATATAACATGTGGCTCTATTTTACCTCTCTCTATTGATAATGGACCAGCTTCTCCTCAGATTAGAAGCAGAGTAGATATCACCCAAGCTGTCGGGTCCTGCACATCTTGGTGCCATTGAGTTACGATGATGCCTTTTGGATCATGATCCTTCCAGGATGATAAAATCCTTATTTTCTTAAAAAAAAAATCTTTGACGCCATCTTTGACCTTCTAGACAATCAAAGGTAACCATGTGCCTCAGGTGTTATTTAGAATGGAGGTATTAAAGGTCATCCTCATGTAATGGTAATTAGAGAGTGTGTTTAGGGTTCTATTCTCTCACAGTTATTTTCTGTAGCATTTTCATAGAAACATAATGCATCATATACTTTATATCATAATTATACATAAATATCATAATAGTTTCACTTTCCCACTTGGAGGAAACATGGTAAAAACACACCACAAACACCAAAACTTATATAGAATTGCATATCCTAAGACATTCTGATAGACAGGAATGTTTTTCTCCACAAAATAATTGAAACAATAAAGGTCCATCCTGTCACATCGGAGAGTTACTCTGGCTTTCCAGTGGGCCTTACACCTCTGGGCTTCACATTGGTTTGTTAGTTAGATCCTCTCATGCCTATGGAGAAAGCTCAAAGCTTATCTCTGTGTGGGGATTGAAACAGAAGACAACTGGTTAGCAGTTGCGTTGGGATCTGCAGCCCAGGAGCCACGGTCCAAGACGGGGACTCTAGGATTCATAAACATTTGTTGTTAGAATTTTTGAGACGTAGCCTCACTCTCCAGTTAGGCTGTTCTGAAACTCACTCTGTCTTTCTTCTTGACCTAGAACTTAAAAAGGGGAAACAATTTTTATCTTAAAATAGCATCCTGTCATTATATGCTTACTCATTAGCCCCTCCGCTGCTTCAGAGGAGATCAGGGATCAGTAAATCCATTGTTTGCAGATAATGTCAGTCACACGTGCATTCAATGGCCCTAAGTTACTGAGAACTGTAGCTTAGCAACATGTACACTGTGACATCTTGATTGTTTTTTTCTGGTAATTGTGGGGTGACTTAGGGCTGAGGGTTACTACTTCTCAGCATCTCATGAGATCATAAGACCAAATATCTAGAGCTAGGGGAAAGATCTCCATTCAAGATTTAAAGTGTTGCTTCTTTGTAATGAACATACATCTATCCTGTACCGCAGTAGCACTGAGGACTCATGGTCACACTATTGGACGTCTGAGCCCAGCTGTAGACACTCCCGGATCCTGCTGGCACCGAGTAATTGGACAAGGATGGATTTATTTCAATTTAAGTGTCTGCTAGCATCTTTGTTAAAACTGTACCTGGTCTTGCTTTTTATCACTTGCACTAAGAGGCAGGAAATGACTGTTGTGGGTTTAAGAGACAGGATATACCACTGTGTCCATGCAAGGTCATAAGTGGAAGGGATCACTGAGAAGTAAAACAGAGCACAGAATGCAACAGCACCCAAGCCTTGGTCAGACTTTCTAAGGCATGGGAGTGAGAGGGGCAGGCAGTTGCCTTGGATTAGATACTAAATCTATCTGCTTGTGCAAGGAGTGACCTTGTAAGTCCACACTTGTGCTTGTGGTTTCTGACCTGTGGGAGTGGAGTGTCTGCTTCTGAAAAGAGAACCGATTGTGTCTACTTTCTTCTTTGTGGTTCATAAGTCATCCTTGTGTGACTTTGGCCATAATTAGAAGAAACTGTAGGTAATTTCCTGAAGGGTAAGATTGAACTCAACAAGGACATGACTGTGACTCTTACTTTTTTGGTGTGTGTGTGTATGTGTGTGTGTGTGCGTGTGTTTGTGTGTGTGTGTGTTGTTTTTATGAGACACAGTCTTTCAATTTAGACTTGACTGTCCTGGAACTCATTATGTACCTAGCCCTGCCTTGAACTCACAAAGATCTGCTGGGATTAGAGGCCTGCCACCGTGGCCAGCCTTTAATCACCTTTTCAATGGAAATGAAGTCCACATCCGAGAGAAGGAGAACCTGTATGCTGTGTTTTCTACAGCGAGTTTGCTGTTTACCATGGTGACGGGGTACCTATGAGCATCAAAGCAAGACATTCCGGCCATGTCGGATGGAAGCGCTTGTTTCTGCCTGTGATTTTCTTCATAGAACCTCAGGGCTTTACATAATGGTGCTGATCTGATGAGGCTGATAATGCAGAGTCATTTCCTCCAGTTAAGTTTTCACCCAGGCAAGAAGCAGCGAATGAGCAAGGAGAAAGAGGTCTCGGTATTGGGACTGTGTTTCACAGCACCCAGCGTCCATCTATATGGTAGCTGGTCTTGAAACTGTTCTTCACTGACCTGTGAGTGGGAGTTCCCTAGTCCGTCTGGAGAGTGTGATTTGCCTTTGCCCTGGCAACAGATGCACTTTCTGGCCACTCTTCTTCAGACCCACGCAGGCTTTTCCTCTTCCTTGCAGTAATTCTCATTCCTATGACTCAGTTTCCCGTTCTCGCCTGGCAAGTTTGAACTTAATCCGAATATCGCCTTGAGTTGCCTCATAAAACAATCTCTCCTCACTCAGTTTGTAAGAAAATAAGCTTCTTGCTTTATATTGCAAAAATAACAAACACTCATTGAAATTCAGTCGATACGTAAAAATATTTTAAAACATGTTCTTGGTACCTTGGAGTAACCGTGTTTGACTTTGCGCCTACAAATGTAAAATATTTATTTGCTCTCATTCAGTCAAAAATTGGATTTTTCTGTGTCTCTCTCCCTCTGTTGATAAATGTGCACATTTAGTTTTCACTCTGTATTGTTATTGGATTTATGTGCCAGAATGTCGAGTTTTACTGCATTGGTTTTACACGCTGCATGATATTTAATGGTACGGATATATCATAACTTATTTGATCTCATTACTTAGAACTTTGGTGTATTCATTTCAAACAAATAAGTGTGTTTGCACCCCCTCTCTCCAGTAACTTCTGACCTGAGACTTGATAGCTCCCTTTGCCAGGAGTCGGCCACTTTTGTTTCCAGTCCGCTGACATGGTTCCCATACTTATAAAGCTCATTGCTTCTCCACCCTCCTTTCCTGTTAGCCTGCGCCGTCTTTTCTGTTTCTGTTATTGCTTACATGGTTGGTTCTTTACATGAGAGGAACGCTGAATGATGAAGGCCCACACTAAAGTATGGGCCCTTTCCATGCTAAGAGGGCATTAAGCCACAAGTCAGAAGAAGCCAGGCAACATGGAAGCACCTTGTAAGGGCCACAGGATATAGCATCTCCTTCTTTAGTTCCATCAGAACTTTCCGTTGGGGTACTGATGAGCTCTGGTGGTAGTGGGGGATTAGTGCCTGCCCTGGGCCTCCGAGGATGGGTATGATCTAATATAGACCTGGTGGTGTGTCTTCCAGGCAAAAGGGAGAGCGAGAGACCCGAGAACCTTTATCGTGACAACACGGTCAGTGTGCCTCGTCCTGCTCAGTGCACCATGTCCATGCAGCACACATCTCTTTCCACATTAGCAAAGTCAGCCTTTTATTTCTGACTCCTTTGACATTTGTGCAGCTTCATTCAATTCAGATAACGCTAGTTTTTCATTCTTTGGTCGTAGGTGGCACAGAGCTGCTGCCCATCCCTTGACTGTGATGTGGTACACCGTGAAGACGCCTGTGCTTCCAGCAGACAGTAGACTCTGATGTTGCATTTGAGGTTTTGCTATTATGAACAGTACAATTATGAATTTTCGCGTGTTTCTTGGGCAGATGTGGGATTTTCCTGACACTCAGGCAGCATGCACTCGCAGCTGTTGCGGAACACAAACTGCTCCTATTGTCTCTGTTTAGGGGGGCACTGATTTGTTTCCTGGGAAAATTATAAAGCATCTTTCATTTTTTTTTGCTCATAGTCTTGCTTGTTTATATTCATCAAATCTTCTTTACTGCTTCCTAATTGCCAAGGAGTAGCCTGACTTTTTTCAACTTGGCTTCTCTGATCTTCAATCAGGTACCCTTTCTAAACTATGTATAGGACATGGGAACTGAGACCGGAGGATAGCAGAGGTGGTGATCTCACACCCGGAGCAGTCTGCTCCCACTGGTATTGTCTGCAGCGGCATTCACAGGCAGGGCAGTCTACTGCAGGGGGCTTTGCAGACTGAGTTAGTCCGTGGATGGTCCTTAAGCTATAGATGCCATACAAAGGCAGCCATTCAGCCTGCAGCCATGTTTATGCCCTCCACGGCTCAGGAGCTCCTTTGCAATCGGTGTGCTGTCTTATTCCTTCTTCCAGAGTTAGATCTTGGAGTCACTCTTTTCATATTCTCATTAACCTCTGCACCATCATTTGGCTTTTAATATTATGAAATATGGATGCAAAAATACTTGGGAATTACTTTCAAACCATAATGACCTTTAGTGCAATATGCATGCTGACCTTTCCACATTCCAGGATAATGAACTGAACGACACACAGCGCCTTATGTTCCCAGCACATACGGATGTCCCCACACTGCGTAATGGGCTAATAATTAGTTGCTTTTTGTGGGCCACTTTGTCTGTTTTGACCTGCCTTTGAAGTCTCACTTATAGGCTGTTAGAGATCTGGCAGCTTTCTGTAGAATCTAATGTGAAATTCATCACAAGTATGATTCATTGGCCGAAATAAACCATCCAGGTTTCTTTTCCTTCATCTGGCAAAAAGGAGACCTTCACAGTGAGCTAACCCAATAGCTGGGTATATTGATATTGAGTCCCTTCTGTGACTAGTAGATCAGTTCAGAACACTTATATGTGTGCTACTATGTCCTAGGCCCTAGGGAGCACAAAGAATAAACAAAGATATCAGTTGATTGCCAAATGTAAATTTCATAGGTACTCCCAGCGTCCTTGAGATGCTTGAGGACAAGGTCATTGGGATATGATGCTCTCATTGACCATGTCAATATGTTTTATGTCATTCTCATTCATTCTTTCAATTATATGCTTCCTTTCTTGATTTTGTTTCTTTGAAGATACTGAGTATTTCACTACGTCCTTGTAGAATATTTTAATCTATTTATTTGCTTATAGCATATAGTTAAAATGGAAAATGATGTTTTAATATACATATATTATGCAGATAAATTGTGGTGATTATGACCACTTCTTAAATAAATCATCTGGGACAGGTTGTAAAGTACTCCACAGATACATCGAGCAAGCCAATTCACATAGTTTCAAGTGATACGAAGCAGAGGTGTGAACCGCATTCGGTAGAAGTAACAGGCAGGTTTAGGTCGCTTGGCTTAAGCTTTACATTGCAGAAAGGCTGAGTCATGTGAAGAAAGCACCTCGGAAAGCTCGGAGAAGACTTGTGTCCTAAGAATCAGCCAGTGGTGCTGCCAGACCAATGGATGTAGAGGCAGGAGGAGCACGCGTCTGTGTGCGCAGGCATACTGCATGCTAAGAAGGAATGAGCGAGCTGGAGGAGATGCAGGAATGGTCGGCCTGGGCACAGAGAAGGGCTTTTGCTGGGGTCAGCGATTTCCACTTTAGGGAAGTTCCCTGGGGAGCTACTGAAGGATTTTAAGCAGCTATAATTACTTTATTCAATTTGTTTCTAGTTTTTCTCTGGTCGTAGCATCAAAAACAAAAACATAAAAACATTTTAGGGGCATGAGTGCAAAGCACAGTGATCAATTAAAAGGCTTCTGAAAAACTTCTGCAAAACTAGGAGAGGGTAAAGTGAGAGAGCTTGGTCAAAGGAGACTGTGGCCACCGAGGTGAGCAAAGGGAGCAGGCTGGTGCCTATTTGGACTAATATTGACAATGGTTTATCTTGGATTAGCATATTAGAACAATAAAAATATGACTCCATCTCGATGAGAGAGACAGGCAGAAAACTGGGCAGAGGAGTGGTAATATCACTGGCTGGCTTGGGCGAGTTTGCAGACATTTCTCGGCCTTAAGGCAGTACAAGTGAAGAAGTGGATAGGCGGTGTTTCAGATACAGGTCGCCAAATGACTGAAGGTACCAGAACACTGAGGTAGCCTTTGCAGAATCCTTCAAGGGCTGGAGCTCTGGCACGCTGTGCGTGAGAGGCTGAAGTTTAGTCAATGAGGTCTCTGGCACCCGGTGAATGATCCCGTGGCTACTTAACCAAGTTCCACTCCAGTGAAACCCATATTGACTGGAAATGAGGGCCACACTTTCAGGCCAGCAGCATGGCATATACTAAACCTTTTGGTTCTTCCATTTAGCTGAGGGACATCAATGATTTGTATCTCCATGTTTGAAAAATGAAGGGTGACAGTGTATACAAGATTATTTATAGGAAATACGTATATAAATTCCACCTACAACCCATTTTGCAATTTCATATACATTATTATTCGTTAGCTACTAGAATCTCTGATTTTAATTAAGATCTCATTAATCTTCATTTTATGAGACACCTTTTATTCTTTTTGTGCATACTTGCCAAAAACTTATTAATGCTATTGAAGTCTGATTTAGTTTTGACATACAGGATTGTAACAGGTTCAAATAAACAATGCATCAACTTTCTATGGCTGGTGTCAGGTGTCCTTCCTAGGTAAAAATCTGAAAACAACAAGAAAGGAGGCTTTTCATTAAATAGTCTGTTTTTCTAAGTACATTAGCAGTCTGTTTTTATCTGATAATATTTCATGATATTTCTCTTCCAACCTAGAATAATTGCTTTAATAAAGTTACTCTGCCCTGAATGGCAATGTCTCTTCATCCCTGTGGTTGCATGTGGTTCCGGTGAATGATGAGAGCTGGAATTACTTCTCTGGACCCCAAGGGCTTGTGGACATGGCCATAGCTCCGTTCTGCCCTCACTGTTCCAGGCCCCCAAAACCTCTGCTTTTTAGCTCATCTGCCTGTAATAATCCCTTCATCCCTTTGACCATTAACTGGAAAATTATGACATTTAGAAAGGACATTTCTCAAAACCATGGGAATTCATGTATTTGCAGCAGATGTTGAGAGTATTTTAATAGGGGATAAAGCATCTGTGACGGCGAATGGCAGATCCACGGAAGAAAGGAAAGCATGCGTGGCATCTTAATAAGCACATGCGTTCTAGCAATAGTCCTGTAATGTCTCCACTGCCTCAGACGCTGATCATCTACTCAGTACCACCCAGCAACTGAGGCTTCACAGCCATGCTCTAGAATTGGGCAGAACGCAGTAACTGTGGCTTAGGACGATGAAACCTATTGCAGAAATAAGTGCTAATGTACTTAAGTGGATGAAGGGGAAAAAAAGCAGGAAATAAAACATCAGGACTGGCCACATAGATATGATGCTTAAGGATTGAAGCTAGCGGAAGTAATCCCAACAAAAACAGAGAAATTCCAGAGGTAAGAGAGAGGCGTGGGTGAGGTTTTGGAGAGAGAAAGAATGGCAATGGTGATTGATTTCCCGGGTGGTGAGCTCGAATATATATGTTCTTGTCTGTCATAGGTAGCAGGCATGAGGAGATAGCTGGTAAAGGCATGTCAGGGGATCCCTAGTAGATCAGGTCCTACTGTCATACTTATCGGAAGATGCCCCCTTTATTTATAGGTCAGTGTTATATGGAGTGGGGGTTATATTTATGTCCCTGTTTTTAAGCATATGTAAAGCCACCAAAACTTGAAAAGGCAGGACCCAAGGGAGTGCTGGGTGTGCACCTTCATTCAAGGGAGGCCTGAGAGGCTGAAGAGGGAAATTCCAAGATTATGATGCTCTGGATCCCAGTAAAGATTTTAGGAAATACCTTTCCTCAAAGGGCATGTCTCCAGGTTCATGGAGATACCCAGTTGCATAAGGTTTCTGGATGGAAGGTCAGACAGTAGCCAGTAACAGTGACCCTAAAGATCCCACAACGGCCTTCTCTACCAGACATGGCAGACTGTGCATGCATGTTCTCATAAAGAATATACATAGTGATTGTCACAAGAAGGTACTGTCTTCAATGCTGTCTTCACTTGAGAAAGCATGGCCTGTGATCTACAATATTGCACCAGTGAGAGCCACAACTTGCCTACTGTAGTGTGCCCTGTGAGTATCCCTCCTTAGGAGATTTCTCCATGTAAGTCTGGTAGAAATTGTTCATTATTTAACTATATTTTTTTCACAGAAAGAGCTCTTGTTGGCTTGGCGAATAGAAGTGGAATGAATGAACTTTCACTTGGCTTTAAAACCTGCTGACAGATAAAATTAATATTGTCTTTGCGCAAATAATAATTTTATCTAATGGACTTCATTTATTTTTATCGTTCCTCGGGGCAAGCTATAGCTAAACAGGGGGAAGAAGGCAAAAGCGTAATAACAATTCCATTTGAAGAGAAGTATAAAATAAGGTCACTGAAGCTGAACTATTATTGAAATGTATAAAATAGTTTAATGTTTGCTTTTCCCCATTTTATGCCATGAGGTCATTTTATATAGCTGTAAAATTCCTTCTCATCTGGGTTCAGCCATGGTGGAACTCCAGATAACAGGTGCCTCTGACTCAGCTGGGAGGTGCAGCCTGTTGTCCTTCTCTACATAGGTCAGATAAGTGTTTTTGTTATCATATTCCTCAAATCAGCTCACAAACCCATCTATCATCAATTCCTTTTGGCTGGACATTGACAGCAGGGTATATGGGTTAAAACAATCCAAAAGTGTTCATTTTTTAAAATGCAAATAAAAGTTGAAGATTTAATGGATGAAGGCTATCTCGATGTCCCCTTTAGGTTCGATAAATAACAAGAAGCCTTAATTGTAATCGTGACCGGTCACGGTTTTGGAAAAGCATTAGGATGTCTATTGGCTTCAATAGTGTGTTAACTTAGTGGTATGGTTTTGCCAACTCTTCATTTAATTCCATGTTCTGCCAAGTACCCAGAATATCTGGCGGTGCAGCAGAGAGAGAGCAGGGCCTCACTGGACTCAGTTGGCATCTTCCTTCCTGTGCTGAGGAGGAAGGGCTTTGGGCTTCCTGGGTTATTTCTTCCTGATGCCCCAAAGTTTCATTCTAGTCTTGATAAGAAAACCACATTTCTGTCTTTTGTTTCCATTCTGAGAAATCCCTTCTTGGCAGATCGTGTCTTGAACTTTTGTTTTCTATTTACCAAAGTAAGCACAAATAATCTATTCTAAAAGGGTAAATAGGAAACATAAGAACTACATTTTCACCTGTTTGACAATTGTAAGCCCTGGGTGGCAGTACTGAGATGCTGTCCTTTCCACCCTTGCCCAGCCCTGGACGGCAGCTCGGAGGGACCTCTTTTCATATGATCACCTTGACTAACAACGCCCTGAGAGCACCTCACCTCCCTGGGCCTGTGGTTCACCTTCGAGCATTTACTTTGCAGACATGACGGAGGTGACTCGGTTCATCTAATCTCCTGGCGATATGTGGGTAGCTGTATAGGCTCAAACAGAGAGACCAACTTAATGAACATAGAGCCGTGGGTTTCTGGGCCCATTCTGTCCTGACTTGCCACTCACATTCAATCTTATATATCTTATGGAATGTGGTTGAGGTCTCGCTTTATCAGATACAAAGGGATTAGGTATGTGTTTTTGAAATCTTCTTTGACTTCCCAACTTCTGGGAGTGACTGGCTCATTTATTGTCTCCTGTGGACCCAAAGACTAAGCCATCTCACAGTACAACTCTATTAGTGGCAAGAGATGACTGAATCACAGCTACTCACTGAAGATTAGCTCTGTCTGACTTGTTCATGCAGCCCATTCAGCCTGCAGGAGCACATGAATTTGGCACCCAGACCATGAGTTCACCGCCATGGCTTTTGATGAAAATAAATAGAAACCTTGACACATAACTGCTATGAGACTGTCCAGATAAATCTCTGGTGAGAAAGTGTTGTGTGCCAGGCACTGGAGTGATTATGGAGGGATCCAGACAGGAGCTTCCAGCCTGGCAAGAGTGGGCAGGAGCCATGTGTGGAGATAGAAAATTGCCTACACTCTGACCCATGGACACCTGAGCTTATATGAGCACCATGGTGTCAACAACATTCACAGGCGGCTGCAACTTTTCCTGTGAGTTACTCTAGAGAGGCTCACGGCTAGGAAGCTTTCAGGATACACAATGAGATGCATTTTACAGGGACTTGGCTGTTGGTAAAAGGTTCAGAAATTTTTGAGCTGTTCAAAGAAGGAGAGGAACTTGGAGAGTTTGAGATACGACAGGCTTGTGCCCTAACAGCAGCTGCAAACGGCATCTCTGGCTGTGACCCGGGTGCAGAGAGCATGGACTGGGAGGCATATTTGGACGGTACATGACAGACAGTTCACCCAACCCCCTTGAACAGTGACAAGGGATGGGGTGACTGAAATATATGCCCTTCAGCAGGGCTCTCTGTCTCCTTCTTTAAATCTGCCTCTTTATGATTCTGAGGTGACAAGATTTATAGCTTGCAGTTTCATGCTACAGGTGTAGGCAGAATCTCACTCATCAGTTTCAAATATCTGGAGACAGGACTGCTGTGTTTTAGGCAAGCTTGGGGCATGGCTTTGAGTCCTTGCTGAGGCTGCCTTTCTGGGTTAGCTCACTATCTTGACTGGTTTGTACTCTCACCAGGGAAATCATAGATGCCACTGGGTACACTGGGTAAGGCCCATGTCAAGAAGGGTGTTGGGTCTCTGAATCATTCCAGAAGATCTGGCCATATATAATTTTACAGTACAACTTAGAAACTGCTTAGGCTTCCCTGAAAGGGTGAACATTAAACTTGTGTTGGATCTGTTTTTATTAATAACTGGTTAGATACTGTTCCCTAAAAAAAACTCCCCATGTAAGCTTTCATTCTTTTGATTTCTTTTTAATCTGACAGTATTTTTATTTTCTAAAAGGAACAGTTATTTTCTGTCCCCCACATCTATTCAGCTGCAGCGTGGGTGAAATCAGGAAATGTTATGTATTGTACAAACGCTTCTATACAGAGCTGTGCTTATTTAGATCCAGATTATAGAGCCATCCTCCCACACCAAGAAACCAAAGGAAAGATCCAGGGATTTTGAAGTAAATTCTTCAAAATGTATTGATGTCACAGTCCAGATTTGTCTTCTGAAATGCATCGTCCAAACAACAAAGCCATTTTTTATTAACTTGCTTAATATATATTTAATTTTCTTGGATTGGTCAGGCTGTACAAGGAAAAAAACTTTTTGTGACAGTGATTCTTAAAAAGCATTTCAAAACAAAGTTCTCAAAGTGTAGCAAATAATTATAATTAACATGGCTTTCAATTTTACTGACAAAGTATTGAAACGATGCAATACAAGCTCCGTTGGGAGACGCATGTAAGTGTACTTTGTGTAGTGACAATAGCTAGAACTATAGAGAGAAAGAGGATCTGACAAACCTAAATAAGGGTTTATCAGCAAGGGGCAATTTGACAGTGCTTGGAAGTGTTTTTGCTTGACAAAGATGGGTAGAAGTGTGGGATGTTGGCTAATGTACCTAGCAGCCCTGGACCGAGAATCTCTTTGCTGTGATGTCACTAGAGCTAACACCGAGCACCCTGCAACAGACAGCACACCAATCACCGAGGCGAGAGAGCCTGTGGCTCCTTAGGAGACGGAATTTTAACCATTCGAAAGGAAGCTACCCAAAGCTGAAGCGACCCGCAATGATACTCTTGAGGAGTTGGCTCTCTATGGTGGCTGCTCAGAAAAGTACAGGATTCTACATGACCACTGTGGATGTCTTTGTCCCCTTACTGCTTCGTTATGTGTAGCAGTTTATTGTAGGAAGAAGAAGGTGATGCTACATTCTGAAAAGTAACTCCCCAAAGAGTCCCTGTTATTGAAAGTGCTTCTCAAGGTTTGCCATGGCAAGCACGTAATCTCATGTTCCCTTCGCTGTGTTCTCATCTCCGTGGCATTTCCCTTACTCCCCAAGTTTCTCAGAGTATGCTTGAGTCACCACTTTCCTCCTTTTATCCTTTTATTTAGCAAAGATTTTAAGGCTCAGATTAGCACAATAGGATTTATTGCATACAAAGCATGCTGGTAGCTATGGTGGATAGTCATAGCCTGCTTCTTTCAGTTGACGTAACTTGGATCTTGGCCCTTGGCTCATGGCAGTAGTAGGGTGGGGTAGAGCTTCAGAAGCTGGGGTCTAATAGAAAGAAGTTCAATGCTGGTGTATGTGAGCGCGAGGGAATTTAGTCACTGGCCTCTTGAGAGGCTCATCTCGGCTGCCACGGAGTCAGAAGTTCTCGCTGTTAGCAGCTCATGCCATAGTGTGTCCCGTTGTCCCAAACTGAAAGCAGTAGATCTCAGTGACCGGACTTGACACCACTGAAAACATGAGCCAAAATACACTCTCCTCTTATGTGGATTATCTCACACAGTTTATCCCAGTACCAGGCAGCTGACTAACCTAACAGTTGAGGGTATTCCCTTTTGGCTTAGAACTGGCAAACTGACCAGCTGTAGTCTTAGCATCTCATGAGTTGAGCTCCATCCTGGAGGTAAAAAAATAGGGTAATGCTATGGGGAGTGTGCTCTGTGAGCGGTCGCTGCTTGGATGGCAGGCATGGACATACATGCTGGCGACAGAAAAGAATGAGGGTTGTTGACACTTGCCTCTCCTTTTGTTTGATCTTATCAATTGCTAGGTTGGGCTTGGTTTTAGACTGAGCTGTGAAAACTACTCACAGCCCTTCCAGAGTAGCCCACAGGGATCTCCAAACATCCTTTTCTTAACAGAACCGAACTATATTGAATTCATGTCTCTTCCCCCCTCTACACCCACATCCACCCTAATCCAGATCACCACCCCCTTTCTGTCTCTGGTTAAAAAACAAGCAGAATCCCGGAATTATAATAAAATATAATAAGATATAAAAAACCAAAACCAAACCAATCAGAACAAAACAAACAGAAGAAAAGATCTCAGGTAAAGGCAGGAGAAATAGATAAATACAGATGCCAAGACCTACTTCTTTGCTCATGCAGCAATCCTAAAATAAACACAAAACCAGAGCTTTGTGGGGTAAACAATAAAAAAATAAAATAAAAGTAAAAATTTAAAAAGAAAGAAAGAAAAGCCTGGCATCACACTGTGAAATAAAGAACTTTCAAAGATGCCATTGAAATCATTTTCTATTGTTCATCTTCTGTTGGGCATGCTGTCTACCCTTAGAATAGTTTGTTTTCCAGTGAGACTCCCTTGGAGAAAATGAATTTTTTGATGGCAAGTGTTTCTCAATTGAAGATAGCTTCTGGGTTAATCTGAGAGCTAGCAAGTGTCTACTTCTCGTTTTAGCCCCAGGACTCCGTCCGGTGCAGACCCGTGCAGGCCCTGTGCATACTGCCTCAGTTTCTGAGTTCACATGTGCATCGATCATTTTAGTTTAGAGGGTCTTGCTTTAGTGTACTTCATGCCCTCTGAATCTTACACTGTCTCTGCCTCCTCTTTGTCAGGGTTCCCTGAACTCAAAGAGGAGGGATTTGATGGAGATATCCCATTTAGAGCTGCGTGTTGCAAGGTTTACTATACTCTGCAGATTGTCTGGTCATAAGCTTCTGTGTTTGTCTTCTGCTAATGCAGGGGAAGCATCTCTGATGATGGCTGAGCAAGGTTCTGATCTATGAGCATAGTGGAAGGTCAGTAGGAGTCATTTCACTCCTATGTTCTTTTGGACAGCAGTATTATTTGACTTTACCACAGGTCCCTGGGCTTCCTAGTCTCAGGTTCTTGATCACCTAAGCAGAGCTGGGTTTGGTTCCATCTCCTGCAACGGACCTTAAATCAAATCAAATATTGGTTGATAACTCCCAAAAGCTTTGTGCCACCTCTGCACTAGCAGGTTTTGCCAGCAGGAGACCATTGTAGGTAGAAGGGTTTAGCTGGGCTGATGTTTATTTCTCCTTTGGCAGTGAGTAGAGTTTATCTTGGTACCAAGGGTACCGGTCAGTAGGGGTGAAGGCTCTAAGCAGGTACCAGCTCAACTTCTTCAAGTTCAGTGAGCTGTGTAGGTGTTATTTTCAGAAATATTATTTTGTTCTCAGTTTACAGAGAAAAACTTAGATATTTTATAACACCCTGGACTGTTTGGGGGTCCCTATGGGATCCCTGTGGGGACCATGTTGATTAGATGTAACCCAGTCTCAGTGCCAAAGCTTCATTTGGTGATGAGAAAGGTCAAATTGGGGCCATGTCACCCTGTTATTTGGCAATTTCATTTAGATCACCTTCATATATTTATATAATTTAGGAAGCTTCATTTGGTTTCCATGTGCCCTCTCTAATCGCCCTTAATTTTAGCTGTCTCCCCCATATTCTTTCTCTTGTGCCCCTCTTCTACTTACCTCCCCATTTGATCCTCTTCTTCAAGTCCATGCCTCTTATCTATCCATCAACTTCTATTCTATTTCCTCTTCCTAGGGCGTGTGTCCTTCCCCCAAGCCTTTACTCTATATCTATACCTTCATAGTTCTACAGATTGTAGCTTGCTTATCATTGACTTAACAGCTAATGTACATGTATAATAAAATATATACCACATTTGTCTTTCTGGGTCTGGGTTACCTCACTGAGGATGGCTTTTCTTAGTTCCATCCACTTACCTGTGAATTTCATGATGCTGTTTTTGAAGGTGGAGTGATATTCCATGGTGTGAACGGACCACGTTTCCTTTATTCATTTGTCCACTTGTAGATTGTTTCAATATTCTTGCTGTTATGAATATAGCAAAAACAAACGTGGTTGAGCAAGTGTCTCTGAAGTAGGATGACACAACCTTTGGGTATATGCCCAGAGTGGCGTAAGTGGAACTTAAGGGAGCCTGATTCTGATCTTTCGGAGGAACTGCCACACTGATTTCAACAGGAGTTGTATAGGTTTGCACTCCCTCCGGCAATGGATGAGTGTTTCACTTATTCCATACTATGCCTTCATGGGCTGTCACATACTTTATTGATCTTGGCTATTTGCACCCTTACAAGATGAACTCTAAGTAGTTTGCATTTCACTGATGGCTTAGAATGATGGTTTAAAAGTATTTCTTTAAATACTTCTCAGACATCTGAGTTTCCTCTTTTGAGGATTCACTGTTTAAATATGTACCCCATTTTATTATTGGCTTGTTTTTTTGATGTTCAGTTTTTTTTTTTTTTTTTTTTTTAGTTCTTTGTATATTTTTAAAATCACGACTCTATTGATGTATAGCTGGTAGAAATCTTCTCCCATTTTGTCCAAGCAATGGTGTCCTTTCCTATGCAGAAGCCCCTCAGTTCTATGATGTCTTCTTTGTTTTAGTTTAGTTTAGTTTAGTTTTTCTTAATAGGGTTTCTCTACACAGCCCTTGCTATCCTGGAACTCCTGAGGTTTTTATGTTTTCAAAATAAGCTAAAATTTGTTCTTTCAAGTGTTGTAAAGGATTATTTAAGAATTATATTGGGGATTTCATTGAATCTATAGATCACTTTTGGTAGAATGACAGTTCTACCAAACTGTGTTAATCCTTCCAATCCATGAGCATGGGAGACCTTCCATTTATGACATCTTCTTCAAGTCCTTTTCTTCAATGTCTTAGTAGTTTTCAAATCTTTTGTTTGTTTAGAATTACCATAGATGTTTTATATTTTTGAGGCAACTGTGAAACGTGTGTATGATTCCTTTCTCCGTCCATTTGTCATTTGTATGTAGGAAGGCTACTGATTTTTGTGAGTCAGGTTTGTGTCCTGATATTTTGCTGAAAGTATTTATCAGTGGTAGGGGATTCCTGGTGGAATTTTTGGATCACTTATGTCTATCATATCATCTACAATAAATACACTTTGACTTCTTCCTTGGTAAACTTTATCCCCTTCATCTCCTCCTATTGTCTTATTGGTCTTCAAGTAATATATTGAATAATTATGTAGAACTTGGACAACCTGTCTTGTTCCTCATTTTCATAGAATTGCTTTGACTGTCTCTCCATTTAAGTTGATATTGGCTATGGATTTGTTGTAAACTCACTTGATAGGCATCTCCTTCAGTTTAGGGAAACTTTCTTCTATGATTTTGTTGACAGTATCTTCTTTGCCTTTTGCCTAGGTTTCCACTCCTTCCTCTATTCTTACTATTCATAGATTTATCTTTTCATAGTATCCCAGACTTCCTGTATGTTTTTTCCTGGAGTTTTCTCTGAGTAGTGTATCCATTTCTTCTACCTTGTCTTCAATTCCTGAGATTCTGTATTCCATCTCTTGTAGTACATTGGTGAAGTTTTCCTCTGAGGTTCCTGTTCAAGTTGCTAGACTTTTCATTTCCAGATTTCTCTTCATTTGGATGTTCTTTTTTGACTCTATTTCTACTTACAGGTTTTGAACTATTTTATTCATTTCCTTCTACATTTGGTTGTGTTTTCAAAGGTTTCTTTAATGGATTTATTTGTCTCCTGTTTAAAGCCCTCTATCATCGTCATAAAGGATATTTTAAGGTTCTTGTCTTGTGCTTCGGCTATGGTGTCTTTCTAAGAGCTATTGTGATAGGATTGCGGTGCTGAGGTAGGGACATTTTGTCCTGGCTATTGCTGATTATGTTTACACACTGGTGTCTAGGCTTCTGGGTTTGGGATGGTTGCATTTTTAGGTGCTGATATCTGCTGTTTTCTTTGTTGGGTGGGTGTTTTGTTCCTTCATTTCTGTTGGCCCCTGTGCTTCTTAGAAGATATGGTGGTTGTGTGCTACTTGGTAGGGGATGCTTCTGAGATTCTGCTAGGTGTGTCCCCTGAGTGTTCTGGGTGCAGTGTTTTTCTGCATACTGGGCACTGATACATAAGAATGGGAATGTGCTAGAAGAGGATTCACAGAAGGGAGGAAAGCAGGTGTTCCACCAGGATCTGCTTAGTCTCCTGGATACAGGGGCAGAGAGAAAGGAGAGTCCCCATTGGGTAGTTTGTTACAGAGCTGGTGATGGCAATAGGAAATTGGATTTGGAAGCACTGAGGAAGACTGGAGATCTGAAACCCACCTACCTGATTCATGAGTCTACTTACTTCTCGGCAGTGCTGCCTGCAGGTTCCCATAGAAAGCCTGCTGGCATCTGAGATAAAGGAATGAGTGGAGAGAAACGTTGAAGAAGAAGATCTATGTGGTGCCCTGGAAATGGGGACAAACAGGGAGGGGATGACAAAGCAGGTGTTCTGCTACAGAGCTGGGGGTGAGTCTGAGGGGTCCATTGTGAACAAAGGAAGAGAGGGATAAAGATTGATAGTTATCCTGCCTGCTTTCTAGGCCTGTGTAGGCAGAGGACTCCTAGGGTTTGAACCCTGGGACCTCCTGCTGAAGATGGGGGTTGGACTAAGGGGATGAATGGGGGAAGGTGGGGTGAAGGGGAAGATCTGCCCCACATGCTAGAGAAGGGATCAGGAAGGGAGCAGGCCCAGCAGGTAGTCTGCTACAGAGCTGGATGTGTGGACCTGGGGATTATCTTTTCAGAGTGAAGATCTTCAGGTAGTCTACCTCCTTCCCTGGCCTGTGTGTCTAGCAGATTCCCAGAGAACACATGCTCAGTCATGTCTGTTTTAAGATCCACCAGCTGATGACATTTTATGGCTTCAGCCTCATGCCAGGAGGAAAGGTGAAGATAGGCTGTTTCCCAGTGGGGTTTTAGTCTGCTCTCTAATAGGAAAAACACACCCTTAATATCTGAACTCAGGAAAACTTAGCAGCTGTGGACCCTTATCTATTTCAATATCCCGTGTCTGGGGGATCACCAGTCATGATAGGACTGTGCTTCTGGCTCCCTGTTTGCCTACCCTTTTCATCTCCACACCCCTACACATCTCTTTACCTCTTTCTCCCCAGAAACTCTTTCCTCACTGCCTTGGTTTGTAGCCCCTTCATTTGCATCTCCCCTCTACCTGAGGATTGTCTCCAGTGAAAACATCTAGAATCTTCTACATTGCTGAGGACTCTAACCTTTGTCTGCTGAGGGATTCTTGGTCTCGGGAATCTCATTGCTATGTGTGCTCATCTCTGTGCCCTTGTGGGCATGTACTGATGTTCTAAGGCTTGCCTCCTCCACGCTGTGCTGCTGGACCCCTCTACATATTCAACTATGCACGGAGTGAAGGATGTGTAGTTGGTATTCAGTAAACGATGAGTGAACGAGACACCGGATATAGTTACTTTTACCAATGCCAGTCAGTTCCTTTAAATTTCCCACCGCTTAGGGTTCTCACCATCTCTGCCTTAGACCTCAGAAATACCTCTTCATCTACTAAAAATCTAGGACCTTTTCCAAGGATATCTACCCACTCAATGCATTCTTCTATTTCTAAATCTTTTAATATTAATATGAAAGAATATATGTATTTAATATATAAATATAAATATCCACTACTTCTTAAAGATGAAAGCTTTCCTCCCTTTAATAACTAGTTTCTTCATTCTAATAACTTACGATTGCAATTTTTTCTGGGTCTTCTCTCATATGGTGTCTTCTCTGCCTTTTTTTCACTGATTTATCCTTTTTGACAGTGTTTTACTATGCAGCCCACACTGGTGCTGACCTCATAATCGTCCAGCCAAGACTCCTAAGTGCTAGGGTGGCGGGCAGGGCCACCTTCACCTTTCCCTCTTCAATCTCTAATCTCTTCTCCACTCAGCCTTCTCAGAAAATGGACTGTTTTTAATTATCTGTGATGTTGTCTTTTTGTCCCCCTTCACTATAAAATAATCTCAGACACTAGGTGATTTCTCCAAGAAAAGAAATTATTTCTTCTTGGTGCCTGAGGCTGGAAGTCAGGAATCAAGGGGCAGTGATGGATGAGGGCCCCTCTGCTGCATCCTCCACACTGCTGTGCAGAGCAGAGCAAGGTGTTGTGCATGGGAGGATGAGGCAGAAGCCGAGGACACTGAAGTGGCCTGTCTAGCATCCCACTCTCCGTGTCATCAATTCCCCTCATGCAAACAGCCTTAATCACTCTTAAATGCCCCCACTCAGCAGGCCACTGCATGGAACAGTACATTTCAGCATGTGCTTGTGTGCCAAATTGCTTTCTCAGGCCTAAAAATTCCGAGTCTTTTAGTGCTAATTATATTTTGTTGCATTTTCTTTGACTATGAGGGAGCTATACTTTACTTCTCTTGGCCTGCTACTGTCTTTGTTACTTGATACATGGCTTCTGTTTCCTTTTCTTTGGAGACCCCCACTTGCTGCTGCTGACTATCTTTGGGCAGAATCCAGTGTTCTTTCCCATCTAACACGGCCTCCTCCTTGCCTATCCTGTTTCCCCTAAATGATGATCAGCCCATTTATCATTTCAGCCTTTCCAGGCTTTCTGTGCTTCTTCTGATTAATTTCCACATCACCTGAGCTGGAGCTTATGGGATTTTTCAAACTATTCATTCAGGATGTACAATATTAAGTACCATAGTTTCATATACAGCAGGCCTTCGGTGGATACTATTTAAATGAATAACAGTTCCATCCTGATAGTCATTTATATCACTTTGAGTCACTTTGTCCTGGCTTCCAAAATCCAATAGGTTAGAACAATAGCCATTTGTAATATATTTCAATATAACATATTGGTGTTCAGGGATTTGGGCAGGGCTCAGCTGGGCATTTATTCTGACTTTGTGACACACGTGAGGACCCTCAGTGTGATTCTGGGTTAGTCTCGGCAATGGTGGTTGGAAGGTTGGGCTTTATGTCTTGTAGCCCCCCATACCACCTAACTGCTCTCTCTCCTGAGTCAGGTCTAGGGAGCTGGACTTCTGTTCTGCTTCCTCCATTCTTTGAGGAATGCATTCTGGATGGCAGGAGGTGGCCGTCATGCTGTGGGGCCTGGTTTGGCCATTGGAAGCTGTGACTTCTGTTGTGTGGTTTGCTGCATGGCGCCACTACAGAGCAGCCCAGACTCACAGGGCAGAGGGCTACAAGTTCAACTCTGTGATCGTTCTGACCAGCCATACTTACTCTTACCCATCCTTTGCCTCTGTTTTTTCCTCATGATGTCCAAAGCCAATTCCTTTCATTGCTCTGAACAATTGCAGTAACTTTAAATAAACTTATTTAACGTTCTGTTGTTCTCACCGCAATTACCTCACCAGACTGTTTTTTTTTTGTTTGTTTGTTTCTTATATATTTCTTCCAGGGTGAATAAGCTACAGTGGTATGTGCCCCAACAGTTAATACCTCACACTTTACCACAATTTTCTTTCCATATTATATAACCTATATCCAAGCTCTTCCTTCACTCTCTGTATTACCTTGTGTCTGTACCAAGTACAGAAGAGAATTCTAGGACTGATGTTTACTGCCGTGTCTCGCCTGCTTACTCACTCCTCGGATGCTTTCTCGTCCTCTTCCCTTGGTGTGGAACGACTTTCCCGAAATCCCTGTCGTTTGAAATCCTCTTTATCCTTCAATATTAAATTCCAGTCTGAATCCTCGGTGAGCCTAGCCTTGATCCCTCTAAATGGCAGGGGCGCCCTGCCTTCATTCCCATGGCACTCTTACTTCCTCTAAACTTAAGAGCTTGGGTTGTAGTTATTCGCACAGGTTTGCTTTACTTTAGAGTGTGTTTTGTTCACAGTCTTGAAGGTGGCTCAGTTTCTAGCCTCAGCCATTTACCCCACCTGAGATTGCTCAGTTTTTGTTCTATTAGATTCCCACCTGGTAACAGGTTTTGCAGATAAATCATCCATAAATTTATACTGCCATTAGGATGATTGACAAGAATTGGGAGCCATATCATAATCAGATAGCATCTATGAATGATAAAGAGTGATGGAGTTACTGCGTGTCAACTCTGTTTGCACAAGCAGGCCAAGACAGACTTACAAGGAAAGCCCCAACAATGATCACAGCGATTAATCACCACTCCTTAAGAGGGGTGTGACCTAAGAGAGCTTAAATGCTAATTGTCTCAGATTTAGTTCATTTATTCACACACACCCATACACATACTTCCACACCCATACACACACAGTCTATAATATGCACATATACACGCCCATACACACACACCACATATATTTCCATACCCATATACTTAACAATCTATACTATACAAACACACAGACATGCACACATTCATACACTCACTCCACACACACATACACATTGCACACCAACATACCCTCAAATCCACACATAAACACTCACATTCATATACCCATATATGCACACACATCCACAGCCATACACACACATACCAATACACACATATCCATTAGAATGCACTCACACATCCACATCCATACCCACACAATCTACACTATACATACAGAACACACCATTACTAAATACATATACACATACACACTCCTTTTACATTACATACCCATACACACACACCATTAAACACACACACTAATACACATACACATCTACAATCATACACACAATCTATACTATACACACACCCATATATAACACACAAATATATCAATACTGTACACATATACCCACTCACCACACACCCCCATACACACACCAATAAACAATATACACATCCAAAAATATACAGATATCAGTGCCCATACACATACACATCCATACCCAAATACACACAATGTGTACTACTCATATACTCACACACATACACAACAAATAGATTCATCTATACTGTACACATACACACACCCATTTACCCCACACCTTAATACACACACAGCCTTGCATGCAGTCTCTCTCTCACACACACAAACTCTGAAGCATAATTTACTATCAAACATAAGCTCTTCGTATTTTTTAGCATCCCTTGTCTTCGCATATTACAAATTCAAGTTAGTGGTAAGACTTTCACAAAATGCTATCCAGCAGGAAATGAAACATGAGCTCATGTTCACTGGACCTTTCTCTTATGTGTTGTAGGTACTTTTCACACATGAGGAGAAGGTGAGCTTCGTAGAAGACACGTTCCCAGAGTCAGAGACCCCTTGCCCACCATGAAGGGAGCCTGCATCCTTGCATGGCTGTTCTCAAGCCTGGGAGTGTGGAGACTCGCCCGCCCTGAGACCCAGGATCCCACCCAGTGCCAGAGAGCCGAGCATCCTGTCATCTCCTACAAAGGTAAGGAATAAGGGTATAAGGAATAAAGGGAAAGAACTAAGACCATAACATGAGCCCAAATCCCATGTTTATTGCAAGATAATAGAAGATGGATGTTTCTTTTTGTGCTGTGACTGCACCTGGTAATTGTTTAGAATGAGATTATTCCCCATGAGATCCTTGTGTAGGATCCCAGATGGGATTGCTATGGATAGGAACTGTGTTATTGTCCCCTCTTCATTTAACAGGTGCTGTAGGGTTCCCAGACATCCAATCAAAGACTGAAACAATGGCATCAGCACTGCAGTAAACAGTAATATGACAGGAAAAGGGAAAAATTCTTCTGACATCTCCTGATGAAGCCAGGGTCTTGCTGTGACGAGCCCCTGGGTTCTCATCTAGCACCGCAATGCAGTGCAATCCACTGTAGTCTGTAGTGTCTTCTCAGTGTGGTAGAGTTAGTGGGTGAAAGGTGCATTCACTCTTTTCTCTGCCAAATTTATGTATGGTCTTGATGGCCTGGACACTTGAACAGTTCACAGCGAGGAGAACACAACCAAATGTCCCCAGAAGGCCTCTATGACCAGCCCAGATCAGACACTGCATCTTAGTAACTCAACTCAACAGCTTGTTGATAGTGTAAAGTATTGCATCACAGAGTTCATGTGTTGATATGAAATATAAACAATAATGTAAGCCACACATTTATTAATTTGTGTTCTATTTTTCTCATTAACATACCTACCTCTGATTTGTCTCACATCTGTCAAAGTATGTTGACCCAAATTCAGGATATCATGTAATTTTATCTATGATATTTGAGTCTCCAGCTGTTAATGAAAAGGACTTTATGATGTTATTATTACATCAGACATGGAAAAGCTTCCAAATAAAACATTTCCTAAAACCATGAAGTGAATTTTCAGTCTCATGAGGATGTGAATTCTGTGGGTCAAACAAGGATCTACTGAAATCCAAATAGTACAGTTTTCTTGGATAATTCTTGGATGTCTTTAAATATTTTATTGCATTTTTCTCATTTCCCTTGGAAATAAAACATCCTTTAAAGAAATGGAACCAATCACCCAGTGTGGTTTCTGCTCACGGCATCCTGTTTGTGCCATTCGCGTTTTCCTGTGTCCCTTATAACCCATAATTCCCAGTGACATGGGTCCTGATGAGAGCCCTGCTCACATCTTCCTTGACTTCCCACAGCGATGGACGCCGACTGTGAAGCAGAGTGTCCAGTGGCGGTTGGCAGTGATTACAGCCACTGGCTAATGGGAGAAGCCTGCGCTGCTCTCATTTCACCATCTTCTCCCCATCTACTAGTTAGCACGCTTTCACGTGAACCAAGCTTCCTTCGCCTGCTCTCTGAACTCCACTGCACACAGCTGGGAGAGGAAAGCTGGGCTGAGTACCCACCACTACCGGCTTTTGTTCCATTTTGTTTTTACTCGAGTGAGTGGGTTCCCTGACATCGAGCTGCTCATTTGTCATTCCAGGAGATCTGAAAAGTTAGGTTTCCTGTTGTTTTCCTTTCTCTTTGATCAGATTGATATCAATACATGAATTTAATATAATCGATAGTTTTTTTTTTCTTTTTCTTTTTTGTTGGCCGTGTGGATGTTAGAACGATGCCCCTTCAGCCTAGGAGAGCATCTTGAAGTTGGGTCCTGAGCTCAGTGGTAACTTTGAGTCTCTTGAGTCAAAGGTGCTGCGATTCTCTTACCTACATCCTCAGATCACTCTGGGAATGGTTCTTCCTGGTGCTCGGAACACTAGCAATTAGGGCTCCTCAGCACCTAGGGAAACATGTATGAAGATAAGCCCTGTGAGCTCCCGCTGCATCCAGGTCATCTCTAGACTCGAAGGAGTTAACATCTGTCACCTTAGCCTCTGTTTCTCTCTGCTGTGCCCAGAATCTGTGTACCTATGCACGGTAGCACTTATTTCTTTTCCTTTCACATACAGCTTGCCCACCACCCCATCATTACAGTGCATGACCCATCACTCTTTGTTACAGTGCATGCCCACCACCCAACATTTACACAACAGCAGCTCCACACAATCCCTAGTTCTGGGATTCACTGAAAACCTTTGCAGGTAATTTTTCTTCTTTTCTTTGGTCTTCATGGTATGTACTTCACTGTGAAAGTCTGGGTTTTGCTTGCCTAGGGCTGTTGCAAAATGACTGCCAACTGGGTAATTTCACGATGTTGTCTCTCACAATGTGCTAGCCAGCAGGCCACTGTGACAAGGTGGATGAACCATGCTTCTCCTGATGACTCTAGAGAAGACTTCATGTCTTGTGGCCAGCAGCAGTCCATGGCCTACCTTGGTTTGCGGTTACATCACCCAGTCTCCTAGGCTATACACTCTCTGCAATCTCCTTGTGTATTTTTCTGCCTTCTCTTGTTCTACCAGGTCACTCTGTATTAGAGAAAGCTGAATATAGTATCACCTGGTCTCAAAGAGTTCATCTGGAAACGCAGTTTCAAACTGTGGCACCCACGTTGGCAGGTGCTTTTGCTTAAGACCGAAGGGCATAGTTTTGTGTGGCCCTAGCACAGCCCATATTACGTTGTTAAACCAGGACTGCGTAGGAGGAGAAAGTAAAACATATTTCATGGAATGATACCTCTGAGGATCCAAAGAGATAAAAATGTTACTTGTGCAGGGACAGGAAGATAGGAAATAGCTTTGAAAAGAACATTATTGAATAATCTTTTAGTGAAGGTGGGAAGAAGCCAGGTGAAGGAAAAGGCTAAAGAAAGAAAAGAGAGGGGGAGAGACTCAGTGTGGCCAAGCCATTGAGCTGTAGGAGTGGGTGGGGTCCTGAACAGGTGAGAGACTTTTTGGTAGGAAGCAGAGTCCACCTCCAGTGAGCTGGCCTGGGGGGAGGGGGCCAGGCACCCAGGATGCAGGACAGAGAGTGGGTTGAGGTGGGGTAGGAGTTCCTGGGGAGTGGGCAGGTGATGCCCAAGAGACTGGAGTCTCTCGGAAGTACGCGAGAGTTTGAACAAAGGAAAAGCCTACTGACAGAACCCACAAAAGATTCCCTGCGGATGTGATGAGAATAGCTCATGCTGGAGCTGATTGGTGGTCACCACTTCAGCACAAGAACACATGTTGAGATGGAGGACCAGCTATGCACTAAAGTTTGAGAACCTGCCCCACAACACTGGCAAGGGAGAGATAAAGGAATTAGATAGTCTGACTTTAAAATCTTGATTTCTACGTGGCTCTTTTAAATGTCATGACTTTTAGTGTTATGCTTTGGCAACATTCTACGTAAGAGGCTATTAGCGAAGTGGATCTTATGCCAATGCAGCTCCTTAATCTCATCAAGCACTGTCTTGATGGGAAGCACCGGGGCAGACTGAAGATTCAGGCACAGTCTTGTTTCCCGGCCTTAGTGAAGGACTTGCCACTCCTGTCTCTCCAAGTCCTTTGCTTCACATTGTCTAATAGCTTGCTGGTTTTGAAGGCTGCCTCCTTGGCCGCATGCTCTGGAAGATTTATCTGTGTGTGCTCAGTGGTAACTAAAACACCCTGACCCATTGCCAACAATCTGTTTGTGCTGATGTGCTTGTCATTTCCCTAAACATCTGTTCCAATAAACGGGAAAAACTGACCCTTCAAGCAGCGTGTTTCTCAGCATGCTCAGTGAGTTCCATAACCATCATTGGAATTAGCCTTAAATGTTCCAAGTCTACTCGAGGCAATTGTACCTTATTCTGTTTTTGTTTGTTTATTGATTCAAGTTTACCCAGCATGCTGGCTGTGTAGAGAGTGTGTTCCACTGATTGAAATGAACTTACAGCAAGCTATTTACCATTACGAAGGAAGAAAGACCACAGATGAGTAGTCATTCCCTTCTCTGCGAGTCTTAGGCCTTAAAACCGCGACTGATTTGCGGCATTTCATCAGGGTCTTTGTTTGAAGCATTTAGTATTAATGTCTAAGATTGCTTCTGCCTACAGAACCAGGCAGGGCACTATTGATTTCCACTCCCGGGTCCCTGCAATCTTTATTTTTAACTCTTTAGTGATCTTGTAGTGATCTTCCTACTTACAAGTGTATTGATCCGCTTAAGAATTATTTCAGAATTTATGGAAAAGCTTATGGATGCTTGACAGAGGATTAGTAATACCTTGCACCCAGAGCTTGGGAAGGGCAATAAGTGGGATTGTCTTTTCCAGCCGTGGACAATACTGGGACCAAGCTGGGGAGTGATACCTTATCTGAACACGGGGCCTTACGTGGTTAAATGTTTTTAAACGCGGACTTTTATTCCTGTAGCAGTGTGGGTGATTATTTTTCATGGATCCTGTATTTTTCTGAATCATGTAATTATTTCACATTGTACTTGGGCATGTGTTCGAAGCATAGCTTTGTTTAGATGATGATGAGAAAACACAGGGCAGCTTTTTAATGTGCTGGTACTTCATCGTGCTTACTGCCTGGGAGGCTCTTTCCCTCCTCCCCCGAGAACTACTTTCTACTCCTCCCCGTGACACTGATCCCCAGGTCCCATGGCCCCTATTAGCTACCACTCTGTCCTCTTTCCCACCTCTTCCCACTCTTGTCTTGGCATCCCATAGATTCTCTGCCTGCTGGTCCTGGCTGGCATCTTGGTACTGGCTGCTGGTCCTGGCTGGTGTCTTGGTACTGGCTGCTGGTACAGGTTGCCTGCCATCTCTTACAATTACAGCTTGAGAAGCTATAACCCAGCCAGCCAGGTTAACCTCAGATACCCTCAAGGACTATGAGGCTCATTCATG
Source organism: Chionomys nivalis (assembly GCF_950005125.1). Taxonomy (NCBI): domain Eukaryota; kingdom Metazoa; phylum Chordata; class Mammalia; order Rodentia; family Cricetidae; genus Chionomys; species Chionomys nivalis. Next base: position 6,306,973 of record NC_080100.1, on the reverse strand, counting down.
CTGGGCTCAATGAATACCCTCCAGTTCCACGTGTTTCCTTGTTCATGTGTGTCTCCGAAGTTCGTATATGTTCCCCAGGTCTGTGAATAAGTCCTGTTTCCCTCTGTGGCCCCTGACTACATGTATGTCTCTGGCTCCTTGTGTGCCCTGTGGTTCCATTCACATCCCCTGGTTCCATGTATGATCCTGGTTCTATGTGTGACCCTGGTTCCATGCATGTGCCCTGGCTCCATGTGTGATCTCTGGTTCCATGCATGTACCCTAGTTTAATGTATGTCTGTGGTTTGTTAACATCCCTTGATTCCGTCTGTGTCCCAGCTCCACGTTTGTTTCCTGACTCCATGGGCATCTCCTGTTCTGTACACAACCTCTGGTTCTGTGTGTTTCCCTGGATCTTTGTGTGTTCTATGATTATATGTTTGTCCCACAAGTACATATATGTTCTCCAGCTCCATAGACTCCATGTCCATCTTTGTCCACTGGTTCCACATTTCCCTGAGTCCATTCCTCCTGACTTCCCCATCTCCATGTTTCCTTGACTTTGTGTTTTCTATGTCTTATTGAGTGTGCCATGGCTTTGTGCATGTTTTATATGTCCCAATGTACACATCAACACTGTGAGTGTTTTCTCTGGGTTTTGGGTGACTGGAGTCTTTACAGATTTTTTTCTTTAATACATTAACTTTGATCATATTTTTTTCGCTCCCAAAATGACTCACAGATCTTCCCTACCCACCCAACTTCATGCTATTTGTCTCTATCTTTTAAAAACAAAATGAAAATAAAAACATATAAATAAAAGACCCAATAAGATGAAAATACCAAAATAAAACATGGCTGGAGTCTAAGGTCTTGCCTGGGTTCGGTTTCTCTTATAGAATTCAGTGCTCCTGTTGCCAGGAAAGGGGCTCACACAGACGATTTTGAGAACCCTTATAATCTTCCACAAGCTTCATAGCCTTAAAATTGATAATTGGTAAACCAGTGGTGAAATGGCATTTAATATTCATCTCTGGCCAGTCTCAGGCCCACAGAATGGCCTCTAGAGATGTGCATGCTGGGACTGCATGATGGTTCTCTATTCCCTAGGAGGAGGAATTAGGAACTTTAGTGAGTTAAAATGTATCACAGTAATTAGTTTTAATACCTTCAATATATATATATATACACTTGGGAGTCATGGTGCCTGATTGTACACCTCACAACTCAGGAGCCTGGGGGAGGCGAGCTGAAGGTTTAAGATTATTTTGTGATAAATAACAAAATTCTGACTCTAAATGTATAACCTAGCAGTTTTGTAGGAAATGACTTAAAATGAAACACAGGGCTGCCTAGAGTCGACAGTGATCCGAAATGGAATGGTTTTCTCTGTAGTAATTGAGTTTTCATAAGCCATGTTTGTTCCCTGGTATCAGTACAGGATGTAAGTGCTCACTTAGAGCAGGACGTCATCACTAAGGATCCTTCAGGAGTCCTTCATCCCGGGAACAAGTTGTCCTTTGTGGCCGCATGCAGTCCTGAAAGCCTCGTGTGATACCATGTCAAACTCCCAAAGTCAAAAATGTACAAAGCAAATTGCAAATGAAGGCACTAAAGTATAAGTGCACTGCCCATTGGTTATTGTCATAAGCTAGTTGGAAAGCCCTTCTGATTTTAAACTATGTCGCTAGTGTTCTGTCTGTAGAACTGAAGCATTAGAAAGTGTGCGGTTTGTCAGCCCCAGCATGTGAGTCACAGCCACGAGCACATGGGGGCCTGGGCTGAAGAACTGCTTGCTCATTCTTTAGTTTCGAAGATATTGATAACTCTCATGTTACTTTGAATTTTATGGCCTCTGATGAGCAGCGGCTATGTCCATGTGTCTCTGTTCTGTCTTTGGACACAATTTGAGGTTTATTTGGTTACTTTCTATCATCCAGACAATGCTTAGATTATTTTATGACTTCCAATCCACTGCTCTGTAGTGAAGTTATTCTCCCATGATCAAACGTGCCCTGGGATGAAGATTTTCTATTGCTATCATCAGACTCTGATTGAGAACAGCTGCCTTGGACTTGAACACATCACTGCATTTTATATATCTTTAAGCATATTGTGCTCTTTCTCCGCATTAAGTGGGCAGTTTGTTTGTTTCTTCTAGTAGGGATTAAACACAGCCTTCCTACTCTGTGAGGGAAGAGCTGCGGATGAATGAAAGGAGGTTTTAATTAGGTAGGACTTTCCTTGGATCCTGTCGTTCTTATAATAGCTGAGCACAATAAGCAGCTGTGGCTTACAATTGAGGGGCAGAGCTTTATTCCACCGTGCACAGCACAGGGCTGAGAAGTCTGTGCTACCAAGGGAACAAGGAAAGCACCACTTCTAGCTAACTATTCCTTGAGTATTTTCTAATTTAATCAAGACTTAAACTTTTGTTTTCTTTGGTCTCTCTCAATACGAAGTGAAGGAGAGCCAAGGGTAGACTCAAAGTATTGGAAACACTAAGTTTCTCTTTTCTAATCTCAGGTCCCTCTTCCAGGGAGGAATTTTCCCTACTCATAACCGAGAGCATTGCTTAGCTCATGATGACATTCATAACGACAATGTGTGTCCTACAGCCAGATGGAAGGAGTCCTCCCGTCTCAGGCTCAACAGAGATTTGTGTTGCTGTTTGACCATTCCCACCTTGGAAGGACTTCGGGACAGTGTGTTTTACAGACTGCAAAGCCTATTAGCTAAAATCAATGAAGCAAGACCCTGATGACCAGAGTGGCCTAGGCAAGGGCTTCTAGTGGCCATCAGAAGACGATTAATGATTATCATTCTTGTTTGCAGTTTTGATTTTTGTCCCACTCAGTGTTCTGGTTTTAGCCCAGGGAGCATTTTAGCTTCTGCTTGTTTGAAGATAAAAGCAGAGGTCCATTTCATTAATAATTCAATCAATATTTAGTGAGTGTATGTTATGTCCTGGAAATTGTTTCAGCCACTGGGGTTGCCGCAGTCAGCAGTGCAGAGATAAATCCTGGCCCACACCGACTTTCTGCTCTATTAGGGAGACAGACTATAATAAGCTGATAGCAAGTGGACTTCCATGTGGAACTGAGAGAGAATGTAAAGCAGTGGTGGGTTAAAAGGAGACATTTGTAGCTGTCACCATGGTAACTAGGTGTATCAGACAGTTTCCCTTGGCCTCTCAGCCCCCATTTGATCTTTCCTTCTGTTTATTTATTCTTTTAAACGGACAGGTAGTTATGGTCCATCGTTGTGTACTGTGTAAAAATAAAACAATATATAGTGTGTGATTAGCATTCTCCTCTCCTTAAACATGCACCCTTTTTTTATGTTATAAGCCTCTTTTCATTCCTTTTTTTCATACAATACATGGCACGTTGTTGTTCTGTCACCTCCTTTTGTTGTTCTGCTCTGGAAACTGACCAGGGTGTTGGCCATGGCTCAAGCTCCTTACCTTCTGTGAATGGCATAGGACATGAACAGAAGCTGAAGAGGACAGGGGCATAGCCACAGGCTCATCTCAGACTCCACGGTGCCCATCTCCGTCACAGCTTCTAAAACACACTAGCAGAGTCAGGCTCCTAAGTTCATGAGCTGTCAATTGGAATCATTCACTATTTTGTTTTTTTATTTTTAGAAAGATTGACACTGCATGGAAGAAGTCTGGGTAATGGAATGATGTAATATTTTGAGATTTCAAAGGATTACTTGGTCTGCTATACTAAAGATGGACTGGATTACAGGAGGATGCATAGTTCAGAGTAGGGCAGCGAGGTGGGTGGTAGTGATGAATCTTAGCTGGAGATGGTTTTGGCTTGCATGAGGACATCAGTGGGCAACATGAGGAGCAGCAATAGTGTTTATTTGGGAGGCAGAATCAATCGTACTGGCATTCAGTGTGTGTGTGTGTGTGTGTGTGTTTATGCTGTTTTTGTAAGAGAAGAAGTTAGGCAGGAATGACTCCAGCCTTCTGTGTTTGAGCCACAGAATGCTGAGTGAGGTGAATATTTCAGTAGAGGTATTGTGTGAGGCGTTTCAGAGCTCAGCATTTGATAAGCACACCTGGAGTTTTGAAGAACAATCTTAGCTGGAGGTAGACCTGTGGGAGGTACGTGTGTCATTTCAAGTCTTATTATTGGTTGAGGGATCTGGGGGACGACTGTAGAGATAAATGAGATGAGTTGGAGTGAGAAGACCCTGAGCCAAGTCAGAGGAGAGATTTTGGAGAGATGCAGCAGCAAACATGCTAAGCAAGCAGAGCTGGACCCTTTTCATCATGCTAGAAACTGGAGACATGAGATTTCAGCATGAGAAAACAGGAAGCTGAGGAAAATTGCTGGCAGAGACAAGAGCTAATGGGTCCTAAAGTCTCCAAACCTGGAATGGGTCTACCTACATGGTGGAACTCTACTACCAATGAATGTCTTTCAAATACTTTAGTTGTCAATGGTCAAGTGATTTATTTTTTTGCAAATATTCCATGAATTTACTGGCCTACTTTTCTTTAAGAAGAAATATTGTACTGAAGTTGATCTATAAATCTCAAGAGGTTGTTCAGGCTACTTAATGTCATTTTAAACATTCTCTTGAGAAGTGGTGAAAAAATACTTAAGAGATGAGGTGTTAGAATTATGTTCTATGCCTTAGCATATGAACTTGTGCAAGTGACGTAAGAGTTCCGTAGTGAGAATTCTAATTGATTGCTCTTAATAATAACAACCCAGAGTCAGATATGGGGCGGGAGATGAAAGCTGAAAGATCAAAGAAGCAGAGCAGCCAGTCACTAATTCTTACCTCTATGAAATCTTCAGTCTGAATAGACTCTTGTTTCTATAAGTCCTTGGACTGAATGCCATCTCTGTGAAACCTCAGACTGAATGTAGAGCTCCTGTCTCCTTCCACCCTATATTCCTCTCTCTACCCAGCCATATCACTTCTCTGCGATTAGCAGTGTGAGCCACCACCACTTGGCTCTGTTTCTCTTTTAGATTCATTCTCATGTAGCCCAGGGTGCCCATGACCTCACAGGGATCCCTCTGCCTCTGTCTCATGAGTTCTGGGATTAAAGGTGTGTACCACCACTGCCTGAGCTCTATGGCTAACTATTATGGTTAACTCTGCACTCTGATCTTCAGGCAAGCTTTATTTGTTAAAGGACAAATAAAATTTCACCAGAGTTCTGTTTGATGATTTATACTTACAAAAACCAAACAGCCAAAAACAAGAAACGAAACAAAACAAAAAAGAAAAAGAAAACAAACACCAAAACAAAAACAAGATGGCAGCGTAAGGCTTGGGTTTACTGAATAGATGAAATTAGACTGATCTGTTTGTGTACTTGTGAACGACAGCAAAGATATAACAGACATCTAAATACCCATTGTTAAAATCAGAAAGAGCTGATCTCACACAGAATCACATAACTCTCTTAAGTGTAAGAAGTTTTGAAAACTGTATGAGAGTTTAAGAATTTATCATTGTTAATGAGGAAGAGAAGCTGGAGAATTTGGTTTGCCCAAGTGATATTTTAAGTCTGTTTCAATATTAGTCACTCTAAAATGCAAAGATATGTTGAAAATTTCTAATTTCAGGGTTAAAAGGGAAATATAAGATCATTGTATACACAGGTTAAATTAGATTTAAACACTTATCTGAATTTTTTAAAGGGTTGAAATAATATAATCTTACTTATTTAAATTTAAAACTCATTTGAATTATTTTATTTCTTTATTTCACAGCATAAGTTCTATGACTTAAAAGGAGAATAGCTCCAACAATCAAGTATGTGAATAATTAGTCCTCCGTTCCGTAATTGAGAAACAAGTTCTTAGAGAATACATGCATGGATGAAAGTTTCAACCCAAAGCCCAAATTATTAGCTTTGAAAAAACAAATGTAAAATGAAGAGCACATGAATGTGTGAGTTCCTTTGTGTGTGTGGGTTTGTGGAAGAGTTTTTAATTATACTAACTAATATTAGGAAATGAGGGCAGATTGTCAGAGAAATTCCATAACATATTCCCTTTGTTTGTTCAAGGTCTGGCGAGCAGATTTTTGGATTTGGAAAATGATGTAGGGGACTTTACCATCTGGGTGAGATGGAAAGTGGGGACTGACTTAACCTTCATGATAAAAGGAAAACCAGACCATGTTAGAAACTAAACTGCGTAGAAAATGGGCAGCAGGCAGACGACACGGTGCGAGTGTGATCACTCAGGAGGAGGAAAAGGAAAGTGAGCTGTTTTCAGGAAGGGAGAGGAGGAGTGATTGAACCGTAAGTGGATGGAAACCATGCATGGTGTTTGGACGACATTAGAGCCAAATTAAAACTCAGCTACAGAGAAGCACGTGAAAATCACTTTTGCAGTTAACCAATATGTGTAATGACTCATTCTGTACCATTAGCCAGCTCCCAAATAATGACATGAAGATATCTGATTAATTATGACAGCTTGGACTTAGCTTAGGCTTGCCTCCACTACCTCTTATAACTTAAATTAACCCACTTATATTAATCAGTGTTCTATCATGTGGCATTTCCTCTCTTCCATCTTGCAACTCCTGCTTTTTCTCTTTGTCTCCTGGTGTCATCTGCACCTTGATTATCTCCTCCCATTTTCTCCTTCTGCCTGGAAGTCTCGCCTGTACCTAGCAGGATGCCTGGCTATTGACCATTTCTCAACCACAAAAATATATCTTCACACAATGTACAAATAGCCCACAACAGGTATGGTTCTAAATAATCCACAGTTCGTAACAATCTTAAGGGGAAATCTGCATTGTGCCCATCTGAATAACAATAGATTTATTTAGATCACCTGTCTAAATCTGTGGTCTGCAACTTCAGTACTTCAATAGTTGTAATTGCTTCCATCAGTGATTTTAGGTGCCCATATGGGGATGTTTTAAAAGGCAAATTAAACACATATAAACAGAAGAAACTTTTAAAATGTAAACCAAACGCCAGAGAGCTGACTCAGTGGGTCAAGAGTTTGTCATACTCATACAAACACCCAAGTTCAAATCCCAGAATTTGTGTAAAGCAATCTATGAAAACCTGAAGCTGTCACCCCAGTCTCTGGATGTGAGAAGGGAGACAGAAACAAGGGAACTCCTGGAAGATCCGGCCACCCAGCCTGGATGGGCCGCCCAGCCTAGAACGCAAAGCCACGAACAACAACACAAAAAGAGACACATTGTTGCAAATAAGGGACGAGGTAAGGGCTGCTACCTGAAAGTGCTCTGACGTCAGCATGTGTCTATACTTACACCAATATGTACATGCATACATATACAATTCATACATGTATACACTCATACACACATACACACACGCGCGCGCGCACCACATATAAGTGTAAATATAAGAAGAGAAAGTGATACAAACTTAAACACTTCTTGGATAAGACCAGAAAAATCAACAAATATCTTAATAAATTGGTAAGAGAAAATGGAAGAGACATTTTATTTAAAATTAGAAGTGCCCAGAAGGCACCAGAATAGAGCCCTAATGGACAGTGATAGAAAACAGTAAGCAAAACCTGTCAGTCCTCTATTTGACAACTTACTTAGAACTGAAAAATTCTGTGTAAGATGCATTCTATTGGTTTCACTAAGGACACCTGCAGTCTCACTGCTTCGTGGCTGGCAGGGAGAATCACTTAAAGTCAGAAGTTTGAGTTGATCCTATACAACATACTGATCCGAACTCTATATTAATTAAAATAATTAAATTAATAGTTCAGAATGTTCCAAGAAGTTAGAAGGTTAAAACTGGAGGAGCTCTAGACCAAACCCTTTACTAAGAGCAAATACAAAGTATGTGTATGCCAGACCATGTCTCAAAATGAAATGTAGAAATAGAGCAAGGGCTATAACTAGATGATAGAGCACTTGCTCAGCATTTGCAAAGGCCTGGGTACAGTTTTAATACCACAAAAATATTGACATAACTTCACATTCACATGACTTATATAATGGATTTTACTAGAAATTAAAGGAAAACCGCACCAATTCTACATGATCTTAAGGACAGCAGAGAGGAACAGAACAGTAAGCAGATGGTATTGACTTGAGAGAAGTTAGCTCAAGTTGTAAAATGACAGACCAGAATCTCCCATCAGCTGAGACACAGAAATCCTGAGTGTTATTTAAACCAGAAACTTGTGAAAAGGATGATACACCTTCCCAAGTCAGTCTCATTCCATAAAAACAAAGATGGGCAGTATTTCAAAGATTTATATCTTAGAATCAGATCAATGCAATTAATAACATATTTGACTAAAATTGTAGTAAAATCCATCTCAGCCCATGAAAGGCATAAAAATCTTAACACATGTATAGTAAAACCAAGGATCAGAGATGTTTCCTTGGTCATTGGTCAGGCACTTACAAAACTCCCAGAACCTGGCATGATGCACAGAAGTGGAGAGCGAATGCCTTCCCCACAGAGACTTTCCTCTTTGGTATTAGTGTTTGCTGTTACCATCAAACAGCATAAAATCATGGGTAATTAAGAAAGTGAAAATAGATTAGGAAGGAAACATTAAAGCTAAGATTTGTTTAAAAAGATTTCCTATACGGAATATCGTAATTGACAGTCCTCAAAACCTTTTGAAGCAAATGAGCTATTCATAATTTCAGAGTGCACAGTAAACATAAGGAGTTCAATTGCTCTACGATATGATACCATGCCTTAACAGAAGATCAACTTAAGTCATTTTCACTGGCTTCTGAAGTGTGAATTTAAGAAGGTGTGTGCAGCTGCTATGAACTGAAGTTGTAAAGCTCCCAACCAAACTGAAAGGACATAAATCCATAGAGAAGAGCACACAGTGAGCAAACTAAGACTTAAGGCAGCAAGACCCAGTCTGTGCATTATGATACGCAGATTACTGTAAATCAAATAAAAATCTTATTATGTTCTCATTATAGAAATTAAATATTGGTTGCTAAACTTCCACAAAAATGTGTGGGTTCCAACCTGACATAAATACCTTTGGGAGAAAAGAGCAATATGGCTGAATAATTTTTGTGAAATTGTTATGATGTCACAATGCAGTGGGTATGCTTTTAGGTACAATGATGATGATGATGATGATGATGATGGGACTTACACTCCACCCTCCACTTCTCTCAACTCAACACAAAGTGTGACAAATTCCGCAAGGATGAATGTGAGACAGAACATAGAAGCATGAAATAGAGCCATAGATAGGTTGTCAATTAATTTTCAATGGTGCTCATTGGTAATTCATTGATAAAATAAATGTTATTCTTATAATAATGAGATACTTAAAAATTGAGCACAAACATACATATATGCACATACTCTTGAATATATACATATGTATACTCTATATATTTACAGAAAGTGTACTGTGAATGTATCTCAAACAATGTACAAATTTAGCTAAGATAGACTGTAGATGTTTTTATTTTTGTTTTTGAGACGGGTTTTCTCTATGTAGCCCAGGCTGTCCTGAAACTCATTTTGTAGAACAGGCTGGCCTCGAACTTACAGAGATCTGCCTCGCTCTGCCTCTCAAGTGCTGGGATTAAAGGCGTGTGTCACTACTGCCTGAATAAGACTGTAGATTTAAAGAATGGAAATTATAGAACTGGGAGAAACATAAGAGAATCGTTCCAAACTTTGGGATAGGCAAAAATTTTTAGCACAGTTTTAAAACTACCCATATACACAAATTTGTTAAATTTGATTGCAATGTTCTTTATAATATTTGCTTTTCATTAAAATGAGTAATCAGGCTAGACACTCATCAAAATAGCTATAAAGTACACACACACACGTGTGAACACACAGATACACATACATTTACACACACATACATACATACACATTTATTGTTTTGTTTTTCAGTGGTGATCTTTAGTAGTGATATCAGGCAATTCTTTCTTTGCTTTGAAGAGCACATTTTCAGTAGGTAAACGTTCCCGGCTTCCAGTTCCTTGAGTTTTGAGCAGGGTCATGTGGCATTGGAATGAGAATGTCCCCTGTAGGCCCAGGCTTTTGAATACTTGGTCTCCAGGTGGGAGTACTCGTTAGGGTGGCTGTGCAGCCTTGCTGGAGGAAGCATCCCCGGCAGTGGGCTTTTCGAGTGCACAGCCATGCCCCAGTCCTGTTTCACTCTCTCTGCTTTGTGTTTGCAGTAAGAGTTGGGAACACTAAGATTCTTGCTCCTGTCATCACCATGATGGACTCATATCCCGCTGGAATTGTGTGTCTGTATAAACTCTTCCTTCTATACCCTGCCTTGGTTGTGGTGTTTGATTAAAGCAACTAACAAAAGGTAACTAATAAACAAAAAGTAGCAAGAAAAATCACTGGTATAGAACAGCCCCAGCCAATGGAATCCCTGTGACCCCAGGGCTCATGGTCTACACTGACAAACATGGCGGTCATTGGCTGTTCTCAGCTGCTGAGGACTAGATAATGGATCTCCTGCTTAAAGTCAGTCTCATTCTGTTGAGTTTTAATTAAGTTAAATTTAAATAGTCATCAACGTCTGGGCAGGCCCCATATTCAGTACACAGACCTCTTCCATCAGAGCTCTTCAGTGGGTGTTGACAGGCCTTTTTCTCTTTCACTGTTTGGGTAGAGGCTTCCGTGTCTTGACCTCTTCTGAGCTATTTGGGAGGTGTCAGGACTCACGTTTACCTAGCTGGGTATTAGGCAGAAGAAAGAGTGATAGTCATGTTTCTGCTGTGAATGGCTATTCTGGTGGAAAGGAAATCACATACTGTCTTCATTTTTGGTGTCTCTTTCTTTAGAGGAGACAATGGTATATTCACTATTATATCAAAAGGACTGACTATCTTGATGGTTTTATTGCTCTTAAATTCAGGAAAATAAGTTCAACGAGCGTTTGCAATGTTCTTCAGTCTGTCCCCCTAATAAAACTCCCTCTTCCCTTGCTCCCCAAGCATTAGCACAGTAAAATTCTGTATTGTAACATGAAATACAAATTTCTGTTTTATTAACATTGTTGATACTGGTGTTTTAATCACAAATGTTTAATAGGAAATTAAGGTCTTATATATAAAAGATTGTTTGATCTTTCATTTGTATGCATTTTCAAATTAAGTACATAATGAGAGATTCACATTCCAGTCTAAACTTAGTTCATCTTTTTGTGTTACCTAGCCTCTAAAAATCCCATATTGAAGTACTAACACACACATTTTAACTTGTTAATGTAGTAAAGTTTGTAAACTCCTGGCCTGAATGCTCTCTGTCTTCTAAGCTATTCCATCGTTTAGACCTGATTTGGCTGTGGTCCACGTGTAACTGATGTAACAGCAATCTCAATCACAAGCACAGGGATGGACCCTTAAGTAGTGGAAGACAGGCTGTCTGTGGTTAGATAACAACCTCAGCAGTGAGGTCTGAAGCTCTGTAATCTGCTCAAGAGTCCACATGGAACTGGCCCCTGCTTCTTGTTGTCATTTTAAGTTTGGATGACTGCTGGCAGCATTTGGAGTCAGTAGTCGACAGATGTCGGGGCATCACCAATGTCTTCGGTTCTCTCTTTCAATTGAGAACACAAGCAAAATCTCTCCTGAAAACAGGATTGCTTACTTGTAAGTGGCCAGGGCTATGATGCATGATTGCCCTTAGGTTTAAGTGGAAAGGAAATGTCTAATAAGAAGGAATGGGAGAAATTATTCTTGCATCTTCTAAATCGAAGAATCCTGATTCTTGGGTGAGACAGGAGAAGCAGTCCCTTGGGTGAACCCTTTTGTGTGCCCAAACACCCAGCAACTTAACTTGAACACTATTTAGAATAAAAAATAATGCAAGAAAATTGATGGCGCTACAACCATTTCACTAAGGACAGAATTCATCTAGGCTTTCACTGTGCCCTGCCATGGCTCCATGGCCTCGTAAAGCCCCGACCATTCCCTGCTCAGCATGGTCCTCACTGAACTGATGCCCATCTTTATAACATCACAGCAACATGGGTCATCTTGTTTGCTACGTTTGGGGGTGCCCAAACATGTCTCTCTAGATGAAGTCTTCAGCCTTGCTTTTAAATCTCATCTATTTAACAGAATTGATTTCTGTTATCAAGGAAGAAAATTTCTGGGGCCCCTAAGCTTTTCTTCCAGCCTTGTTCTGGTCTGTGTATTTTCTGGCATTCCTGCTTGGTAAATATTCATAGTGAGTGTCTTATGTCTCATGGAACATACCCATCTCTCCTTTTGTGTCTAAAACATGGTGGGTTTACAAAGAACAGTGTACCTAACAGTTCACAAGATCTTCACTGAGAAGATGGCTTAGTATATTTTCACTGAATGACTGAGAAGTCGCTCTATTAACCCAGAAAACAATCCAAGCACATGATTCTCAACTAAATATCAGAAACCAAAAGGAAAGCAATAATTTCCCATTCTTATGTTTTTATCATATGTTAAAATGTACACGGAATGACTAAGAAATCTAATGGTCATGCACGAATAGCTAGATAGAGCAGAATGATCCCTAGGTGCTTTTCCACTGCGTTGTGAAAGGGATTATGGGAATTTGGTTCTTGGAGAATGGCTAAGCATATTCTCAAAGAACTCAGGGCATAAAACTGTGGACGTTATAATTAAACAATGTGAAAGCCAATGCAAAGTAATTTACCCTTTCTACATCTTAAATCTTTGATCTGATTAAATACTGTTTGATGTTGATAAGCTATTTATTTGAAACCTCTTAAGCTGTTTTTCCCTCAAGGGGCATGTTAAAAGGAAGATATTTCTCACTGGAAAAGTCTCAAAATTTCATTGAGATAATCCTTGTGAATATGTGATGCTCTTTTAAGAAAGATTTATTGGAAAAAATTTCAGATACATTTGTGAGGCCTGACTGGTAAAGGCAAAGGTGTAAACTAAGTTCATATTAGGGGCCAGATGTGTTATCCGTATCTTTTATACATGTAGGTCTCTTATTCTCGAGGTGTTTGTGCAAAATTGCTCACTGTCTTTTCTGATTTAATTCAGTTTTGAAAGCTCTTCAGGGCAATGTTTGGAATTTAGAGCAAAAAGGGGAACATATGGAAATACTAAATTTATATGGTTGGTTATTAAAGATGCCTGCTATGAAAAAGTTTAACTTAGACAGCAGTGAGAATCAGAGTGAAAAGTCTGCAGTGGTCTCCACACGTGTTTATCATTACCGTTCTTATTTAAGACTTCCCTTGCTCCGGAGCCAAACATGGACATCCCAGGATTTTTTTAGCAACCGATTTTAGGGCAGCCAACAGAATGCTGTGTTTTCTCTAGCTATACCCTGCTTCACGGAGCCTACTTCCATATGCCCCCCCTTTCCCCCTGGCCTCTTGAGATGCCTTTTTTGTTTTTCTTTGATTTAGCCACCCAGTGCACAAATTAAAAATAGTTTGGGCTGCAACAGAGCCACTGACCCTTTGCAGCCCTGTGGCTCTTGGCAGGGGCCCTGGAACTGTTGCCTGACAGGGGAGGTATTGGGAGGAATGTATGTAGTTGGGTGACATTCTGTGGCTTGCTTTGTAATTCTCTCCCGTTCCCTCTGTCTCCATGCATTTGTGAAGTTCTAGTTGATATCACCAAGAATTTCACTCTTCCAGTGAGAAGAAGGGCTCTCCCAAAGAATGTGTGATTCTGTTATACAGCAGTGGCTCTTTCCAGGATGCTGAGCAAAGTAAAACAGTCCCTTGTTCTGAAGAAACTCCCCCCACCCAAGGCCGTCCGGCATGTGACTTTCTAGAACTTTCCTCATCCATGGAATTTGCTTCAGACTCCTTCTTGCCCTCTAAGAGCATCGTGATCCCGCCTTCCTGCTGCGCAAATAGGGTATAGCAGTTCCTAACCGCAGATCGGTGCTTGAAGGATCTGCTTCTTGCTCTGTTTGGTTTTTTATCATCTGTACATTAACCCTTCGCTGTCTGTGCATTGGGTAGGAATTTTCACCAGAGAGAGCCAAACAAAAAGGCTTTGCTCTCAGCATACTGTGATGGTTCCCTTTGTACTGTGTGTTCATTCACACGGTAAAGATTTGCTTTCTTTATCATCAGAGACGAGGCTTCCCTGACCACTTGAGATTGTGTGTAAAGACCCCATGAGAGCCTGTGAGTATCTGAGGTGCTCTGCCGCACCATCATCTTTACTTGAGCATCTTTCTAACATTGTAAGTAAGGAAACGCAAGGCTGGAGAGATGGTTTGGCAGGGAAGGGCACTGGCTGCTCTTCCATTTGAGCATCTTCTAACATTGTAAGTGAGGAAACGCAAGGCTGGAGAAATGGTTGGGCAGGGAAGGGCACTGGCTGCTCTTCTAGAGGACCCCGGTTCAAGTCCAACACCCACACTGTGTCTTACACCTGTCTCTAACCCCAGTCTCTGGAGACTCAATGCTTTCTTCTGGCTTCCGCAGCCTTGGATGTGGTACACAGATAGGCAAGCAGGCAAAATTTCTATTTACATAAAATAAATGAACTTTAAAAATGAACTGAAAATGTTTTGCATTCAGAAATCAGCGTACTCCCATGATGAGAGTTAGAGGGAAACCCTCAGGGGCCACATGAGACAGTTGATCATTTCTAGAAGGCCTGGCATTTTGGGGCTGGGCATTACAGTTACCTGGGTAGGGAATAAATATGTCTGCTTTAACTTCAACCATGTACCACAGAAGATACCTTATCATTTGCATTTATCCAGCATGGGACCATGTGAAAAAGGCTGGGCAATGCGTGGGCTAGAGCTCAAAATTGGGGCAAGCCAACAAGCTTGCGGTCATGGAGTTTTTCAGTTTTCCCTTTTGAGGTAGAACTTACCGTTAGCGGAGGTTTACTAATAGTTTACACTCTGTTTTCAGGAATTAGTTATGAAATAGAAAGTAGGGAGTAAAATCCATTTATCTCTTCCTATGAGGTTTAAAATGTTATTATTTATCAACATGAAAACATTTTGGAATAGCATGGGGATTAATTCTCTCTACCCGTTTGGCATAATACTGCAGTGACTCTGGGATTGACTGGACGTACAGAGCAGACAATTCTTATATAAGATATTGAACAAGACTGTGGGGGAATTCCTCAAGTCACAAGCTTGAAAGAAACATGGGGTTCTATATCCCCACATAGGACCAGAACCAGTCTCCTCTCTAGGGAGGAGGGTCAAGCTAGCAGCACATTTGTGGGGTTGGAGCACACCCTCTAGTGTTTGCTCCATGGCAGTGCTTCCATAGCTTTTGGTTCTGGGCCATAGTAACACAAATCCCTGGTGAAGGGCTCAGAGTCAAAGACAGTGAGTGCCTGGTTTGGAGAAAAAGTCAGCAGACAACAGCGACAGGACATCTCTGTGGTAGATCCGCCCTGAAGAGGTTTGAAAATGGAAAACATACACATGTAAAACCAGTGTGCTCACAACCACAGTCACGGTGGATGTTGATGAGAGACAACTTTCATGAGTTGGAAGAAGATGCTGAGGAGCCTGAGCATGTAGCACCTACAGAGGCAGAGACTGACCTGTACGTGAATGCAGAGTGAGGTGTTTATAGACTCCTTTACTAAGCCTCACAACACCAGAAATAAATGACTCAGTCCTAGATACTGGAAAAGGGAGAGGCCTTGCCATATTTTAAATAACTTCCCCCTTCTCTACAAACAAAACCACATTGCTCTTATTTCAAGGAGAAAGGCATGTGCATAGATTAGATCTGCGCATTTGACTTTTATCGGGTGAGATTCCTGTCTCAATTGCTCTTTTCAAAGCATTCTTCATGGATGTAAGTGGAAAGACTGGCTGCATGTCACACGATCCACTGCTGGGAAACATCTGACTTTCTCTAACAGAGGACAGCACACAGGACATTTGGCATTCACAAGATGAATCATGAGCCTTTAAACAAAATTACCAATGAAAATGCACGTGTTTTCAGTGCGTGTTTCCAGCCCTTCTGGGCCTCTTATTCCACGGATAAAGACTCTAAAGTGCTTACGTGTAAAGGACCCATGTGGTTATTGAATTCTGAATTCCATATGGACTCAATGCAGTGATGGTTGGTGTTACCTTCATCATGGCTTCATTTTTACCATAATCTGAATGATGTCACTCGTGTGTATATTCAAAGTTGATGTGTTTCTTTGAAAGCTGCTGTCTTATTATAACAAGACACAGAACTTAATAAAAATTAAATTTGGGGGAAGAGCAATAACTGATTTTGTCACTCCTTAACCTATTTTCTCTTTTCTAAAGTGACTTTAATTTCTTCAATCATATGTACTTGGCAAAATACTTTTACCAATTTTTAGAATACTAAATGCATATCAGCAAATACCACAGAAAATGTCATCAGATTATCTGCTGTATTTTGTCAGTGTCTCTCTGGTTGGGGCTCCCTGCGCTAACTCCAGTGCTGCTTGATGGTTTGATGCTTGCCTTTGATAAATGAGCAGCAACCCAGGTGAGATGGGAGGCCCCAACACTGAAATGAACGAAGGTCCATTTAAGGACTCTCACTGAAATACACACAAGGCTCAATGACCAGCCTTGAGAGAGACCATGTCAGAGTTGAGTTAGCCGCTTTTCTTGAATTAAAAATAAACAAGCAAAAACCTTCTCATTATCTCTGTGTAGAAGGAGATTCACAGAAACTCTGAATTTTACCATCATAATCTAAGGAAAATAAACTCCCCAGCATTATCTAAAATAAATTTTAGGTCAACACAGTTCTCATTTCCAGAGAATTTCTCTCCTTCTGTTTCAGTGGTGTTAATCTTGAAACTATAGGTTATCCCTTTGTCCTTAAAACATAACTTTACTATTTTTATTCTCCCTTTACCGTCAAGGAAGGAAGCATTCAAGAGCCATGCAAATGTGAATACCTTAGCCACTCATAAGGCAACAGAATGGCACAAGATATAAAAGGCAAAAATGTTGTGACTAATTTAATTTGCATTCTCCAAAGGGATGGACAAGATTAGAAGTGGAGGGATAATGACTGTAGGTTAGAAAGTCACACAGAAACCTCCAGGAGAGGAAAGACTGAGTCATTCAGACTCCATCCTCTTCAGCTCCATCATCAGCTCAGCTCACGTCTGAACACATTAGAAACCCTCCTCGGCTGCCTTGTCACACAGGAGGAAAATGAAGTGGGGTCGGCTTCTAAATTCCTGTGTGTCACTATGTAAAAGAACAACTTACGAGAAATTGCTCTTTTACAATTTATGCCTGCACACATACTCACCCCACACTCATGCAACTTCCCCCGGTGACTGCATCCTCTGTTCCCCGGTGACTATCTCCTGCCCCAGCTTTGTAGCTGAGAATGAGAACCAGAAGACCTAGTCTGCCACCAGTCCATGGCGCACTGTGGATGGGACAGAAACAGAATGCTGGCATGGCTGATGGCCAAGTTCTCAAAAGGCATTTCGCTACTTTGTTGTGATAGACAAGAGCTGCCATTGTGGGGTCTGCCGTGTGTGTGTGTGTGTGTGTGTGTGTGTGTGTATGTGTGTGTATTCGGAGGGTAGTGGAGGGGGTTGGTTGCTGTAGATGATCAGGGCCATGGATTAGAAGGTGAGTGTACTAAACCCCAATCAACTTGCCCATGCTTATTTTCCACGTTCTCAGGACTCCCCATTTGCTCATGGGCTGAAATATTTGCAAGAGACCTCATTGCCTAAGGCAGGAGACACCATTTCTGGGTTATAAATGAATTAGTGAAATTGCAGTTAATTCTAGTTGAATGCACTCTGGTCCAACACCCAGGCTTTGCCGTACTTTTGAGGTTCATTTCTTTCCTTGTACAGTGGGTACGACCTGGCTAATGTCCACCTGGCTATCTGTGTGGTCAGCTTGCATGCATATAGTTGCCATGGCGTTAGATGGTGTTCATTCACTCTTTAGAGGCTTATTATTTATGCATATTGTATATTGTAGAAGGGGTGTTGTGCATCTGAGTGCCGTGTTTGATGAGGACAGTAGAGGATATTGGATATCCTAAATCAAGAGCTGCAGGCTGTTGTGAAGTGAATGGTGCTGAGAACCAAACTCAAGTCCTTTCCAAGAAAACTGTGTTCTTTTAACTGCTCATCCACATCTGTCTAAAACCCAGCAGTCATTCTTGATATGCAGCTGCATTGGGTCCCTGCTTTGGAGCAGTTTTATTATTTACTGGGTAAGTGTGGTGTGGCAGTCCATCTCACCTTTAGTGAAAACGACACACGTATGAACACTAAATGGAACATTGTTTTCCATGACCAGTAGGACAAAGTGTAGGCCCTTCATGCATACTGAAGGGTCTCTCTCTTTCTCTTATTTGAACAGATGTTTTCAGCCTATCCGTGGCAATGGCCACCATAGGTGGCATCTGAACAACAGATTATAGAGTTCTAGGTAAGGAAATAGGCGTGAAGGAATCTCTAGGTGGTCTCTGGCCTCAAACTCCTTGATATAATTGAACCAACCCATACACTGGGTGACAATAAGAAGGAATGGGTATTAGAATCCATATGGGTGGGGTTTGGGGAGATTTCACCCATAAGGATGCTGAGGAGACTTCACAGAGTTAGGAAACCAGAGGGATACTGTACCGAGGAAGAGACTCTTGGTTGCATTCAGGCCCAGGGTGTGATGAGAGCTGGATGGCAGGGTGGTGGAGAGGCATTTACTGAGGAAGTCCCACAACACCACTGGGCTTGCACGTTGGTAGAGTATCGCTGAAATATGTTCAGGACCGTCTCTGTCCTCAGCCCAGTGTGACTGAAATTCCTGGGCAGGGCAGTGCTCGTAATCCCTGCCCAGATAACGTTAAGTTAGAAACATCACTTAAAAAGCAAGACTAGATTTTCCCCCATCATCCATCATTAAGGTGCCATGTAGCATATAACTTTTGCCATGTGTCTCTGCAAACATGAAGGTCAATCCCCCCCTTCATCATACTGCACACTGTGTTAGTCGTTGTTTGTTATCTGTGCGTCAGGCTGCTCACAGCACCAGACATCCCTCCACTGGATCCTTTCTTCTGAATGTGGGGCTATTTCTTGGTAATAGTTCCTTCCTACTTTTAGCTCCCCTATCCTGTCGACAGAAGCAGCATTTGAAGAGAAACTAATCACTGTGCCCCATGGGTAAAAACACATTGTCAGGATGCCCTGATCGCAGACATCTTTAGTGTAGCTATGTTTATGTTTTGAAAAGAACAGAAATAGAAATGTTTATAACTGCTAAGGGAAAAAAATAACAAATGCAGGCTGGAGTCATCAGCTCGGTTGGTTCTGTTTGTGAAGACAGTTTTTGCTAATTATAGTCTCCGTGCAAGGGTTGTATTATTATACTGACCATATGCAATTAACCGGACTTGCCTCCCTCCGTGTATGAAAATAGAATGCACAACAGTTTTGCCCGTGTCATGGTCCTAAGCGAATTCTCTTTAGCCTTCAGTAGACACAGTCCAGAATTCATCTTTACTTGAGGAGATTTCAAATCTCTGTATGGCATTAAATTTAATAGGGCTAGTATATCAAAAATAGAATTATAATTACGGAAAGTCAGTTAAAGGGAGGGTGAATGGTAAAATGAAATGAGATTTTTAATGGCTTGCCAGGCGTTATAATTAATGAGCTAGGGATTTGGCCATGTCCATGACCTTCAGGTAAGAAGCAGACAAAATTGTCTGTGATCAGGGGTAGGATGCTTTTGTAGAACTAGAGGAGTCTCTCCTTGCTAGCTCTGCCTTCCATCCTCCAGGAAAGGAGGCTGCTTTGAGGCTCTACCAAGTAACCAGAGAGTCACTGGAAGAGGTAGATCCAGTGACATCCTGGAACCCCTGGAAGAAAGGTGTTGTGTTGTTACTCAATACCTCTATTTGATGGGCCACTTGTAATTGTGCATATAATGTGGAGCTTCTTTTCATGACAGTCTCAATTAGTGTGTCTGATCTATTGCAGGGTTTGTTTTGTACTCCGACTTTCTTTGAACACTGGTTGCAAATAAGGACAGAAAAAAAATAGCACAATGCAAGCAGGCTTGCATGCCCAATCCATCCTGTGGCTCAGCTTCCTTGCACACCACATGGACTCCTGAGGCTATAAAAATTGTTTTTGTCTGATTAAACACAAGTCCCTTTGAACTCCATGGGGGTTCGTTTCCGCTTATGCTTCCTTGTAACTCTGTATGGAGTTATTTTCTTCTTTCTCCTCTTCTCTGAGTTTAATTTGGGATCCAAATTGTCAACAAGTCTGCCCAGCTTACCCCCTTTGTCTTTTTCATAAATTGCAAAAAAATTATCTGTTGAATTTCATACCCCAAGGCACAGAGAGGCAGAAATTGACATTTCTGTTTGCAACCTCCTAGTTTCTTTTTGTTTATGTACAGAAAATTGGTTTGACTAAAAGTCAGAAGCAAATCAGAACAAATGTCTAGCAACTGGCCCACAAAGGATATTAGTTATGCATCTAATTACCACCACTGGAGCTTGCCTTTCAAGGTACCCCAGGGGGCAAGAAACACAACTTTAAAGGTGGCTGAGGTCTTGTCTGGGAATGTGACTTCTGGAGAAATAATTTGGATGAGGGAGCATCTTAGAATTTTTATGCTAAGAAATAGAATCCGATTTGGAGGCATGTAAATGCACAGATGAAGATAAATGACGTACTAATCCGTGAGTGGGGTTAAACAATTGGATTAATTCTTAGATCAATACCATGGTGATTATTCATTCTGAAGTTCTTCTGGACGATAGAAGTTGCAGATAATTACAGAGGATAAATTGACCCCTCTAATGAAGAATATGGGGTTTGCTATTCATCTTTGTGTATATTCATTTGTTTCTTCACTCAGGGATGAATGTGTCTACTTTCTTGACCCATTAAGTCTGTTCTCATGTTAACCTGCCCCTATGGACACCTGTGCTCTCCTTCAGTAAAGACCATCTCTGTTGGCATCTATCAAATTTTTTCCTCACGTCTCTCTACCCAAGCGCTCCAGAAGCAGCCGGCACCTGGAAGTTATATAGCCATTGGGATTTTCTAGAAGGCTGTTTCATTTAGTTCTGTAGCAAGGATCTTTTGGATTGTTACCCAACCTGTTCTTCATTGATGACCCCTACCTCAGAAGAGGAGCTGTAGATTGGGAGATTTACTGAAGAGCCTGGGTAGCACCTGCAGATCCCTAGTCATTTCATCCAGAGAACCCCCAGTCTTGTTCCTTCCCCTTATATATTCCCAAACTCTTGCATCTTCCTCCTGCATCCTGTCTTCTGTGACTATGCTCACATGACAGCCATCAGAATCTTTGAGAATGCCATACAGCTCATGTCTTCCCTTCTCTTTCTATACACTTTGGTTTAACAGGGCCTAATGACAGGAATTTGAGACAAATACACAGCTAAATACCAGACCTGACCTGTTGCTTGTTACTATGAATCCGACTTTTTAGAAATGAGATGTACCCATTCAAGGTTGCCTGGAGTCACAACAGCATAATTGAGTAGTTATACTACCGACCATATTCCTGTTAAGTCAAGAGAACACCTAACCCTTTAGCAGTAGGTTTGTATCTTTGTCACAGACAGCAACCAGAGTCTACTTTGGCTTGCAACATAACACATGGCCTGGCCTTGCATCTCCCTCAGCTCTTCCCTCTCTCTCTCTCTGGCACTATGCTCCTGCACTTGTTCAATCACCCTCGGACCCACGAGGCACCTCCTGGGGTCACGTATCATGGCCCTCTGTGCAGCTATTCCTTCCCATTCCCATCCATCTTGATTGTCCCCTGAAGAAGGTGGCCTGTCTGTACATTCATCCAAGCCACCCTACCACTCACGTCCTTCTCTGTCTTCATCCTGGCAATTGCTGTCTCTGACTGATCGGCCTCCCTCATTCGGAGACTCAGGCTGTAAATGAAGCAACATACTCTGTTTATTCCCCTGTGCTCTCTCTATTTTCTGAAGGATGTCAGGCCTAGAGTGGGTTGGTATTGACTACATGAAACGTTGAAAGGATGCTTGGCCCTCGAGTCTGGTGCGGTCTGGTCTGTTGAGCAAACGTGGCTGGGGTGGAGCCGTGACTGTTCTAAGTACCGTACAAGCAGAAGCCCAGAGCTGTTCAGTTCCTGAAGTCCTCTGGGATATGTCAGGACGTAAGTCCACGAGAGTGTCAAGGTACTAAACACACACTTTGGAATGAGGCTGTGACATTGAATTCACAGGGGCTCATGGATCCCATAAAGACAGCTTCTGGTTAGTCTTCACAATGGCTATGTGTTCTGCTGGGAAGAGTGGGGGCTGTTACAAAGCCAGGCTTATGGGTCCTGTCAGCTTCGTTCCTGGAAATGATTACAACTGCAGATTCACCAAAATAAACTTTAAGAGCACAGCAAAAGCAAAATTTCCTTTCCTTTCCACGTCTCTTTGTGGACCTCTTTGTGGTGATCAGTGATTTGATGGTGTGGGGCAGGCAGAGAGCTCTCCTGGGTGCAATGGCAATGGCAGAAATCCACCTCTACTGGAAATAAAACTTTGGAAGTTGTAAAAATCAGTTTCGTGTTTCATGTCCCATTTTTTAAAAAAGTATTTGGGATGTTTAGTTTGCAACCGCTACTGCCAAGGAAACCTGGGAACAAGGCATGCAGTTTCTAGAACTATAGATAGCGCTACCCAGAAGACCAAGCTGGGAGGCGCAGACAGCTTACTATTTCCTCCCACATGAAGTGGAACAACAGTAATTAAAACTGAGGTTTCAAATGATTTGTGTGTCACTGCTGAGAAGGCTCAAGAATATTTTTTAATGAGAAGAATAATAAACCAATGTCATAAAGCATTCTGCGTTTGCCATTTCCAGTTGTTGGCATGTGGCATGCAATAATTTATATAGGTCAGGTGATTGAAGCTCTCCCTAAACCAATCTATAGTGAAATCTCACTATATGGGTTTCATCAGGACACAGCCATGTCCAGAGATTGTCAACTATGTTTATACTACATTAGAAGAACACTCTGATATGCAAAGTCTAAACCATTTACTATTTTATTTTATACCAAACCAACAACGGCACTAAAAGCATACAAACCCCTAAACCCATACCATGCAGGATCACTGAGCAAATACATATAGTATGACAGATAATCGATGTTTTATCAACAGAGACAAGATACATAAATGCACAGGAGAACTCTGGACACATCTATTCAGACGAAGGGCTTGCTAAAACTCACCCAGCAAGGCAGCACCATAGGGTTAGAAAGAATCCCTATCACGGGGTCCCTACACATTATCACACATCCCATGATTCCATCTGGCAGTGGCGTTATCAGAATGTTTGAACCTATTGGTTTTACAGCCATCTTTTGGGGGTGTGAGAGGAGACACATGAAAAGTCGCTGTGAGAGTCCCTGGACACCAGACGGTAGTGTAAGTGTGAACCTGGAGAACAAAGAGCTAGTGCAAGCAAGGGTGTGGTTGGCTGCCGGGGATTGGCTGCTTTTGAGTAAGTCCATATGCTGGGAGGTCTATGGGGCCACCAGACTCCAGGAATGCGATTTCTTCTGTCTGTGTTGCCTTCGTAATGGATTGGGACACACGTGGCAATGGATGGAGCTGTGCTCTCTTCCAACTCCCTGGGAAAATTTATCTATCACAGACTGCCATCTGGCTTCCTTTACTTGAATACTAATGGCACTTAATAGAATAATGGGTGTTTGGAATGGAGCGTTCGTTAATTTGTGTAGCCTGTTGGTAATTTACTGGTTTTTAAGGCAAGTGTCTGAAGTAAAAATAGATGTCCAACCCACCGTACACCGTTCCTGAAAAAGGAGTTGGATAAACCGTGGGAAGGAAGAACACAATGAATACTGCTGAGGACGTGATGGATGGTGTCCTCCTGGCTTCCAGTCACAGCCTATTATAGCCCTGGAAAGAAGGTGGCAACCTAGGGTCTCAATAAAGAAGAGGTGTCTCATAAATTTTTAACTAGCCACTTAAGACATATGCTTATTTTTTTAATTTTGAAAGTACTTATTTTTCTGTATCTTTTAAATTGTACAACATAAAAGAGCTCCCTAAGTCATCTATATACACACATAGCATGGGTCTTCACTCGTAATTGCTTCAATCCCCAAATTCTTACTCTTAAGATGTTTTTAAAGACTTATTTTTTTAATTACACGTAAATGTATGTGTTATCTCTGCGTGGCTAAGGGACGCATATGCAAACAGAAAGCAAAAGAGATGTTGGGTCTCTGGGAACTGGACTTGAATGAGGTTGTGAATCTCCTGATGTGTTTTATAAAACAAAATCACGTCCCCTGCTGGAGTCATTTGTGGTGTTCATCTCTAAGCTGTCTTTTCATCTCTACCTTCCTACCTCTTACTGGTTCCTTTCGGCTTCCCAAGCAATCCCCATATTGTGTTCATGCTATCTATGTCTATTTGTCTATGTTTGTATGAATGTATGCATGTATGTCTGCATAAATAAATAACATGTTTGCACTTGTTGATCATATATATATCATCTATTTTTCTATCATCTACCTATTATCTATCTGTCAATATATCTATCTATCTATAGCTATCTATCTATCTATCTATCTATCTATCTATCTATCTATCTATCATCTCTGTAATCTTTTTGTTTATAATTTTCACATGGAAGAAAATGTGTGATCCTGAGTCTTTGGACCCCTGTATCTTGCTGTTGATACCCTTACTCCCTTCCTTTAAACATCTTCCTGCATCTCATAGTTTCCCTCTACATCCTTGATGTGAGAAAAAAACACATGTGGTGGTTTGAGTGCAAATGTCTCTCACAGGCTCTCGTATGTCAACGCTTGGACCTCAGTTGGCGGCACTATTTGTGGAGCTTTAGGAGTGTGACTTTGTTGGACAAAAGATGTCACTGGGTGTTGCCTTGGAGAGTTTAATTGAGACTGGAAGTTTTAGCCCATGGTCTTGCTCTACGTTTGTGGTTTTATGTTGTGAGCTCTCAGGCAGCTGACCCAACCTCCATCCCTGCTGCCATGCTTGCTGCCTCCCAGGCGAAGCGATGGACTCTTATCCCTCTGGAACCATCAGCCCAAATGAACTTTTCCTTCTAGAAGTTGCCTTGATCATGGTGTTTGCTCACAGCAACACAAAGCGACTAATTCAGCATGCCATAGTTGTCTTTCTGTGTCTGACTTGTTTCTCTGAACATAATAATCTTCTTTGTACTTCTACTTAAGAGAACTTCGATCTCTTCTTAATAATTTAAAAATCACCAAAGTGACCTAGTAATATATGTATGTGTATATATATATATATATATATATATATATATATATATATATATGATTCATTTAGTCCAATTCTTGCTATTTGAATACCATCCAGAAATTTATATGTAGGGTTTTTTAAAAAAAAATGCATGGTGTTTATCATAGAAATGGGAATGATCTATAGGAATTTCCAAGACTTCCAGGTTTGATAATTGACTAAAAGGACTGGCAATGTGAAAAAAAAAAAAAACCCGTTAATCTTTCAAATGTTTTTCTAAATTGATAACATGTTGATTGAAATTATTAAAGATAAAAGGTACTGTCCTGGTTTTCTTTTTATTGCCGCCATAAACACCATGGTCACAGCCCGCTCCTGGAGGAAAGGGTTTATTTTCCTTCCACGACCCAGCCACAGTCCACCAATGAGGGAGGACAGTCCAGCAACTCAGTCAGGAGCAGCAAAGTCCTGAGGAATGCTGCTTACTGCTTGCTTCCAGTCTCATAGCCGGCTGCCTTTCTCACGCATCAATTTGTAATCAAGGAAATGGCCCAGAGACACAGGCCGGTCTGCTGGAGGAAGTTTTCTAGCTGAGGTTCTCTCAGAGTTGCTCCAGTTTGTGTCAAGCTGGCAAACACTCAGCAACACAGACGTATGTGACAAGGTTCAGGAGATACACACAGAATCTACACACAGTGCTAACTTCTCCCAGCTGCCACATTTAACAGAGGGTTCACAGAACGCCAATCAGAGAGGCTCACCTTGCTTTGATATCCTGTGTTTTCATTGGCGGTCTGTTTACTGTGTGTGTGTGGCTGGGGGCTTCTACCTGAGAGATCTATCTTCATGTCTTTCTGGCCTCTCCAGAGATTATACTCCGACAACACGGCCAATGATACCATGTCCACATTACTAATGTAGAGTATACAGCATGGATTAATTTACTCAGGTAATTTAAAGGAAAAGAAATCCCATTGGGCAGGGACGAATGTCAAGGACTCAGTGAAAACGTAGATTCTTTTTGAGTACATTTGTTTGGAATACCTTAGACTTACCGAACCAGAGTGTAATGAAATAATTTCTAATTTGATTAGTTGACACCCAGATAAAACCCAGTAATGGAGAAATAAAGGTAGCCAATAGTTGAGACTTCCTGGCCAGCAAGCCTAGCCTAATCAGAAAAATCCCAAGCTTAGCCTCTAGACTCCACATGCACTGTCACACGTGTGCAGCACTTCAGCCCCCGTACAAGCATGCTCGCCACCTCTTCCCCCCAGAGAATGCACACACGGAACTTCAAAGATGTTGTAGGTAAGTAGTAAAATAACACAGTACGTTTCATTTGGGCA
This sequence comes from Chionomys nivalis, assembly GCF_950005125.1. Classification (NCBI taxonomy): domain Eukaryota; kingdom Metazoa; phylum Chordata; class Mammalia; order Rodentia; family Cricetidae; genus Chionomys; species Chionomys nivalis. The sequence goes on along the minus strand of NC_080100.1, from coordinate 6,280,401 downwards.
GCATCAAAATATTCTAAGTAAATTGAGTTAAAGTATAGGAATTAATTTTCCTACATTGTAACACTTCAAACGTGGTCACGAAAACTTTCCAGTGACATGTACGGCATTTTTGTTGGACAGAGTTGTACTAAAGCATTTCTTACCATTTTTTCCCTCATGGGACCCATTAATGCCTACTTCAGTTTATCTTTCTTGTATGTATCTGTTCTGTTGAAGCTAAATTATTATAAATGTGACTTTGTTTCCCAGTCAGTGCCTGCAGTGGTTTCTTTTATATAGCAGAGGCTTAATAAATATTCATTGCTACATGAATGAATAACTGGGCTCCCCAGTATTGTTGGTGTACATTGTGGTAATGATAAGTTCTGGGGGACATGTGGGTCTGTCTTGGGGAACATGTGCTTGTTCTGGTGTATCCCTGGAATCTCTGCTTCTGCAAAGAGGCCACCTTGGGGCTTATTAGACATTTCTCCAAGCCTGGAGACTTCTGTTAAGAATGCGGCATGTCTCTTGAGTTCTCACACTTTGCTTCTGAGTTCTGCAAAGAGGGTGGATTACATTTGAATGTGATTTTCAGGGAGCAGGAGACGGAAAAGAAACTGAGCATGAGGTCTGAGAACGGGGCAGAAGGAGACCATCATGGCTTAAGAGAGTAAACTTTTCTTTGAGGCTGAGATCAGACCAGTTTGTGAATGTGGCAGAAGCTGATGTGAACTGAGAAGTCTTCAAATGTTTTTCTGCAATTCCTGATATTACCTAGAGCTGATTGACTCCTTAAACACGTGCCAGGCTTCAATTTACTGTGGGTTACGTGGCCGCTGTGTACGCAGGGCAGGCTGTTTGGCTATTCCTGGCGGTGGGCTGGAATAGGAGAGAGGTGGTGGGGGAGTGGAGGGGGAGGATAGTACTCATTGAATAGAAAGACTCCTTTTCCCAATTTTAGCCATATTGTCAGCATTTGTAATTCTAAAGTCATAAATCTCAAGGAAATTACTTTTTAATGTCCCCTGGCACAACATTAAGACTTTGCAATTAGATTTTATAGCTTACGGTCATATGTTATGGGTCACAATGCAGGATGAAGACCCTTCCGCAGGACAGACTGAGAAATTTAAGATGGAGCAGACTGGGAAGTAGCTTCCTGGTAAATGGGGTACTGGTGGTTTCAGGCTGATCCTAGCCTAGAATTTCAAGATCTTGCATTGCATATGAATTCTCGCATCTTCTTTCTAAAATGTTGATTATCAATTACTTCTAGTGAGAGCTACCAGCGAGAAAAGCCAGCTGCTGACCACCGTGGTCCTTATCTTAAGGAAATGGCGATGAAGGATTTAGTAAAGTAGAAAGCTATAAAGGTCTTAACAATTCTAAGCAAAAGAAAAGAGAAGCCCCATTTAGAAGGTGTTTCTTCAAGTATTTCTTTTAAAACCTTTCCATTATTACCCCTTCTCGGGTGTGTCTGAGGTGTGTACAGTGCAGAGGTACCTGGACCATAGTTGCTTGAAACTCTCCTGCTGTTGACATGGAATTCCTGCGATAGTTCAAGTATTTCTCATCTGTGCAGAGAAATCAGAGAAATGAATGGAACTTCAGAGGCAGAGTGGCTGCCGAAGGCAGTGCTACCTTCCAGTAGATCTGTGATACATGCTTGGGCCATGGTGAAGTGTTTTGTTTTGACTTACTACTAGATAGATAGATACGTGAAGTCTGGGCACTGAAATATTTTGTAATCTTTTAAAGGGTGGGGATCCTTGTGAGTCTAGTTTTAGGGGTGATTGTTGGCATGGAGCGTTGGCTAGTGCTCACAGGGAACTTGACTTTTGCATATAACATAGAATGATGTCTAGAAAAGGGGGCTCTAGGGAAAGAGAAGTAACAGCTAGCAAGCAGGAAACAGTTCAGCAAACCAGTACAGACCTGCTACCCTATTCTTGGTAGGGCTTTAAAACATTTCACTCCCCGGGTTTTGAATCATAATCTCAGCTTAGATGATGTTGATAGGGCAGGTTATGCAATGCACTGAAGCTGGAAATAAAGTTCACAGAGGAAGAAAGGCTGCCAGCTTTAGAGCGTATTAGCTATCTTTGCGGTAAGATGGTCTTTGTACACCTTAGATAAAAGTGAGTAAAAGAAAAACCTTCCAGAATGTTCTCTGTACTCCATCCTGCACTCTCTTCCCTGTTGTGCTACACCGTTAGGACAGTGTCTTATTCAAACACCACACACTCATACACAATCACACATCAGTGCTTTATGGTCGACCGCCATACACACACCCACACACACACATCAGCACTTTGTGGTCGACTGACACACACCCACACACCCATACACACTCACATGTCAGCACTTTGTGGTCGACTGACACACACACATGCACACACACACACCCATACGCACTCACACATCAGTGCTTTGTGGTCAACTGCCACACACACACACACACACACACACACACACACTCACGCATCAGCACTCCATAGGTCTTTAGCCACTCCACTCATCTTCTTCATTGCAATAAAGCAGATCTGGACATGGTTGTCATTTTTATCCTTAATACTTACAAAAGACATTTGGATCCTAAAACCTGGCTAATGGACATGGTAAATGGTGTGTGTGTGTGTGTGTGTGTGTGTGCTTGTGTGTGTGTTTGTGTGTGTTCATGTGTGTGCCACAGCATTCATGTGGAAGTCAGAGGCCTATCTCAGTGTCAGTCTTGCCCTTCCATATTGTTTGAGAAAGTGTCTCTTGTTGTTTAGCCCTGTGTGCAAGGCAAGCTGACCTATAATCATCAGATGTCTCTCTGCCTCTACCTCCTACCCTCCCGTAGGAGTGTTGGTGTTGAACATGTGTGCCCTGATATGTAGGAATTTTCATGTGGATTCTGGGAGTCAGAAGAATGCAGGTAGTCAGAGTTACACAAGCCTTCTCCCCAGCTCTGAGGGTGTGCCCCCTCAGATCCTAATTGATACTCAGATCATTATTGATATTAACAATAGTACAAGCAGTAGACGCTTTGTGCAGGCTGAAGGAGAGATTGGCATGGTTAACCCAGTTATCTAAGACTGCATTTCATTGTTCTGTAGTCTGCAGTTGAGAAACAAGTGGGTATTGATTTTGCTTAACAATATATCAATAGGTATAAATTTGCTTTTGAAATGAAGAGGTTGCTTGTTCTTCCTTTGTTTTGTGACCTTGGGTCTGTGCGGCTGTATTTCTAAGGCAAGTAAGTTTTCCTAGTACAGTTCTGTGGCTAGGTGAGTTTCTGTGTCGTTGGCTTTGGGTCTAAGCATGACTCCCCTCACCATCTTCTCGTCTATGATGAAGAGAACTGTGGAGATTCAGATCTGTGAGTTGCTTGCAACAGAGCCTAGAACCAACCATCCTGCTTATATTATGTATTAGCTCCGTGGGAGCCAGTGGTCCTGGTGTGTGTTTTCTATGCATAGCTTCAGTGGCAGAGAGTTAGCCATGCAACTTCTTGAGGCATAGAAACAATAGGTTTTCTTCTTCGTGCTTCAACTTCTTTGTCTGATGCACATTGCTTTCTGTCTATGGCTTGGGGAATATTTTTCTACCATCTCCAGTCCTAACTAAGTGTACACTATGATTCTGATTTTGGTGTGAATTCAAATCCCCATAGATGTTTTGAAATGTTTTCTCTGTCCCGGAATAGGCTGGAGTGAAAGAATTCAGGATGGAATTGGAACCAGGCCATGACAGTCCTTACCCACCCTTATCCACTTCAACAAATCAAGCCAAGTTGAGTTGCTGGGAGTTGATGCTGCAGGCAGCAGCTAACCCCATCTGGATCCACTATTGTCCCTTAGCAACAGGATCCCCTTATGGCCATATTTTCAGATTTCAGTTTACAGCATTACTATCTCTAGAGTGTTTTTGCTTGAGATAAGAGTTCTTCCAATTACCTCTCCAGTATAAGGAAGGGGCACTGACTGGCATCTGTCTAGACAGCATACAATTTAAGGATCCCAATTACTTTTGACCAAATTTATTAACCATTACTCATGTTGATAAAAGAGTTTTCTTAAAAATGTAAACCACATATCTTTTAGAAGCAATTTGTATACTTCTGGTAAAACATTGGCAAAATATAATGTGTGAGCTTATTTTGTTGTAAGAACTCAAATGGCAACACACCTGACTTGGGGGTTTGTATGTGCACACATGTATTTGATATGCTGATACATATACATTTCTTTAACATAATATAAGCTGTGTTCTCAGTTGATCCCTGAGATTTATTTCTTATGATGCTACTGACTCAGCCTTACTGCTTAGATTATCATGATAATTGCAACCTCAAGCTGAGTTGAGAAGTTTTCCCTTTTGTCTGAAATAACTTACAAAATGTTTGCATTAAATATTCCTTATGAATTACATAAACCTAGTCTTGTCATTTCTCTAGCATGCCATATGGTGGAGTTCATTATGAAATTAGTTCATGTGCTTTTAATAACAAAGTAGTGCAAACCAATAAGTTCTGAAATGTTTCCTAATAGACTTGTATCTGTTGAGGGGCAGTGACTTGTTTATACTGGAGACTTTAAAGGGCAAAAGGGAATGAAGGAATTTAAAGAGATGGGATTTTGCAAAATTCAGAGCCTTGGTCTTCAGGAGAGGATGGAGAACACTGTGAGGCTGTGGTTTGTGCCTGCAGGGAATCAGCTGGAGAGCTTGGTCTGAGTAGAAACTCTCAGAATGATGGCCTCAATAAGAAGAATGGGCGAATGATACAGAAAGTTGAGGCAAAGTAACATTCATGAGGAAAGCAATAAACAATCAAAATGAAGAAACTGTACAGTTTGGTTAATTTTTGAATGAAGGTTGCCCCCTGTAAAAGTACACTGTTTTTGGTTTTTTTTTTGGGGGGGGGGAAGGGGTGGAAGGGAGTGAGGGGATACCTTTGCATTTCAGTTAAACCTAATGGAACAACACTGACTATATTGTTACCTCATTTTCCTTTCCTTATTTAGCTTCCTTTCACACTTAGGGGTGTTCTCAGGAGCACCCTTGTTTTGTTGTTGCTGCTGTTCCTCAGAACAGAAGTCTAATCCTGAAGGGCTTCCTTTCATCCAGCTCCTACTGTCTCCACCGTTCCACCTTTAATGGATGAATGCGTGCTAAACAAGCTAGCTGGCTATTTTCTGATATTTGTAATAATTTTTCTTCTCTTACTTGGTTTGCATTTCTCCACCAGCAAGCAAGGTCAGCCTTGGCCCTGCTAATTTTTCCCTCTTGTGCTTGGGAGAGGACCTGAGTTCTCACCCCTGGAGCCTATAAGTTGAGGTGAATGAAGTGAGATGCATTCCGCCCAGCCTGAGAGTCAAGATCAGGGCTCCTCACCTAAATAATGATGGTTTCAATCTAAGCATGGCATCAGCTCTTCTGGTCTTAGTGGTGTGTGGAGATGGTCTGCCGTCCATCTGCTGCCTGTCCATGTTAGTGGGAGACATTCTTTTGGTTGCACTTTTGGGCAATCAAGTCATGCCCCCTGACCCTTGACTCCCTGGTTTAACCTGCAGATGTTTTGTTTTCTTTAATTCCCACCCCTGTTGGTCTCACCTCCCAGGAGCTGTCGCATTTCTGTTTTCTACTACTACCTAAATTCTATGATATTTAGTGTTTTTAATATCTTGTTCTCTACACTCTCCATAGCATCCTCTCTGTCAAAGGCCACTCTTGTTCCCAGGATCTTCGATTCCATAAATTAAGTGTTCTCTTGAAACCTGTAAATTCTTTCTTGTTGCATCTGCTTGGAAGCCCAGATGTCACAGACTTTACCTGAATCCCCTGTGGTTCACATGAAACAAACCACTTGATGTCCAACCAAACATTTCTTAAGCTGCTGCTACTTTTTCCTTTCCCTATTCTTCCTCCTTCCTCTTCCTTCCACTTAACTCCTCTGGAAATGACCCACTCATGTCTACTCTTTAGCTCCATACCCGACTCAATGGCCACCACATTCAAGGCACCGCTCCTGACTGTAGGCGCCAGAACTTTGGTTTTCATTGCCCATTACCTGGTAGTATTCTCATAGTAAGGATGGTTGTATGAGATACAGAGAAAGGAAACCATGGTCTTCGTATTGGAATATGGATGGCTAGATGACATAGGGCCAGAGAGAAACCACCATCCTCATGTTAGAATAAAGATGGCCAACTATGTGCTGGAGAGATGGCTCAGTGATTAATAGCACTGATTCTTCTTCCAGAGGACCTGGGTTTAATTCCCAGCACTCATGTGGCAGCTCACAACTGTTTCCAGTTCCAGGGGACTGAACACCCTCATGCAAACATACATTCAGGCAAAACACCAATGCACATAAAATAAGACTAAATTAAATGATTAAAACAGAACCAAAGATTTTTTTTAAAGTGTGATCTCCCTCCCCATGGGAAGTCTTATCCTCCCTGAGCAATAGATATGGGGTATGGGGGAAGATAGAGGAAGTGGGAGGAGGGGAGAAAGTGGGAACTAGGATTGGTATGTAAAACTTCAATTTAATAATAATAATAATAATAATGGAAGTGATTATAATCAGAAAAATAAATAAAAATGTGTGGTTTCCATAAGGTTGGTTCAGAGGAGCATTGTGGACTGTATGTTACTCCCTTGCCTTCTCCTCTAAGACTTGTGACTCTAGACGTCTCTTCTCTTCCATTATCCCCGCCAACCTCTTCTCTCTGTAGTTGTATAATTCCTATAGCCCAGTAGACACTTATAAATTGTATTTACATTTATAGAGATGTTAGCATTATTGTCCTAATGGCATTATAATTTCTTAGAAGGATCCTTTACTCATAACATGTTACAACATTGATGTCTTATATATGTGTAGTTATAATTAGTAGTTGTTTTAATTGATTTATGGTGAACATGAAAAAGTGTTAGTGAAATGCCAAGAATAACACACTTCCGTGTGGCAGCATATACATTAAAATTTCGAAACGAAATCTGTGTATAAGCTTAGACCTGTTTTTCTCTAAGAGGAAAATAAATTCCAATCAATATCAATTCCCCAGGAACGGATAATCAAGATATTTTGCTATCCACGCACGAGGCATTATATGACAAGAGTTTTCTGTACTAGATCTGTTTTTGTCTTTGGCGTCTGTTCGAAGAGATTATTGCCTTTCTTTAAGCCAGTAACAGCATTGGCTTGACAGTTAGCATATGCCCATTTAGTCAGCATGATATTACTCAAGCACTAAATCCAAGGAAAAGAACATCCAGCTCTATAGTTGGTTGCCAAGGAAGAGGGGAAGGTATCCTAAAACTGGCAAGCAATGTGCGGCATGTTTCTTCAGTGCCAGGAATGAGGCATGGTTCAGAAGCAGTGTTATGTCCTTCTTCATACCCCGTCATTTCCTCACAGTCTGACTCTGGTAAGCTAATGTCGAATGAGTGTTAACAGTGCTTGTAAAAGTTAAAAAAAAAAAAAAAAAAAAAAGAACCAAGAAGAACAAGAAAGAAAGAAAGAAAGAAAGAAAGAAAGAAAGAAAGAAAGAAAGAAAGAAGAGCCTTACAGTGGCTGCCTCCTTAGAAAAAATTGAGCCATAGGAGTAACCGCAAATTTCTCATCCCTAAACATTCATAAAGGATTAAATGTGTTTAAAAAGTCTAATTTACAGGGCCAAAATAGAAATCTAATTGGCCTGGAATACTCATTTGAAAGCAACAGAGGTGTCCATGCTTTGTCCTTGCTTCTAAGTCTAGTGGGGTTGACCAGTGTGCAGGGCCCAGCCCTGGAGTCTTAGGAAATGGTCCTTACCATCCCCTGTCGCTCTGGTGGGTCTTGTGAAGTGTGAACGCTCAGCCTGCAGCCAAAAGGAAAATGCACATCTGGCTTGTTAATCACGGCCAAGCACCGATGTCTACATTGCTCTTTGTTGAGTGGCTACCTTCTGTATTTTTCAGATAACATATGAATTATGTGATATCCTGATAAAAAGCCTATAGTGGCACCTGTTAATTGTACCAGGGGACCTCGAAGTCCTTGCTACTGTGCTTGTTACCTGATTTGCCCTCTGACATCCTGGAGGAAGATCATTCATTTTCTTTTTTACCTTTTTTATTTGTTTCTTTCTTTCACGTTTAGAAATTGGCCCCTGGTTACGGGAGTTCAGAGCGGAGAATGCTGTGGATTTCTCGAGGTTAACATTTGACCCAGGACAGAAGGAACTTATCGTAGGAACAAGGTAAGAGATGCTGTGTTTTTGTCTTCAGAGATACTTTCTGATTTCATCGTTTATCTGTACAGTCTGCCCCCCGGCTTTCTTGGCTGAAGTCAGTGTGTACTGGATAATGTAATTTCATCTGAGAAGGAAGGGTTAAGTACATGCCATTTGGTACGTCCTCAGTAAGGGCACGGCAAGCTCCTCACCGCAAGTGTAGACCATCCCCGCCCTGCTGCAGCAAGTCTGCAGACCTGATTTCATGAAATTGTTCCTACCATAATCCCAGAGGATTCTTTCAGGGTTTTATTCTTATGTTAGAGATGAGGAGACTAGGGTAGAAAGTAAACAAAAATAAAAACAAAAACTTGTTGTCCAGAAGCATACACCCTGTGAAAGATGGACCCAAGTTTCTTTCTTTTTTTTTTGGTTTTTTCGAGACAGGGTTTCTCTGTGGTTTTGGAGCCTGTCCTGGAACTAGCTCTTGTAGACCAGGCTTGTCTCGAACTCACAGAGATCCACCTGCCTCTGCCTCCCAAGTGCTGGGATTAAAGGCGTGCACCACCACCGCCCGGCTGGACCCAAGTTTCAAACCCAGCCACTTTGATCCCAGCAAACATGTTTTTGACTTCTATATGTTTTCCAGTAGAGTTCAAGAGACCATACATCTCCATATGCTTGGGCTTCTAAACAATCACAATTACCATTTCCTTTCTTTTCTCTTCCTTTCCTTTCCTTTTCGTGTGTGTGTGTGTGTGTCCACCATGTCTCCTCTGGTGGTAATCAGATTCCTGTGTGTGGTCAGCACCTGTGTGTAGCACTAGGGCCCAACCCAAAAATGTATATTTGTTTTCATCATTCTGACTGATATTTCCGCTGAAAGTGTGCAATTCCTACATTCGGAAACATACTATATGTAAATATGGATTCTTCTGGAACCTGAGGAAGGCACCTTGGGCATCTTTTATAGTATACAAATTTCTATGTGGTAAGACACATATTTTGTAGATCAAAAGATTTAAAAATTCCTGCATAGACCAGACTGCAGCTCAATTTAAATTGTGTTCTGGGTCTTCCAGATAAAAATAGAATGTCTGCAAGAATCATATGCTTTCAGATTCTAAGTCAGAGCATTTCGGGAGGACATAAGGGGTCACCGATTCACTCTAAACCCCACAGTTCACCTGTGGCCCCCAAGAAGCCCTAAGACATGCCTTCGATTTGTAGGTAGCGTGACATGATACTGTCACTGTTGGTGAATGGAGAGCAGGCGGTCTGTGTCTCAGTGCTAGGCAGGTGCTGTGGTAATGATTGTGAGGAGTCTGTGGGTTTGAGCCAGACAGAGTCTTGGTGTCGCTTTTTTTCAGCCTCTACTGTGGATGGGACAAGGGGGTTTCCCATGTTGATCTTATCACGTCCCATCACTTAGAGTATGGGCTGAGCCATTGCACATGAACTAGGTCTTTCTTTCCTCTGGGATCAGGTTTAATTTTTTTTTCTTGAATACTGGCTAATTCCTTAAACATCCCATTCCATTTTTTTCTTCTTGGCTACATCCTTCTCATAGAGAAGGACCTGACTCAATATTCCCTCTGGGTGATGAACAATGCCTGCGCTGCCTGGTTCTATTACTACACGAGGGTCTACTGTTGTCACTACACTACTGAGGGTACTGTGTTATTCCTGCACAAGTGTCGTCTTTGTCCTGGGCATCAGAGTATGGGGCAAGCCTTTTGTGTTTATTTGTTCATTTGTTTCATCAAAATGTAGCATAGTGTCTTTCTCCTTGTAGAAACCCATAGATAGCAGACTTTGCAACATGCTTAATCTCAGATTTGGTTTGTCCCTTTACACATCTGTGGGAAAATTTCAGGAAAACAGCATTGGTATGGCCTCAGGTTTATTCCAAATACCTACATTTGGAGTGAGCATGAGAAGGTGGCAGTGGTATACCTCCAGGCTTGCCTTGGACTATGATCCAACCAATGGGAAGAGACCCTCTCCTCTAAAGCAGGTACAGGTGTAGTTCCAGCCAGCGTTGATCTGGCAGCCCCCATTCTTCAATGGGAAGAGACCTTCTCCTCTAAAGCAGATACAGGTGTGGTTCCAGCCAGCGCTGATCCTGCAGCCCCCACTCTTCTTTCAAAGCTTTTTAAAAGGCTTTCCACTAGCTTGACTCAAGAGTCTCCACCATCATGGAAAATTTGGCATTTGGTCAAGATATCAGCTTCTCTTAGAGGATGTGTGCGAGACAACCTCAGAGTGACCTGAAATTTGTGACAGGCTGTCTTCTGTGCCCACTCTGGGTGCAGTAGTAGTGAGAGATGATGCTCAATGGGACATTGTCCTTGGGCATCCCTCTCTGAGCAGCTCTGCTGGTCTTCATAGCAGCTTTCCAGGCCCAGTTCCTCCACTAGAGAATGGACCAGTCCCTGAGTCACCCTAGTGGGCTGTGTAAGGTGGTACCCGGAATGAACACAGATGAAATACTCAATGACACCTGAACTTCAGATGAACAAAACATGGTATTTTATAGTAAGTATGCTTTGAAATCCTGAAGACCCTAAGGATACAGTCTGTATCTTATATTCTAGAACTATCTTTAATACATTGTGGGTATTTGACAAATGAGGAAGGAAGGAGTGTACTGGGCTTCCCAAGCTCTGAGCATTATTTCCTTATCTTTAAAATTGATACAATAGTTTTCACCCCTTCAAGCTGTTGTGTGGATGAGTGAAATAATCAATGACAAGCCATTCCTACATTAACACGCTCCCAGAAAGCCCACGGTGTGGCGAAGCCATGTGCTTTCCAGATGAAGCCACGTTCATGCTCATACACATTCCAGGCAAATAACCCTGAAGGAAGAGGGCAGGAATTTCATTTAGGAAATTTGGTGGGATTAGGCTCAGGACATTTGAGAGGGAGTCGGACCACTTATAAAACCTTAAAAATAGCCCAGCCCTCAGGTTCTTTATAGGAAGGCATGACCTAGCAAGACAAGTTTAGATAACATGTGCATTTTTTTTTCAGAAACCAGTAACGTTTTAAAAATATGAGCTGTGGAAAAATAGAACAGGCCTCTTTATTTTGATCCCAGTTAGCAGTAGATATTATGGAACCATTTCTGGGACAGTGTTCTTTTATATCAGTGATGCTCTGCGTTCCCGAGAGCGAAGTCAGTTAAAGATATTTAGCACTCTTTGATCAAGAGAGTTTATTGTGTAGCAGAAGAAAAAATACTTCTTCAGACAATTTGTGCTTCTGTAGCTCCAGAAGGCCTTTGGTTTGGAATCCATGAGTTTCTAGAAGGATTCGCTCATTTACCATTTCCGAGGTGTATGGTGACTTTCACATGAATTCAAATGTCTTGGCGTTCAAATCCTGCCTTGCTCCTGCATCTTGAAAATTTAATAATGTTCGTGTCTGCAGCCATTACACTTGGCCATCTTCCTTTTAAGAGAATGTGGAGCATGCAGGAAGACAGGAGGAAATCACCACTTCCAGAGACAGCCGCAATTCACCTTTCAGTAAACACAATTACTCGGCTCCCATGTGCTTCCATTCTCAGGATAATCTGTTTCGGGCTGCTATATTCTCCTTGCCATGAAACCTACTGAAATCAACTTCATGGATGAAAGAAGAAAAGAAGATCAAGCAAAAGGACACGCAGTTGCTTAGGTTTTCTGCGTGGCTAACTGTGGAAGGAATGGCAGCAATCACACTGTGCATGGCTAACTGTGGAAGGGACGACAGTAATAACACTGTGCGTGGCTAACTGTGGGAGGAATGGCAGCAATCATACCTCACAAGCTCCCAGCCTCCGTTTGCTGCGGATAGAACTGTAGCGACATACGGGAGAGACAGAGAAAACATTTTTCTTTCCCAAATGCGTTCTTGTGCCCGAGATTCAATCTAAGGGGTAGCAAGTGCTGATCCTGAGTCCCAGGGATCTGGGCTGTGTGTTGGATTCTAGTGGTGGTTGCAAATGACAGCTGACTAGCTGCACACAGCATTATGTGCGGTCCAGTCATTTGGAAGTTAGTTACATTTAATAATACAAAATGCTGGGCACTGGTCATGAAAGAGCTCATCGTTAAAGCACCTGTAGCGTCTTTGCCCTGGAACAATAAGGAAGAAATGGAGGTTTCCTTCATGGCTATTTGGTCATTTGTCCTCAGAGTGACTTTCTAAATGAAAGCACAGTTCACTGTGTATCTTGTTTCTCTGATGTTTTCCCTTTAAATTCCGTTTGTTTCCTAAACTGTCAATTATTTACTTTCCATATTTTACTTCTGACTCTCCTATTCTCCATCTACTGTTTTCTGTGTGATGGGCATACGCGTAACTGTGGTGTTTCAGTTAGAAAGGACCCTGCTAGTGATCCCAAACCAATCCACAGTCTAGATGACTCAGTCATCTGTGTGTATGAGCTGGTGAGATTGAGACCCAGATACCTTATATGTGGATCAGATAAAGAACAGATTGAGGACAAAACCAATGATTTATTTTTCTGGAAATATTTGCTTTTAATTTTACCAGAAATCTACCGCAAAACAGCAACACTCTGACTATACCATGAAGACAGATGCTCGGTCTGTGTAGGTCTCCTTATACACATGATCTAATGTGAGGATCAGCCAACCATGCCCCCATCACAGACCTAACCTCAGTGTAGATCCACCCATAGCTGTGCACCTGGGATCATGTCAGGACCCCTTTATGGGTGTATATTTTACACACTTGATCCATCATTCCAGCCCCTGAATCGTCATCCTAATCAGCAAACATTTCTCTATACAGCAGATGATAAGTTTTTATATTCCTGCACAGAAAATGTCAAACATTGTTGACTCTCCGTGGGAATCCTTACCTGCTCTGAGGAGTGGATGGAGGGTGGGAAAGGGAGAAGGTGGGGGAGTAGGAGAAGGGGAGGGAGTGGGAACTGAGCTAGATATGTAAAAGGAGAATAGATTGTTTTAAAAATAAATAAATATAAAGAAAATGGTATAGATTACCAATAAGCCCGGCTTTTTGTTTTGTGTTGTATGTTTTTATAAGGAAACTAAATAGTTATTAATTCAGTTTAGAAACCAAGAGCTTCCAATACAGGGAGGGCTTTAGTTTCTTCAGCAATCACGGTGAGCGGAGTTGTTGAATAATTTCACTGTATTCTTGGACCATTTGTTTTCCTCATACTTAGCTTTCCAAACCTGAAAATTAAAACAAGGAAAGAGTCACACACTTTCCTTCTGGTCGAATTTGCTTTATGTATTCAGAAGTGCTGAAACTCTTAAACGCATTGAAATTCTGGGTTTGCATGGGACATTCGTAGACTCCTGCCCTGGTCATCACAGACCACAAAAAGTTTAGTTCTTCACTGTGTGGCTGGGGAGGCAAGAGAGGGCATTTTTATAAGTTGTTCTTTGAAGAAGAAAACGATGTATATAGTTGGTTGAACTGCATGTTCTTAGAATGTGGCTACCTTGCAGTTCCTACCAGACTGAGCAGTGGCTTTGATGGTTTGCCTTGAGTTGGCTCTGCCTTATTCCCATAGGAAGCCAAGACCCTGGAGCTGCTTCTCCCTAATGACCTCACAGTGAATTGCTTTGAGAGAGCACCTGTTCTCGTAAGAATGTGATAAATAAAGGCTTTTATTTAGTTCAACTGAGTTTTTCCCTCATGAAGCAAGTATTCTACCACTTCTCATCGCAGCGTGTGGGGAAAGGGCTCTTTTAGATCCAGATAAACTTTACTTTTCCAAGATTGCTTAATGCTATTCTCTCTTCTTCAGATAGCGTTAATCCCTGTTTTTGCTTTAAAATTTTTACCCAAGATTTAACCTGCTGGAAGCACCATATCATTAAAAGGAAACCTAGAAACGCTTATAGGATCCACAGTTCAGCTTCCAGCAGATGCACGGCTTCCTGGTTTCGAAGGGTGTGTTTTAGTCGGGCTTATAAAATTAAAGGTAACACGCACCAAGGGGATGAAATCAGTGATTGAGAGTGAATCCGAGAAGCAGTGGCACCAAGATGCACAGAAACCTGAGGGGAAGGCATGGCCACAAAGATGCTGTGTTCTCATCAATTATGGCTTAGGAGACGAAGTTGAGATGGAAAGAGGGACAGGGCTGCTCATGGCTACTCCTTTGGTTATATGACCTCACCTGAACCCTTACTATTAGACTTAATTACATTTTTGCCTCCTTTCTTTCTTTTTTTTAATTCTTTTTTAATTAAAATTTCCACCTGCTCCCCGTTTCCCATTTCCCTCCCCTCCTCCAAAATATTGCCCCTCCCCCCACTCCCCTCCCCCTATCCCCACTCCTCTTCTCCTCCCCCCACACCATTCCCCCTCCCTCTCGATACTGAAGAGCAGTCCAAATTCCCTGCCCTGCCGGAAGACGAAGGTCTTCTATCTAGGTACAGGAAGGTGAGCATCCAAACAGGCTAAGCTCCCACAAAGCCAGTTCATATATTAGGATCGAAACCTAGTGCCATTGTCCTTGGCTTCTCATCAGTCTTCATTGTCCGCCATGCTCAGAGAGTCCAGTTTCAACCCATGCTTATTCAGTCCCAGACCAGCTGGCCTTGGTGGGCTCCCAATAAATCAGTTCCACTGTCACAGTGGGTGGGTGCACCCCTCGTAGTTGCAGCTGGTATTGCGTGCATTGGTGCTTAAGATCTTTTGCTTCATTAGCATGGTTTAAGGTGAGCCATCATTTAATGTCTCATTTAAAACAAGAGAGGGTCTGTCTCCCTTGGCTGCAGGCTGGTGCTCCAGTGAGCCAAGGTCTGAAGCCTTCTATCTAGGCACTAGTACTGAAATGCAGTTGTCTAGATAATGTCTTATGTAGACTTGTCTAGGGAGAGTGGTCTTTTGGATTGTTACCAGTTCTCGTAGTTTTTTGATATATTTTCCTGTCCAGGGTTTAAGACCATGCAGGTGGCCAAATTCATTGTTTTCTGTTTGTTTGTTTGTTTTGTTTTTATTTTTTTTTTGTACTGTTGAGGGCAATAAAGGATTTAATCTCCAGGTGACTTGAGCTTGAAATACTTGGGATAATAATTATCTGCACTGGCAACCTAACTCTGGCTTATTGAGTCAACCCTCACTATGCAGGCCTCCCTCCCCATTATAACTCTTTATTCCTAGATAGAATGAGAGACTCAAGGTCTTGAGGAGTTTGAAGACAAGAGTGTTTTTGTTGTTGTTTATTTAAGAGATTTTTTTGGGGGGGGAAATACCAGATTTGAATCATTTCTACTAAAAACCTATATGTAGGACAGGAAATTAATTTTTTTATCTCCCTCACCTTGTAAGAGTTCTGTTTAAACATTTTAGTCATGCCCACCCAGCAAAACCTTTTTCCATCTCTCTTCTAAGAATTTGGTGGTTTGGCGTAGTGACTCTATTCTCCTTGGAGCAATGCCCCCTTTCCCTTTTCTCCTCCATTTCCTGTGTGCCAGTTTCTCTCACACTAGCCAATTGAGTATGATTGTGAGGTAGGACCCCACTCAATGGGGAGAAGACAAAATCACCACATTGAGTTAGAATTAAAACAAATTGCACTTCCCAATCCCTGTCTTGGTGTGCGCTCACTCTTCCAGGGCACACTCTTTTGAACAAAAGACATGTTTTTCTTGTCCACAACAAACAAACACAACACCAACCAACTAGCCAAGCAAACAAATAAACAAACAAGCTTTAATCATATTCCCTTTTCATCTGGTCCTTTCTTTTTCTGCATTGTCTGTTTAATTGACCTGTAGACTCATAATTTTTTAAAATCTCACCTCTTAAAGATACCCAGTTTTGACCTCTGGACTGTGTGTGTGTGTGTGTGTGTGTGTGTGTGTGTGTGTGAATGCGTGTGTCTTCTAACTTTGTTATCCTTTGTCCTCTATTTACTAAATACCAGTATACTTAAGGATCAGTTACTCCAAATTTAAGCATTTAAGCATCCTCTGTGCTTGCCCCAGCTCTGGTTCAGAGAGATTCCTGACTTTTGGCTTTGCAGGGTGGCAGGGACACGAGGTCACAAGGAATGATTTCTTGGTTAGTAGACTCGATGGCACGGAAGACACTAGTAGTGAGGGATTTGATGGTTCTTGGGGCAAGGGAGGCTGCACTGGGAGGGCATCCATCCAAGTGGGCCTTGGAGATGTTTCAAGCGTGGGTAGACAAGAGAAGGATTCTCACAGGGAAATTACAGAATGTCCTGCGTCTGGGAAAGAAGAACTTGGAATGGGGCTGCACAGAGGGACTCAGAAAGGAACCTGGCTGTGGGTGAGGCCCCAGGTCAAAGGCAGAGGTGGAACTTGATCTTCTAACATAGGGCTTGACAATCTTTCACACAGGCCGAGGACTCTCACCTGGGCTTTGTAGACGTGGGAGGTCTGCCAGACTCCCTGGCTGTTCAGATCCTGTCCTAGCTGGCACTGGAGAGGTATTGCTGACTTCAGCGAGACACCCCCGATTTCCTCACGCTCAGATCTCTGCATGAGGAGATGCTGCTGCTGCGCTCTGTGCCAAATGTGCCAGGGTCAGGACGGACCATATCTGGGATTGTGGTCAGATAAGAATCAACTTGAAGCTCAGAACAGAAATAGGAAAGGAAACAGGAGGAGATATTTTTCAGAATTGGGCTTGACATTGATTGATGGCAAAGAGAATGGGGCGTCTGAGAGCTAGGGTCCAAGGGACTGCTGTGGGATTCTCTGGAAAAGGGAATGCCCGTGAATGAGCAATGAGGTCTTGCTTAGTTAAAACTGTGTGAGCACAAAATCTCAAGTTTTACTAACTGAAGAGAGCCCAGAAAAATAATTGTCCATATAATAATTAAAATGGTGAACATTGCTAGGAATTCACAAGCTAAAGGAGTCAGAAATACTTAGCTGCTATTGTTCCAAGTGATTGGTTTCTCTATTAAGTGGAAAATAGAAAATAACAAATCAAATAGGAGGAGAAGTCAGCATAGACCCTGGTGTATTATTAAGTCAGTACCAGAGGCATCCAAACCTCATCCCGAGGTCTACAAATTGTATTAAAACATAGCCGGGCAATGGTGGCGCACGCCTTTAATCTCAGCACTCGGGAGGCAGAGGCAGGCGGATCTCTGTGAGTTCGAGACCAGCCTGGTCTACAGAGCTAGTTCCAGGACAGGCTCCAAAGCCACAGAGAAACCCTGTCTCGAAAAAAAAACCAAAAAAAAAAAACCATAATAAAGTCTATATGACCGGAGTATTTGCTAACAGTGTTGCCTTGTAACTTTTGTCCAAAATATGTGTCTCAGGAAAGGTTTCTCTGAACTGTTTCCTAATGCAAGCATTGAAATCCACCATTATCTCCTCATTCTTGCTAAATGAGAGGCTACTCTATTTCTGAGCCTTTTATTGTTATTTTTAAAAACGATTGTGGATTTGTTTCACTGTGTTCTTCTTTGTCTCTTTGCTGTCTTCAGGATAGAGCCTTGATTTGTATGCCAGACTGGCCTCAAACTCATGTGACCTTCCAAGGGCTGGAATCCTATGTGTGCACTACAATGACTGACAAGATCTTAGTTTTTCCCTTCTTGTCTTGTTATGGAACTGGTGTTGGAGATTGCACTCAGCATCTTAAGTATTCTGGGAGGTTGGCTGGCCCTTAACTGTGTTTCTGTCCTCTCACTTTGTTTCCAGTTGGAAGAATGGAGCCTACTGTCTGTCTCCATTACATACTAGGCAAGTGTCCTGCCACTCCAATGTGTTTACATATGACTTATGAACTTTTCACTTAAACATGTCAGTGTATTATTGATATGGCTGAACATAAGTTTTATGTTTTGAAACTTTTTTCTAGTATGTGTCACTTTTAGGGTTCAATTAAAATACCCTTTTGTAAATAAAAAATAAAATGAGCCAATATGACTCGTGAGTAATAGACACAGAAATCAGAAAATAAATAAATAATATCAAAACTACTTAAAAAATTTCCTAGTCACATTAATCTAATTAATATTTTTAAAGGATATATATACATATATCTCCTCTGTCTGTCTGTCTATCTATCTATCTATCTATCTATCTATCTATCTATCTATCTATCTATCTATAGTTTGTAATCATATATAGAATATAGTTTTGTTCACAAGAACATTGCCACAGAGGCCAAAGCAGGTTGCCAGCTCCCATAGAGCTGCCATTGTGACCAAGTAGAGATCACCTGACATGGGTAGTTGGTCCCTGAAAGAGCACTATGAGCTCTTAATGATCAGTCATCTCTTCACCCCAAATATTTCAAATTTTTCTAAGATATATAGGAATAATCATGATTGTTATCATTATAACTTGTTCTCATATTTAAAAACATCTCAAAATCCTCTCAGAATTAAAAACCTACAATGTAAATAAATAATATCAATTGAAATATACTATTGTTGAACCATATTTCCCCGAGTCCCCAAGTCAGTCAAAGGAGGTAATGTGTTGATAACTGGTCACGGGTAGGTGGCACATGCTCAATCCCGTGGAGGCCACACCACCATGCACATACAGGGAGCATTAACTGCATTCGGGGAGTTATTAATGACAATAACAAAGAAACAAAGGGCATTGACTTGGGAGAAATATCGGGTGTGGGGCACCGGAAGGATTGGAGGGAGAACATGGTGGACGAACGTGATCAAGGTGCTTTGTGTAACTGCGTGGAACTACCAACAAATGAAACATATTACTTAAGATTATATTGCTAATTCAAGTTTAGCTTGTTAAACACCTGTGATAAAGTACAAGGAGAAAAGTTTTCTATAATGATTAAGACCACCAAAAAGATGCAGGTGTTTAGAATGAACTTGTAGTCAGTAAACAGAAAGAGTTTGAAATACCCACTTTAAACAGGTTGGGGAGCTGCGTCATGAAGTTCCTTCATATTCCTTACATTTGTTAACACGCTTGCTCTCTTAAGGATTCACGGTTAATTTTTATGGAACATTTTATGTTTCATATTGCATGCCTGCCATTGTTCTTCAACTTTCAAATGTTTTACATTCTTTGAAACCTCACATCTCTTTTTTTTTTTTTTTTTTCAGCTTGAAAATAAAGTTTTATTATAAATATTCATCTTATATAAGTTATTTTATATATTTTTTTTTACTTATTTATTTATTTTTATTCTTTTTTAATTAAAATTTCCACCTGCTCCCCATTTCCCATTTCCCTCCCCTCCTCCCAAATATTGCCCTCCCCCCACTTCCCTCCCCCTATCCCCACTCCTCTTCTCCTCCCCCCACTCCATTCCCCCTCCCTCTCGTTACTGAAGAGCAGTCCAAATTCCCTGCCCTGCGGGAAGACCAAGGTCCTTCTATCTACATCCAGAAAGGTGAGCGTCCAAACAGGCTAAGCTCCCACAAAGCCAGTTCATGTATTAGGATCGAAACCTAGTGCCATTGTCCTTGGCTTCTCATCAGTCTTCATTGACCGCCATGCTCAGAGAGTCCGGAGACATTAAGCATATAATGTGTGATCCTATAGAAGCTAAATAAGAAAGTGAACCCAAAGAAAATCATATAGTCATCCGCATGGAGAGGGGGAAGTAGACAAGATTCCAGGGCAAAAACTGGGAACTTGCGGGTGAGGTGGCATGGGGCAAAGGGGAAATGGGATGAGAAATATGAGAAGGGGAGGATGGGAGGAGCTCGGAGGATTGGGATGGTTGGGATATAGGAAGGATGGATACGGGAGCAGCGAAGTATATATCCTATCTAATGGAGCCATCTTAGGGTTGGCAAGAGACTTGACTCTTGAGGGGTTCGCAGGTGTCCAGGAATATGTCCCCAGCTGGTACCTTGGGCAACTAAGGAGAGGGAACCTGAAATGACCCTATCCTATACTGATGAATATCTTGCATATCACCTTAGAACCTTCATCTGGCGATGGATCGAGGTAGAGACAGAGTCTCAATTTGGAGCAACGGTCTGAGCTCTTAAGGTCCAAATGAGGAGCAGAAGGAGGGAGAACATGAGCAAAAAATCAGGACCACGAGGGATGCACCCACCCACTGTGACAGTGGAACTGATTTATTGGGAGCCCACCAAGGCCAGCTGGTCTGGGACTGAATAAGCATGGGTTGAAACCTCACATCTCTTAATACAACTGAAAATTTAAGGGTACCATGTCAAGCAGTGTGCTGGTGGGATCCTGACAGTCTTTCCAATGGAAAAGTGCTGTTGCCCATGCAGTGAGAACAGCCTTGACCTGGGTCCAGGCCAGGCAAAGTTTCAGTTAATAGTACCTTCTTGGACTCCCTCATATCATGATATGCAATGCAGCAGCTTCAGTCTAAATGTTTGCTAAACAGCGAAAACTCCCTGTGTCCATTGTTAGTCTGTTCTCCATGCACGGATCTGCATTCCAGTCTCCATTTTTCTCAGTGCAAGGCCCATATCTTCTTCCCTCGCTCACCGTCTTCCCAGTTAAAAGACAACTTCTGCCTCAACACCTTAAATAAGAATTTAGACTTCTTTCTTTGCCTTTATAGCCATATTCATCAGAGGCCAATTGAGTTATTCTAGATGAATGTCGTCTTAAAACACCAGTGTCTTTCCTAATTAATGGAGGTCACAGTTACATTTTACGCTGTCTCTAGATGAAATGAGTCATTCAGTTAATATGCTCCTGATGGCTCAACCTTTTCTTTAACAGTTTCAGAATTGTAGTACGTTCCATGAAGACACTATTCAGCTTCATCTGTTGGGAACTGTGCGGTTCCTTCAGAGAATGGATTGTTCTGCTTTCTGATTTGTTGCTAATGCTCCACTGGGGGATGAGATATGACCCAATGATGAGTCCCTCCATCTGAGAGCCAATAAGACATAAAATCCAGTAGAATCAGAGAGAATCTAATTGGACTTCGAATGGTGAGAAGGATAAACAGGCCTTAACATTGTCATTTGGCATCTGTCAAAGGCAAGGGCTTTGAGATTTGAATTAGTCGTCTGCATCTATGGGCTCCTCCGACGGCAGTTACTAATAAACTGATCTGGTTTATTGCTTTTGAATGTGTAATATCTAATTTTATTCCAAGACCCTGGGAACTAATGTCTACTTTTACTCCAGAAATACTAAGGAGATCCAAATCCACATTTTTATCTAGTATAACCATAAAATCAAACCAAGTTTACCACTTAGCAAACTCTGGCCTCATATTTCTAAAATGAGAAAAAACTATGGAACTAGAATAGTTCCCTTAACCTGTGTCACCACACACAGAACAATCTGACATCTTAATCGTTTGTACCAATGCTTTTCTCCATTGAAGGATGACCACGGTCCTCATTA
The DNA here is from genome assembly GCF_950005125.1 of Chionomys nivalis. Lineage (NCBI taxonomy): Eukaryota > Metazoa > Chordata > Mammalia > Rodentia > Cricetidae > Chionomys > Chionomys nivalis. The sequence continues at coordinate 6,258,887 of NC_080100.1, read as the reverse complement.
CTACCTGTTTACATCTAGAGGTGTTACGGAGATGAATGGGACTGCTTAATGCTTTGAGCTGCTCATGAATTGCCCCATTAGAGAAACAGATGCTAAGAGCAACATTTGGTTAGCATCTCTGCCTGGCTGGGAGCCCAAAACATTACTCTTTGATGTTGGAGAGGTTGGTGGCCTTTCTCCTGGACCTCACATATATTGTTTTCCCACCTCTGTGCTCACACAATTGCAAGATAAAGTGTGTGCCTGCTCTGCAGCGCCCTGGAGAACAGCCATTTGCAGGGGACATAGATCTTACTTTGTGGTGTGAGTGGCCCAACATCTGGGAGTATCAATTTTTTATTCCTTTTAGAAGATTTTCTTTCTTTTTGTAACCTTTAACTTCATAGGTCACTGACCTAAACTGTAATAGATCAAGCTGTCTTGAGAGATTTAAGGTCCTTCTTGTTGCTCAGCCGGATTGGAATGGAATTTTTGTGCAGCCAAAGAAGTCTTAAGTCTGTGCTTGGGAAAAACAGCAGTTTGAGAAAGAGGTTGGAGGTTAGCAGGGTCCGAAATGTTTTTTCAGATCTTTTGGTCCAGAAGAGGGGATTAAAGAAATCCCATCAGCACCTCACTTGGGATTCATCTTATAAAATATCTTTCAAATAAATGGCAATGGTTGTTGAAGAGAACTAAAATGTTCAGTGTTACCTATTTGTAATATAAAAAGAACCATCAGAGTATTTGAGCAATTACTTGGATTTCCTGTTGTCTTTTATTTATTAAACAAACATTTAAAAGCAACTACCGTACTGTGCCCTTCAAACAAATAAACAAAAACAACCCTACAGGAATGCAATAAACTAACATAAAATAGACATTGAAGCAGGTACTTGTTGTAATAGGAGCGGCAGGGCTGCGTCCCCGGCACCCAGCCGCCCACATGGCTAGCTTATGCCCCGAAATAATTACAAGGAAACTGTATTCTTTTAATCACTGCCTGGCCCATTAGTTCCAGCCTCTTATTGGCTAGCTCTTACATATTGATCTAACCCATTTCTAATATTCTGTGTAGTACCACGAGCTGGCTTACCAGGAAAGATCTTAACCTGCGTCTGTCTGGAGTGGGAGAATCATGGCGACTCCTGACTCGGTTTCTTTCTCCCAGCATTCTCTTCTGTTTACTCCACCCACCTAAGGGTTGCCTATCAAATGGGCCTAGGCAGTTTCTTTATTATTTAACCAATGACCTTCCTCCATCATTTCCCCTTTTTCTGTTTAAACAAAAAAGGCTTTCACTTTAACATAGTAAAATTACATATAACAAAACAGTTATCAAGCAAGAATTACAATTACAATATTTATATCTATTTTATCTTTATCATAACTAAGGAAAACTATAACTATCTATCCATTCTTCAACTCCATCAAAGACTCCAGAAGGATATAATATTACCTAAGTAAACAAGAAATCCAAAACTCTAGAAATGACAGAGACATTTCACTGCCTGGACAGTCACCCAAAGTTCTTTTGTACTGTTGGGGCTATCCTTCTGGAGTCTTTGATGGAGTTGAAGAATGGATAGATAGTTATAGTTTTCCTTAGTTATGATAAAGATAAAATAGATATAAATATTGTAATTGTAATTCTTGCTTGATAACTGTTTTGTTATATGTAATTTTACTATGTTAAAATGAAAGCCTTTCTTTTTTGTTTAAACAGAAAAAGGGGAAATGATGGAGGAAGGTCATTGGTTAAATAATAAAGAAACTGCCTAGGCCCATTTGATAGGCAACCCTTAGGTGGGTGGAGTAAACAGAAGAGAATGCTGGGAGAAAGAAACCGAGTCAGGAGTCGCCATGATTCTCCCACTCCAGACAGACGCAGGTTAAGATCTTTTCTGGTAAGCCAGCTCGTGGTACTACACAGAATATTAGAAATGGGTTAGATCAATATGTAAGAGCTAGCCAATAAGAGGCTGGAACTAATGGGCCAGGCAGTGATTAAAAGAATACAGTTTTCTTGTAATTATTTTGGGGCATAAGCTAGCCATGTGGGCGGCTGGGTGCCGGGGACGCAGCCCTGCCACTCATATTACAACAGGTACTGGTAATATGCCAGGCTACACATAGTTCAGGTGACTTCAGTTTCAAATCCTCCATGTCAGTTTCATAAAGATTACAGTTTATAATTGGTTAGCCAATACCAAAGTGGTTAGTCCCGAAAACACATATACACGTGATATTATACAGATTGAACAGGTTATGGTTATATTTATGGATACATACACCACTAACAGTTAGTGAAAAAGAGACCGCAGATTTGAAAGAGAGAAAAGATGGATGTATGGGAGGACCTTGAGGGAAGAAAGAGAAAGGGATAATGCGGTAATGATAATCATTTCAAAAACAAAAGAAAGATTCTATGGTTTATAAATATTGTTGCAAGTACTTATTAATTGAACTTAATGAAAATAGAGGTATCTTTCTCTATTTTATATTATGAGTTTTCAATCATATCTGATAAGATTATTTTGAAATGTTAGTTGTGGGAAATATAAACATTTAAAGTTGTGAGGTTACTAAAATTCATTTGATATATTTATTTTTTATTTTATTTTTGTTGAATGGCTGTTGGTTAACTTCCCGCTGCTGTAACAGACTACATGACATCATTAATGGAGTTTAAGGACAATTCTCTTTGGCTCCCAGCTTCAGAACCTGCAGCTGTGCTCATGTGCACCTTTTAAGTTACTGGTGATTGCAGTAGATAAGACCTGTGCACCTTAGCTTGGGAAACAAAGAGGTCCCAGTCACTCCTTCAGTGGCACTCTTACAGTGACCTACCTTTTACTACAAGACCACATTCCCTCACAGTTCCTGTGTTTCACAGCAGGGCCACCGCTGGCAACGACGGCTTCAGCCCATGGACCCAGGAATAAGATTCCTGTCCAAATTACAGAGACGTTCATGCAACTCTATGACTTATTAACTCAGTCTCTTCAAATGTTGTTTAGTTACTCATTTTATTTAATGAGTTTTGTGTAACATGTGTATATTTGAATATATAAAGCCAGAAGCTGATAGGAAGTTATTTTTGCTACTTTCCCAATTCATTTTTTTGAGATTATGTCTCTCACTAAGGTTGGAGTCTACCAATTGACCAGACTGGTAAGTGAGTTCTAGGAATCCCATCTCCAAACTCTGTCCCCCCGCCCCCCCCGCCCCACCAACTGTAGGTTATAGAGTTCCAGGCCCAGTTCCTTACAGGACTGCTGGGGATCTGGACACTCTGCTCTCCATGTTTGCTCAAGACACCTCTTCAGTGAGCTATCCGATACCTACACACTATGGTTCCTTGTAATCAAAAGGAATGTGATTTAGGAATAAATAAACACACACACACACACACACATCAACAACAAGAACAAAGTAACAACAAAGAAAAAGAAATCACAAATTTGGACAAAAACAAGGGGATGTACATGGGAAGGCCTGGGGGGAGGAAAAGAAGAGGGGAAAGTTTAACCATAGTTTTATCTCCAAAAAGAAAAAAGGTAAAAGCTAAAGGATTGCCAGTTACTTGCGTACGTTGACAGATTGTGTGTTTTGACTCTGGTTTCGTAGGTGCAGTCTGGTCCTTGCTGACATCAGATGTTGGCAGGCAGCTTGGAGAAGCATTTAAGAAAGCAGTGAAGGTGGAGGGAGGCTCTGTGTAATCAGATCGTTCAGACCGACCTGCTCTCTCAGTGGAGAGACGTATGTCACAGCCAGGTCATAGTCACAGAGGTGAAGGCGATGGCCTGGAAGCAAATGCATTCCATGAGCAGCACCGGGGCCTGATCATTTTATATCGATGTGTCCACGTGTCTGGGGATACTGATTGGAGATGAGAACTGGCCACATCCTAAGGGCTGCTGCCTCTCTCTCTGTTTGGTGTAGGTGAAGCAAAGAAGAGGAACTTGGATGGTTGACTGTTAAGGCTACAAAACACAGATAAAAGTGAAGATAGGGTTTTCCTCTGAATCTACAACCACGAACCATTTGTATTGCATCTTTCCATTTGTAGAGCCTTTCCCTTCTACAAATAGGAGGTGTTTAGTTCTTATTGGCTTGCTTCCAGAAGTTTTTGTCGCCAATGGCTCCCCTTTAGATTAAGACATGATTGAAAATGAGTTAAGAATCCTCAGTGCCCTGTTATAACTCAGGAAGTACTACCCAGGGACAAGCCATGTCTTCCTTGATGCTTTTTCAGGGCAGCAGAGTAGAGGTAGGGTTGATGGCAGGACTCACAAAGATTTGAGTGATGTTCCTAGGAGACATTATCTCCTCTCTGCCCCTTTTATTGCTTGCCAAGTAGCCCTGCTATATAAATTTATTATCTAGGAGATGGTGGGACGGGAGCCATAGTCCTCAGGTGCTTTCAAAAGAGGCAGATATTGAAATTGGCTGGGAGGGTCTCAAGGGGGTTGGGGTGAGTTGAAAGGCTAGCAATGGGTGAGAAGCAGACAAAATAGAGTTTAGACAATTGAATTTGTTTGGAGTGATGTGGACGGTCATTTTGAGATGTGTGCCTTCCTTTATGAAAAGCACTGCAACCTGGAGGCAGAGACTGTAGTGAGTGATCTCGGCATTCCTCTCATCCTTGCTTCAAATAGAGAAAGGGTTCTGGACTCCTCTTCCCAGCCATTGTGCCCAGAGCTTCAGAGTATCAAATGGGTACTGTTATCTGCATTTGTTAATGTCCCTGGAGTTTGTCACTTTTTCTTTGGGTATGGGGCTATTTTTCTGTGAAGTCCCCTGAGATTGGTACTGTATTATGAACATGAAGATGTTTGTGTATATGACAGTCTTAAAGCTTTACTAATACTTGAAGTTATTTACTTGAACATATTTCTTGAAATGACTACTAAGTCAGAAAAGAACAGCTTCTGGTCTCAGAACCAATGACAAGAGAAGCAGCCAATGTCTCTGAATACTCAATGGCACCACTCCCATTCCTCCCAACAACTCAGCAGGGAGCCAGAGACTCTTGGCTTTGTCTGTGCTCTGATGTTGATCCCCTTCCATTCCTCTACACAGTGGAACATATGCGGAGAACTTTAATGCATTGAGAGCTCTCAATCACTTTCAAAAATGGATTAGACATTTGGACTGCCAATTGCATGCTTACAATGGGTCAGTCATGGTTCTGTGTTTTATGTCTAGACTTAAAACTTCCCTAAGTGTAGAGAGTGATGGAAGATGATTATTGACTTCATTTTATAGACAAGGAGACTGGAACACAGTCATTCAGTTTTCTTGGCGAGTTTGTTTGCTTGCACAGTCATAGCTTTTGTACGAGCATTCCTAACCCATAGGTCACTGAACTTACAGAAGGGAAGCCTTCTGCAGTCAGGGCACTAAGTCGGAGATCCTGTGCCTTGGGAGCAGAAGGGCTTAGCGAGGCCATGTGGGTGGTATGGCTGGACTTAGCTCTCCTTCCTTTGCTAAGTGTCTTGTCTAAAGTTCGCAACTGGGTGTAGATTCCTTTCTAGGACCGTCGCGCTGTCAGTGTCCACATGGGAGCACATACTTAGAAAATCTGAATGTTTCCATAGTCCTCTTCCTTTCTACACGTGTGGGATGTCCTTTGTCCCCTTCACAGGACATTACTTTTGGAAACCTGGTCTCTTCATGGTACTCACCTAAGGTGCTCTCTTTCTTCAAAAATTTTCCAAGTCTGATGTTGCATATGGGGGCATAAGCTATCCAAGGTTTGTAGAACTTTCTTCCGCAGCATATCAAAAGAAAAATTGAAGTGACAAAAGAAATCCAGTGGACAGGTTACAGTTGTGATTTGAAGAAGAATTTTCAGAAATCATTTGAAAAACCTGGTAGCACTCAGTTACTGGTCCATGGCACTCATGATCTCCCCAGTCCCTGCTCTCCACCAGGACCTGTGTAACTAGATAGCTTCTTCCTCAGTGTTCTGTCTACCTGTTTCTGTCTGCTGTTGCAGGAATGGTACTATCAAAACTATGCCCTTGACCTGCTTTGGCTGGCACTTGTCTCTATTCCTGGCATGGTCTGTCTGTTCTCAGTTTGTATATACATAACACCCTTCCTTCCCAACAGTGAAAGTTACCTACATTTGTTTCTTGTTGATGGTTGGATTGTTTCTCTCTTCATGCCATAGAAGTAACCTTAAACCAAGCTATTATTACATTCTTTGTCCTTTGACTTCTCTACATCGCCTGACTTTTTGCATCTAAAGGTGGGCTTTCCTTTTTGTATTCAGCCCTCTTCTGAGGTATTGGGGAATACTTGGATTGATTTTCACCTCTTCTAAGGGGGTTTCTACTGCCACAGTGCCTCCTCTTCCTGATGTTTTGAGGCTCTCATGATTTTGTCTGCTATAGAGACCACCCAAAAGCTATAAGTTCAGGGTCTGCTGTACATCATATTTATATTTTCCTTTGTCTGTGCTCTTCTGTGTTCCTTGGGCATCCCTTATTGGAACTGGTAGTTTTCTTGTCAAACTGATAAGTTTGTGCATCTAAGCTGAACCCAATCAGCAAGACAGATGCTGGGACACAGGTTGAAGTCAGGGCCTAAGAATCAAACCAGTGAATCCTGACAAGAGACAAGAGTAGACCCTGGAAGAAGAGTTGTGTTTCATCCTCTATACTTTAAACTTATCTCCAGAGTCAAGTGCCCACAGCCGCTTCCTAATTCCCATCACCCCTAACAGGCAATTAGGGCTTACATCTGCCTCTTGCATATATGCCGCGTAGTTCACAGCTCTTACCAGTCCCAAGTGCACATCCCCTGAGAAGTCAGATGCCCTTATTCTCTGTTTCAGAGAGTTATTTGCCATGTTAGTAGCAGGATGGTATTTTGTCCCCACATCATTACCTGTTTTTTTCAGTCATTCTCATGATGCTTATAGACTTTGACATTTGGGGATCTCTTAAAGGTAACATGCTCTCTGTTTCTGTTTTGCAGGAACTATCTCTTCAGATTACAGCTTGAAGATCTGTCTCTCATCCAGGTAGGTGCAGTTTATTGTTTATTTTAGCTTTTGTTTTTCATGTCAAGGAACTGAAAAGAGATTCATGCAAACCCCAGCATCAACAGGGTTCATTTCCTCAGTGGTCAGGCCCCAGGACTCTTAGCTACCTTACCTGATATGAGTCATCACCTCTCTCCTTTAATTTCTGGTTAGTCATTCCCTCCTGGATGTGGTCTCTCACTCCCTGGACATCATCCTGGCTTTCTCTTCATCAGGTGACAAGAGTGCCAGGGAAATCCCTTGAGCCCTGGAAGTATTTCTTTCCTCTAGTGTGAGCAGGTGTTGATGCATCTAGTAGCTATCATGTTCTATGAAATATCCTCTTCTCCTTTGTTTATCATGATATCACAGTGACTGCATGGGTTAAAAGCCTCAGAAAGCGAAGAGAATATATTAACCTTTAAAAATAAAATTTGTTTCTGTTGCCACTTGGAGACTGAGCTTGGCGTCCTCGTGTTTATTTATTTTAATAGAAGATCTGATCACTAAAGCTTCTTTTCTCGATCTATTCTCTTAGGAAAGTGTGTCAGGCAGGGACTCCTAGGAGGGAAAATGAGGAATATATTCATAACCCGCCCCCACCAGTGTTCCTAGGCTTTCTGCACGTTGTGTTGGAATCTGTGGGTTTTTAACGTTTTTGGGGAAAAAGGCTTTAAACAATTTACTAATAGCCTAGTGTCCTATGCTCTAAGAAATTACTGGAGAGAAGCCGACCCTTTCCATCTACAATGCTAGTGTGTGTGAACGTTGCTACACACTAGAGCTAGAGTTTCAGATCAGATCCACCTTTCATTTGCCAGTGTCTTAAAGTAAGACAACTCCATAATCTGCTCATATTGCTGTCCTTATCCCTGGACTTGTCATCTAGCTCCTGGCTTATTGGTAATTATCAGTTTCTTCATTGACAAAGTGGCCACAAATTATCTTAACCATATGCTATCCAGGTAAGAATGACCAAAGCCTTCAAAGGAGGTGATGCACAGCTAATTTTCCACAGTCGTATATAGCTTTTGCTTTTTAAGTGATGACAATGGATAAATCTTTAATATAGTTTTATCATGTTGGGCAACAAATTTCCTGCTCGCTACAGTTTAGCATATAGCTTTAGCTGAGCTGACAGGGTGTAAACTGAGAGTTTATTAATAAGCTGTTGGAATGATCAGCAAGCTACGGGCACGCTCTTAAGTTAAACAAAAGAGTCACAGAAATACAGAGACTGAAGGATAACACCTATTTGTAGATCTGAAAATGACCAGTTCAAAGTAGCAGAAAATAGAATGGTGGCTCTGTATGGCTGGGAAGATGCAGAAGTGCTGGAAAGACCTTAGCCAAAGTAGGCACAATCTCAGTTAGACTGCAGGGATAATCTGAGAGACCTAGCATACAGCTTTTTAAATGCAGTTTGAATAACTGTACTGTGTACTTTAAAATAGTCAAACAGATTTTAAATGCTCTTTGCACCAAATAATAATAACTGTGTCAGGTAATGCACAGATTCTATGGCTTGAAGCTATTCCTCAATGTATACACTTATAATAAAATCATGTTGTATTTATAAATACATATAATTTAATTTCTAATGAAAACCAAGCCATAGTTTAAAACAAAAATTTAAACAGAATTTTAAAAATTGTTATAAATGATCTTATGGAATACAGACCATCTGATGCACAATATGTTCATTTCTGTTCTCATAGTATCACACAGTATCTAGCTTCTCACTTGGGGCGCGTGGGCTGTGAGCTGGGGAGATGGCTCTGTCAGGCCCGCCTCCAATTGCAGAACCAATGTGATAAGGCGGAGTGGTGGCATCCACTTGTAATCTCATACTAGGGGACTGGAGTCAGGTGAATGGACCGCTGGGCCTTGGCTGACTGCCTGGAAAGTCTAGACTACTTGATGAATTTCAGGCCAGTAAAGACCCTGCCTCCACTTACAAATAAAAGCTGAATTGTGCTCACAGTGGTCCCCTGTCTCTCACATGCATACACATCTATGAAAGCATGGACTCTCACAGAATTATGCATCTGCACACTCCTGATTATGTGCACACACGCTAACACAGGCACACAGTAGGTGTGCAAGTGTGTACAGAGAAACATGCAAGACACAGATGTGTTTATTTCCTCCTTTCCTGGCTCTCAGGGTTTGGGGGTTCTAGAAGTATTACATTACAGGAAAGTGAACACAATTTACAAACAGAAGTCTCCACTGTGGGAAGCCAGTGTTTCTAGGAGAAGCAATGATTCTAGGATAAAGAAAAGGCGGTGTGAGGTCAGACTGAAGGAGCTAGTTTCAGAAAGGAAGGAGGTGTCCAAAGATGAATGATGATCTGGCAGGACATGGGGACCATCTGGGGATGGGCTCCCTGCAGAAATGGAGAAATTGATTGATTGCCAGGAGATGGTAAGAAGTAGCATATTATTGAGCATTGACTCAGATAAGAATTAATGAGCATATGTTAACATTAAAATAAAAAAATGAAACAAAAAAGCAAACTAAAATATTGACAGAAAAATCTAACAGAATGTTGGGATTTGGCAACCATTACACTGAAAACTCCATGACATAAACATGCTCCTTGGGTGGTCAACTTATCAATTGTATTTGATGACAACCAGGATATTGACATTCTCACGACACTTATCAAGATAATGGTTATTTAGTGCATGTGGAAAACTTGCACCTTGACAGTGAAGAACCCTACTATGAACCTATGACCAAGCAGTGTATTATGACTTCAGTAGTAATGGACCAGATTTCTGTGATTTTTCATACTGGAGATGTTGCAGGGTTTCCATGACAACCCACCAAAAAATTATAACCAATCTCATCATACGGAAACACCACTCAAGCCCAGATAAACATCTTACAAAAATCTGCCTTTGAACTTTCAAATATTATAATCATGTGATGTGTGTATATGTCTAAATAAAGTTGCTTCATCCAAGAACATCTATCAAGATAATACTTACTCCAAACTGATTCTCAAAGCATACTCCTTTTCATGCTACAAGTGACAGTTTTGACACAACTCAAAAATTTGAAGATCAGTAGGTAAGATAGCATCTTAATATTTTAAAAACATGCAAATATTATTCCCTTGATTTTTTGTAACTATGATGGTAAGAATTATGGAAGAGAATGTCCTTATTATTTGGGAAACCATATCAAGTATGTAGGATTGGTGTGCTTTGAATATGAAATCTCCTCCATGGTCTTTTGTGTCTGGACAATTGTGTTGAGCTGCTGGAACCATTTGGGAAAGTTGTGGGGTATTTAGAGGTGGAGCCTTGCTGGAGGAAGAAAGTCAAAGCAATGGGTGACAGGATGGGGCTTTATAAGCCAGCTCGACTTTCTGTTCACTTTCTGCCTTTTGACTGTGTGTGCATCATGACTTGGCCTCCTGGTCCTGCCACCAAGGCTTCCCTGTCATGCTCCATGATGGAATGTAGTTCTTTGAACTGTGAGCCAGAATGAAGACTGTCTCACTTATGTTTCATCGTGTTACATAGTCCATCACAGCGAAATGAGAAGTAACCAATCAATGGATAATGGGCATCATGTTTTCAAGTTACTCTTGAGTGACAAGTCATACATGTGCAGTCGCTGCAAACACCTACAAAGTGGGTACTTTGATAACATAGTAAGGGGAAGTTGGAATGAAAGTCACGAGTGTTCTTAACATTTCTTGACTTCATATCCTAATAAATGCAGAGAGCTCCAGGCATATAGTTACTATTAAGTCTTGAATAAGATGTTGCAAGGGCAAGGAGACTAATTGCCTTCCCAGTCATCACTTCCTTTTGCCAGGACTACCTATGACAGGGTCATATGTAGGTCGTCCACAGCAGTCAATGCTCTTACTGAAAAAGCGAAGAATCTCAGTCTCTCCACCTGGGGCACCCTTGGTCTGCTCACATTGATCCCGGAAAATATCTCAGTCTCTCTACCTGGGGTACCCTTGGTCTGCTCACACTGACCCAGTAAAACAGTGACATCTGAACAGTGGGGTGGTTTTCAAAACATAGTCCTGATAACAGGAGCCAAATGCTACCCTCCATGAGCGCACACCAAGCTGGTCGGCTCTCCTGGCATGCGTTTGTGTCTGCAGGATTGCAGCATGTTGATTATTTAGTGTTACTAGAGATAAAGCTAACAATTCTTTTCAGCACTGTTTGTTTCTCATGTGTCCCCAGGAAACAGGTCTTGTTGAATTCCATGAATATTTTATTTTTATTTAAATGACTACTTCCAAGGGTGGAAAAATAATAATGGATTAAACACTGGCAAACAAAGGGCTGCATTGTTCTTATAAATGGGTTATCTGAGAGGACCTAGGATGGCTCAGCTGATAAAGACTCTTGCTGCTAAACCCAAATAGCTGAGTTTGATCTCGGGAATCACACGGTAAACACACACACGCACACACACATACGTGAGAAAGAGAATGAGTGTCTGTGTGTGTACTAAAATAAAATGCAATATTAAGTCTTAGGTAATTCTGTACTATCTGGTAATCTCAGTACAACATTAAGGAACTACGGGGAAACGTTTTACAGGCATGAATCTTATATTACTATAGCCCAATATGAACATTCTAACACAGGCTCATTACAGGAAGTGACGGAGATATTCCGAATTCATTGTTGGAAGTATCGAGGCTTTGCATTTTGTGTCTCTAGCCTGTTTTGACACAACTGGTTGTATTCGGGTGCTCAGTGTTCCTGGCTGACAGTGCAGTTGTGAGGAGAAACAGGATGCTTAAAACTTCTGTGATTTCAGTTACTTTATACAGATATTATTTTCTTCTAGAGAGTATTGAGGTTTGAATTATATATTTTATTTCCCTACTCTCCATGGGCTTAAAAAATCAGATATTGTAGAAAAAGAGAACAGAGACCATATAGTACACCAAACTTGAAAGGGAAAGAAAAAGTCTAAGTCAAGGGGACACCGATGACCGCAGCTTCTCTGAAGCCTCTTTCATGGCTGGACAGGACTTGCTGCTGCTCCCTCTGGCTGGCAGACACCATGGCCTCCTTCACATGGCTGGTTTCTTACTCAGCTCTCCCATCAACTTAGACACCTTTATATTTTCTGCTATTATCAAGCTGCTTCTTAGTCCCCCAAACACTGGCTGTTTCTCACATTCAGGTACCTTCCCTTGCAGCCAGCCCTCTCTTGACTTCACCTTCTTCATACCCAACAATAATTGGATCCCCATTCACACTTGAATCATGTGTGTTGCATCCCATGACCTGAAGGAAGGTGGACGGGTGGCCCGGAGAGTTTTCTCGGAGCCGTAGCTTTTCTCATTCCTCACGTGGCAATTATTCTATGCATTATTTCTTTCTGTATGTTTATTTGCTGCATGAGGATACCAGGCAGCATCTGAACCACTGACATAAATGTTCTAGCCTTCTGACATGCAATAGGTTTCATTCTTCCTTTACCTTTATTAGAGTTACTTTGATTGACAGTATGTGTGTGTGTCGGGGTGGGGCTTGCTTGTGCCTGTACCATGACACACGTGGAGGTCAGAAGACAACTCCCAGAAGTCAGTTCTCCTCTACCATTTGGGTCCTAGGGATAGAACCCAGGTCCTCAGACTTGGTGACAAGCACTGATCCATTTTGCCAGTTTCTACTTTGTCTTTGTAAAGTGTATTATTGAGGTGTGCAAAATACTTCTCAGAAGTGGCCCAAAAGAGACACTTGAAAATGGCCACTCTCAGCTCTGTGGAAATGTCAGCATTGGGGTGAGCAGGCAATTCTGAGCTCTGAGATCGTCTTCCTTACACACCTGCTCCTGTCGTCTCTACACTCGCTGCTACTCTTCTTCTACACAGTTCCTCCATCTGATTCCTGTTGAGTTTGATTTTGTACGAGCATCGATACTGAGCCGGCACATAGAGAATGATGAAGAATGATGTTCCTCTCCTCTTCTCTTTGAGTTTCACAGAGTTCAAGAAACTCCAGCAGGGGCATGGTCCTCTGCCCTGTGTGATGTCTATAAACATTGTTATTTGTTGTGAGAAGCCTCATTATGAAGTTGGTTTTCCTGAGAGACCCGATGCAAGGGGCTGAACGGAGTAAACCAATACTACCAATTGGAGGGCGCTTCTGCCCCTGTGGACCTCATAGCACCAGTCAACAGAGGCATGTTGGGAGCAGTGAGACCGCAGATCCTGAATTTCTTGTAAACAACTTGTTTTCCCCTGATCTGAGTGCCTACAGTTGCTCTGAGCACGAGACCTTCAGGAGTTCCTGATGGCAGGAGAGTGGTTTCTGGTGGGTTTGGCTGGGGCGTGGCTATCTCATATAATCTGCCCCTGAACACAATAAAGGAAGCATTTTTTGGGCTTTGGTATCAGTGTTTGAAGGTCTGTGTGTCAGTCTGTCTCTGCGTCTGTATTCTCAACCTCCAGCCCCTTGCCCAAAGCTCGCAAACTGGGTTCTAGCGCACAGAGTGCAGACACGGGGGCGTGGTGCACGGCAGAGGCATCAGCAATGAAGTCCTTGAGAGCCTTGAGTAGGGATGGGGATACAGTCATTCCTTTACTTCCTCTGAGGGGATGTGATGTGTTTGATATGATCTCCACTGTCCCAGCAGAAATATTCACATACACATCCGCTGCAAAGTGGCTCCATGGGGATTGTTCATTAGGAGTTTGAGCAGACATACTTTAAATATGTAAAGAGAAACACCCAAGAGATGCTTTTAATCACAGAAATTAAACCTGTTTTTTTTCATTGACTCAAGAACCCAGCATTGGTGTTGTGTCTTGTATAGGACACCTTGCCACCTAGATATGGTAATAGGTGTCCTCAAATACTGTTATTCAGCCATGCCTGGTGAAGACCAGTCAATCTCTGGGGTAGTAAGAGTCTACCTGTGGCACGAACTCTAATTGGTCTTAACAATAAAAATCCAGAGTCAGATGTGGAGGTTAATGCTGAAGATCAGAGAAATAGAGGCCAGCCACTAGAGAGTTCTTCTACTCTACTAATGCTCAGACCGTACTAGCAATTCTGTCCTCAGACTGTGTCTGCCAAACCTCAGACAGCAACTGTCTCCACCAAACCTCAGACCGCCTAAGCTCCCCTGTCTCCTTCTACCTTATATTCCTCTCCTCACCCAGCCATATCATTCCTGTCTCTACCTCCCTGGTGCTGGGATTAAAGGAGAGTTATTCCAAGTGCTGAGATCACGTTTGTGTGAGCTATGTTTCTCTTTTAGACAGATCCGATCTTGGGTAGCCCAGGGTGACCTTGAAAGAACAGAAATCCCTCTGCCACCGTCTCCTGAGATCTGGGATTAAAGATGAGTTCCATTACTGCCTGACCTCTGGTGGCTTGGTTCTGTACTCTGATCTTTGGGCAAGCTTTATTTATTAAAATATAAATAAAATATCACTCCACCTGCCATTCCATGTCTCTGTCTCCTGCTTTGTGTTGTCCTAGGAGATTCAGAACTCTATCACACTTAGTCTTGCCTCAATGATGACAGTTATTTTAGGGAAAGAACTCTTTCAGAAAAAAAAAATAGAAAAACACAGCTTCCCTGAGAACTGAGTAAACACATTTGCCAATCTGGGGTTTTACCGCCATAGCCATGGCAGAATCCTCCTGGACAGGTTCCGGAAAGTCCAAGAGGAGAGTTCAACTCACCCCTCACCATCTTCAGGGAAATAGCTCGAAATCTGCTTTCATGACCCTTGGTGTCCCACAGCAAGGATGAGCAGAAGACCAAAAATCTGTGCACTCACTCACCGCTGGCCTCTTTATGACTTCTAAAGCCTGGCCTCTTTCGCTCCACATTATCAGAAGCTACAGCTGGTTTTAATTTATTTTTCTGTGTATCTGTGATTGGAAATTGAATCTCAGCTTGTGTCAATGTTTAAACCAGCGATTCCCAAATAGTGCAGGTTTTTATTTTTTTCTTCTGATGTATTTGACAATGTCTAGGGACACTCTTTCTGGTCCTGACTGTTTATATCCTGCACAGCGTGGAGCAGTGCCCCTCCCCATCCAGCAGAGAACTCTTTCATCCTGCATGGCAATGCTCCCCTTTGCTGCTACCTCAATTATCATGTATTTTGAATGTGCCAGTTTTCTGATCCATGAACTGATGGTTATTACTGCATTGCATCTAGAAAATTCATGATAATCTAGGAAATTCACCTTTTTAGATTTTCTTAATATATACAATCCAAGACATGTTTAAACCCTTGGTGACCATGCCTAAAGAATCTGTTGTGATTCTTAGGTTTAAATTCCCTCCTTTTATTAATATGAAATTAAATTTAAAAAGGAATTAAATCAATTTATAATATACACTCTAATGGGTCATAAGATTCTGATATAACTACCTGAGCTGGAAAGCTTTAGGATCTAAAGAATGATTAACTAATTAATAATTTAGAATAATTATTCCAAAGAGATAGTCACATTGATTAATTTTTTAAATTATATTTTGTATTTATTGAGTTTCAAGAGCCTGGCCTCCCTGTGGCTCTGAGGAATCTTGATTCCAAAGCATCATCTCCCGTTTGTCTTTCTTTACCACATGTTCGTAACATCATAATTTCCTAGAAGCAGAAGGATTTGATTGCATCCTTTCAAAGATCATCGAATGAAGGCTTGTGGATCATAAAGTTGGATTACACACAGCTAGGCCAGCTCATTTGCATATTGTTAGTGTGCAATCATGGCTACCTGTGGCTGCTCATCAGAGAACTTGAGCAGGCCCAGCCTAGGTCATCAGAGCCTGTCATATTTGTGCTTTCATCTTTAAGCATATGTGTTTTATTCTCCTATCTGAGTGTAGCCAGTTTTCAATGAGTGTTTCCTGACTGACTGAAGAGCTGGGTGGGTAGGATGTGAGTCGGGGTCATAAGCTTCCATTGTTGCTGCTTCACGTTCTCACACAGTGTTTGGTTGATGAGATTCTTTGTGCTCCCTTCCATGCCAATTAGAGTCTGATGAAGGCCTTGGCTAACAGCCTGGAGCCAAAGTAGTCCCTCCTTCCTCACCTGCTTCCAGGCTCTCGTGTCCTGCTCACCGGCCAGGATTCCTGCCAAGTGCTATTACATCTACCACTTTGCTCAAATATTTTCTTTTTTTTTTTTTACTTTTTTCTTTTATTTAATTAATTTTTATTGAGCTCTACATTTTTCTCTGCTCCCCTCCCTGCCTCTCCCCTCCCCTTAAACCCTCCCCCAAGGTCACCAGGCTCCCAATTTACTCAGGAGATCTTGTCTTTTTCTACTTCCCATGTAGGTTAGGTCCATGTATGTCTCTCTTAGAGTCCTCATTGTTGTTTAGGTTCTCTGGGATTGTGATTTGTGGGCTGGTTTTCTTTGCTTTATGTTTTAAAACCACTTATGAGTGAGTACATGTAATAATTGTCTTTCTGGGTCTGGGTTACCTCACTCAAAATGATGTTTTTTAACTCTATCCATTTGCCTGAAGATGTCATTATTTTTTTCTGCTGTGTAGTACTCCATTGTGTAAATGTACATTTTCCTTATCCTCCCTCTGTAGATTCTTGGAGGACTTGCTGTTGAATAGGTGTGTTTCACCCAGAGCCTGGTTGAGCTTTTACTGGTTCCAGAATATACTCACCAAGTTGGGTAGCCCTCCAGGAAGAGACAACCACTTTCCCCTCACTCTTTGAACACACATAAGACTCACCTCTCCATGGCCAACATTGCAGGGTAGGCTTTGGGAGCTCTGTTCCGGGTGCCATTTGGGAGCATCATGACTCTCGGTTGATAGTGACCCCATCCTCATCCCACATTTTTGAGAGTAGGCTGGGGGAGCAAGCCAAGATGTGTGTGAGCATTCCTTCTCAGTCAAATTCCACTTAGTACTGTGTTCTGAGACAATTACAAGGCATGCTGGGAAATGCAGCTTCTCTGCCTCTGCGGGATGAACAGCAAAGGCAGGGTTCCTACATGAGCAAGAAATAGTAGCACAGCTAGGAGAACAGGCTGGATTCCACGAACGTGCTTCTCTGTTCTCTTCCTCTAACCTACCTATTTTAATTCTTTTTAACTGTACACAAACAGATTTATTCATGCCGCAGACATTTCTGCGAATACTGAGCATGATACTCTGAACAAGTCACTTAACCTCTCCAGACCTCAATTTTCTCCACAGTACATTTTGGAGAGGCGATTCAGAAATTGTGGATTATCCCTGAAGTCCTTGTCAGCATTGGAATTTTAATCATCTTGCCTTCTTTCCCTTCAGTCCTTGCTGGAGTGATCCCTGTTTCTGTGTCTTTAAGGAAAGTGGTCCCTATGAGCTTGGTGTGCTGTTTATTTGGTAGAGGTTTAGTGCTGTAATTTGGTGAAATAATGATGCCGAAAACAGCAATAAGAATGACCACACATGTATCGTCCCCCTACCCTGCATTCAGTGTTAGGAAGCAGTACCCGGGTTGGAGAGAATCACTGAGGTTTGGGTACAATTTAATCTTATTGACTAGTTCAGGCTCAGGGCACAGGTGGCTTCATCAAGGTTCTCAGTTCATTTGTGGTCAAGCTCAATTTCAGCAGGGGTATGGAAGTCTCTAGTAAAAAATGGCTGCTTTGTCTCTACCTAGTACTGTACCAGTGGGAAGTGTTTGTGAGACTATCTGTATTGACCCTTGTTTAACAAGGACTACAAGTGTGACTTTGTGACTGTCATTTACACTGCCGTGTAAGGTCAGGCTCCGTGGAGCCACCTCTCGCATAGAGATTCACTATGTGTGGTCTGTGGAAGGTAAGGATTCAGGAGGTGGGAACTGGAAAGACCACCAAGAAAAGAACCAGGCTGACCTGCTCTCAGAGCTGGGGCAGATCACATGGGGAATTAAGGATCACAAATTGGCCCAAGGCTCAGGCTATTGAAGCAAAGTGGATAGCCGTTTACACACAATTCCCGATGCCCATATATTAACCCTACTTCCTGCTTTGGAGACACAGTGATACAGCTTCCCAAGACAGTGCCCTCACCAGCCAAGTGTAAATCTTCCAAAGGGGAAGCGTCTCAGCCAATGACAGGGTCCTCTGGTCCGTACATAGACCCAGGCAAAGTCAATTCGCCCAGTATGATGGTTATTGCTCAGAGTTTTCAGGAATATTATTTAAGATTGTTCAGTATTCTAGACCCTTACTACACAGTTCCCTTGGCTCAAAAGAAACAAACCCAAGAACAAATCCACCGTCATCAAAACAACGGAAGTAAATGAAGTGTTTTTATGGCTTTGTTTCTGGCCATTCTTGAATTTCTGCTTTTCATGCAGTCTCAAATAAATAGATAAATAAATAAATAGAAGATAGCATGAATGTTTTCCCTCAGCTGTGTCTATCATTTAGTTTCAGGAAATAAGATCAAGAAATGTCTATAAACCGATGGCAAATACTGTTTGGCAATCCCCGGGTACTAGGTAAATAGAGGGTCGATTCAGTTATCTGAATACTTTCCTACTTTCATTTCAAAAATGGCCTGGTACCTGACATAACGTCTGAAGGATGTGCATGCTTGGGATTCTCTGCCCTGTTTCCATTTCCTTTCCTTATCCTGACCCTCCCCTAATGCTGACATTGATAGATAAGCTGGCACCTAGGAAGCCCCATTGTTTCCAGCTTAAATAATACACTTCATATTTGGGTAAGAGATTATATTGTAGAAGCTAGAGGTTTCCAGTTACCTAGGAGTTAATAATTAAATAAGTGAAAAGGAAAGCCTTAGCAAAAAATAAATTTAAAAAAATGGGTCACGTCACCCTAACATTCCTTAGAGGTGGATGGATTGAAACTCTTCATCTGATGACTGTGAACCCATGAGTCATTTGTCATCCTAAATTTATTCCGAACCACGATAGACTTGGATAGAGCAACGGTGATAGACATAGCGGTACTGGGCACTGTTCTCACTTAGCACGTCTGTCTGTCAAATATGACTGCATGCTCTCTATTGATGCTTTAAGAGAAGGTATGTTACCTCTTTAGTAGATAGAAATGCTCAGTCTATTTACAGCAGGTCTCACTGTCCCTGGGCTATCAGCCTTTCCCCAGCTGCTCCAGCTAGGTTGATGTCAACTTGACTCAAGCTAGTGTGATCTGAAGGGAGGTGAGTAAAGGCCTCCATAAGATCCAGCTGTAGGGCATTTCTCAATTAGTGATCAATAGGGGACGACCCAGTCCACTGTGAGTGGTGCCATCCTGGACTGGTGGTCCTGGGTTGTATAAGGAATCAGGTTGATCAAGCCATGATGAACAATCTGTAATAAGCAGCACCCTCCATGACCTCTGCATCAGCTCCTGCCTCCAGGGTCCTGCTCTCACTGCTGTTGATGATGGATTATTGTATGGGGCTGTGAATGAAATAAATGTTTTCCTACACAGGTTGTATTTGATCATGGTGTTTCATCCCAAGAATAGTAGTACTCTAACTAAGACACTAAGTAATACCACATGATGCTATATGGGTTGACTGAGCAATTTTACTTTTTATTTTAATTCAGTCATATTCAACTTTCAGGCATGCTCAGCTATTTAGTAGCGATGCTCTAGAGAACACATAGAGAAGTTTGAATGGAGAAATTCCCTACTGAGAGTAGTGGATTCATTCCAAACATAGGCAAAAATACTTAGGAGACTTTATGTTCATATTTTCCATGGAGTACTTACATAACTCTTTGCTAAAATAATTTTAGCCACCATTTAAATAAATGGGTAAATTTAAATACATCTGATTTTCAAGAAAATATCTCTATGATTAAAGATAGTGGAAAGAAAACTGTGTGATCACCCATTTGTCAATAAGTAGTTTAATTCCAAAGCTGTTGTATAACAATGGAGCATAAGAAAGGGAACATGTGTGTATGTGCTTATCTAGAGACATGGATGAATGTATATCCTTTAAAAAGTCTCCACACTTTGAGTATGTACACTATATACAGAGACAGAGAGATGTTAGCTAGCCAGTGAGACAGGTGATAGACAAGTGATGGATATGATGATGGTCGAGAGAAGGAAGCATCCTCTCTTTGTAAATGGAATGGAGAAAATGGTAAACTAAATTGCACTAAGAGATAACAGCCAGAGATAATTACTCCAGGAGAAAGAGAAGCAGTGTGCAGAATACACAATGGCACAAATGAGAAGCCCTCCCTTCCCCGGCATTCGGCGCAATGCTCCGGCAATTCAGTGCAAGATGGAAGAGCGAACGTCAGTGAGGACCATGGCTCTCACCAGATATGTCATGTCGGAGCAATAGAAAAGATTTAAAGGTCATTACCTTACAGGAGGAACTAAAACAGGATGAAACTATGTGGGGATTTTTTTGGAAACCACATATTGACAGAGGCAGTAACATAAAGGCGTGCACTGCAGTCTCGACTCGTTGTGAATACACGATGCCTCTGTCTTGTAGTCAGTACTAAAATCTGAAATTGTGAGGGCTGAGTTGTAGAATTCATAGTCTAAAACAACCTAGTCTAAAAATTAGTCAATCATGTTACTGAAATTCTGAAAATATAAATTCCAAGCATATTCTTGATCAAAAACTGAAAAGCCACATCTGAATAATTGGGGTGAATGAGATGCATTGGTAAGACCCTTTATCCACATGAAATACTTTCCCAGTCAATTAGTGGGCACCTGACCTGGGCAGAACAAACCCTGCCGATACTGCTTTTTCCCGCATGTACATAATCCTAGTAAGTTTAGTTTATAAACTTGGTATAGTGACTGATTAGCAAAAGCGAAATAGTAAGGTTAGCTGGGCCAATCACCCAAAGGTTCAAATAGTTTTTGTATAAACATTAAGACCTGATTTTGAATCTCCAGGCCCCATATAAGTGTGGAGGTTGTACATGTGTTCATAACCTCAATACTTTGAGCTGAGACAGGAGGGTCCCGTGAGGTCAACCAAGCTTAGAAAACAAAAGAATGATCCAACATGGGGGAAAGCAGTGGAGGAGGATTTCTGATATTGAGTTCTGGCCTCCAGGGGTGTATCAGGGTTGCGTACCCCCATATTCTCTCACACACCCGTACAGCTATAAGGATACACTGTGACAAGAGCAAGTGAACGTGGTCTCCCCTTTCCAAACAGGTGACACATACCCATACCTCCTCTGTCTGTCTCCTAACTACGATTTATAGTAAGCAGCTCAGTGGTGGGAGAATATTCCCGTGTCTGTAAGAGAATTCATGTCATAGATGGCCTCCGGGGAGAAGGCATGGATGTCATGAGTGGGATCATGTGGTGTGCTTATCTCCAGAAGTCTAAGTCTTCCCCATGAGTGTTTGTTAACTGCTTATAGATGAAGAGCATTTATGGGCTCTGTCTGATACAATTTTCCCATCCGTGTCAGCATGTCAGCTAGTGCTGGGGTTGTTTGGGTCTTGTGTAAGCCGCCATATCGTTGGGACTTTGTGGGCGTAGTTTCCCTCTCATATACAGAAGACAGTCTTGCAGTAGGCTTCCTGGTCCTAAAATACATACATACAAGCAACACTAATTAGATGCAGCAGGTTACGTGTATATATTTATTCGCTTATGTGACAATAATAATTACAGAACCAGATGCCACGAGTCTGAAAAAAGCAGCAGGGAGTGCCACGGGAGAGACCGGAGGGAGGAGGGGAAGGATACAATTATATTTTAGTTTAAATGTATATTTAAAAAATAAGGAAAAAAGGTTTTAAAATTCCTTAAAATACTCATTAATTTTGTGTTTGGGAGAGTTTTCCATTTAGTATCTTCAAACCACAAATGATTTCATGCAACTAAAAGCTGGGAAAGTGAAACAGCAGATGAGGGGTCCACCGAACACCAAGCCCCCAGATAAACCTTGTCTGGACTTACTTCAGTCCCTACTTGACTGAGGTAATTGCACCCCATCTTCCTCTCAGCCACACCCAGCACAGTCACCTTATCAAAGGGGAAAAGCCGCTCTCGCTGTGTTTCATCCATTCTGTGTTGGTGCGGGAAAGCTGAGTGGCTGCAAGCAGATGCACACTGGACGGCAGATTAAACAAACGGTAGAACAATGCTTGTGTTAGATCGACCAGCAAAGTCAGCAGAAAATGGCTTCACATGACAGTGTTCACTGTCTCTGAGGGAATTTTAGACAGAGCTGATTTTAAGATGGAGAATTTCCCCAGAAAATTATGACACACACACGCACACACGCACACTCAGAATCCAATGCACTCATGAAGAAAGGGGAAAAACTGCTTTAGGACACAGTTTATTTGCGAAGCCTCAGACACCATTTTAAAGACTATGGTCATAAGCTTGAAAATACCAATGACAAAGGTAAAAAACAAATTTAATAAAATCCCACTTTTTAAAAATTCTACTACATTTTTAAATTTTATTTTGTATAGATATAGATATATTGCCCCTTCTAGCCTACAGAACCTTTGTGTATATACTATGACTTCCAGTTTAGTGTTGTTACGGAATTCCTGAGTGAATACGTGGGTCCCTGCGTCTATATTTCGTCTATATCTCCTCCTGTGTCTTGTCTTGGGCTCTTTTCCTTCTGTTGGCTTTTTCCTATTCTAATGTGCT
Source organism: Chionomys nivalis (assembly GCF_950005125.1). Taxonomy (NCBI): domain Eukaryota; kingdom Metazoa; phylum Chordata; class Mammalia; order Rodentia; family Cricetidae; genus Chionomys; species Chionomys nivalis. The sequence goes on along the minus strand of NC_080100.1, from coordinate 6,236,270 downwards.
CATTTTGCCTTATCATATTAAATTCTTATTATTGTGTTAATTTTCCCTTAGAAGCATATTTGTTTTTGATGAAAGAATGAAATAGGGTGGCTTCAGATGGGCAGGGAGGGGGGAGGGTCAGGGAGGAGGAGGAGAAGGGGAAATTGTAATCAGTATATATTATGGGAGAAAAAAAATCCATTGTCAGTTGGTGGTGGTGGTTGTTTTTACTCTTGATTCTTTGGCTCTTTTGGGGGGCCCACCACCCAGCTCCCAAATAAATCACACAGAGGCTTATTGCTACTTATAATGCCCGGCCTTCGGTTGGCTTGCTTCTTGCCAGCTTTTCTTAAATTATTCTATCTTTGGCCTCAGGTATTTTATCTTTTTCTCTTCCTGTATACCTTTTCTTTCCTTCTTACTCCATGTCTGGCTTTGCCGCTGTGTACCTGGGTGGCTGGGTGGCGAGTTGGCTGGTGGCTAGGCAGCTAGCCCCTGAAGTCCTCCCCCTTCCTCTCTCTTTCCCCACTTTCCCCAACCCTTTTCTTTGAGATTTCTCCTCCTATTTATCCTCTCTGCCAGTCCCACCTATTTCTCTCTCCTGTCTCGCTATTGGCCGTTCAGCTCCTTTTTAGACCATGAGGTGGTGTTTTAGACAGGCAAAGGATCACAGCTTCACAGAGTTAAACAAATGCAACATACACAAAAGTAACACACCTTAAAATAATATTTTACAATCGTCAAAAGAACAAAAGAATAGATAATGAAAGAACCTGTATGAACAGTGTGTGATTAAGATCTTAATTCCCGGAAATAGAGATTCCATTGGCAAAGAAAGAAGATTCCTGAGTTGCACACAGGATGGAGTAAGAGGGGTACATTGCAGGCCCTAGGACAAAATGGGGGATACCAAGGGCTGCTTATTAGGGAGCCAACGATAGCAAATACCAGAGGTGTGTTTAGGAAAAGCCAACTTGCAAGTGGGCATCATGAGACAGACCAGAAGTGCCTGCACATACAGCGTAAATATTAACTCTAGGGTGAACACTTATTGAGGAAAATGCAGTCGTGCCTTGTTTGCAAGACCGTCTGTATGCGATATTTACCGTAAACACTGTTGCAGGTGAGCAAACACAGCATGTCTAAGCAGAACGAAGACAGATCTGCATTGAGAATGTGGGAAATGCAGAGTGTGTTTATAGGGAAATAAAATTGATTTTAAAGGAGTAAGTAATATTTCCAATGTAATAAAAATCTACATGTTATTGTTTACATTTCAAGAAATATATGAAAACCAGTAAAAGATCGGAGTTCTTCCTGTGAGTGAATAATAGATGAACTACCGCTTAAAGGGTGCATGCTTCTCTTTTTCATATCATGTAGATTTATTTTAAATTAAGTACAAGGTTAACATTAGTATACATGATAATATGAAGAAGATATTCTATCAGTCAGGCCTGCAAAGACGGAGATGAAATGCTGCGTGCACATCCAAGAGGAGGTGGCAGAAAATGAAGTACATTTCAAACATAAAATTCATTTTAAAAACCTAGAACTTAGATGCTTCCCGAAACTGGCTTTATGAAAAAGGTATGTTTTCATCCATGCCACCAGTTCAGGATAGGACAGTGGCAAATTACACAAAGATTATTTTTTTTATCAATACAAAGCACAGCGAGACATTTACAACTTTGTCCTGGGAAAAATGGAGATGAGAAGCTATGTGGGCAGAAGAAGACACACCGACCGGAGTGTGTGCTCCACATGCAAGTCTCACAGGTGGTGACGTCCAGCCTGTGTCTGGACATAAGCAATAAGAGCAAGTTTGTGCAGAATTTGAAGATTCCAGTATTTATCTGTGTGTGCCTTCTCAGCCTTTATTATAGTTTGTGATTCTATCAATTTTCCATGATTGTCTACTTTATTTTCCCCCAACAAGTAATTTTTGTCTCAGGAATTGGATGTTTTGTCTCAGCCAAGTTTAGCCTTTCCCTCTGTGTCTCTTTAAGCATCCTGCTAGAGGCAAGCAAGCTTCCCCATTTCCTTTTGTAAGTCTACAGGGTTGTTTAACTGGAGTCATTAATGTTGACTTTGTCTTCTTTTAACTCCAACTAAATAGCAACTAGAAATGTGTGCTATAAAGAAATGTGATTAAAAAGCAATCCGTAGCCTCAATGACCTAACCCCCACATTTCAGACTTTTTTGGTTTACTGTGTATTGTGGAGACATTTTAGGAGCTGGTCATCTTGTCAAATAGACCCTATCTATTCTCTCCCTCCCTCCCTCCCTCCCTCCCTCCCTCCCTCCCTCCCTCCCTCCCTCCCTCCCTTCCTCTCTCCCTCCCTCCCCCTCCCTCTCTCCCCTGCCTCTCTCTCCTTTTCTCTCTCTCCTTCCCTTCCTCATTCCCTCCCTCTCCCATTTCTTCACTGTCTCCCTCTCTTTCTCCTAAAGTAAATGTTTAGAAGCCATGTCCATGGTTTTGCACAGTTCAGATTTTCTTTTGATATTTTTTTATAACTTCCCAATTTGTCATCCATCTGTGTTCTTATAAATGCACATGTATGCATAATTCACAAGTTTATGAAGAAACACAAATGTTCGCACCTGATTTGACACCTTTCTTTCTTCATTATAATTATAGCTTGTCAGAGGTTTATGTCCTCGCATCTAGATTTGGGTTTAGATAAAAATGCTGAATGAGAAGGTGTCCTTTGCCCCTTACCATCCAGTACATCTCCCTGTAGGCACCAAGTGAACTTGAGACTTCTAATCTTTGTAGCAACCAATTTTGCATTAGTTTATAAAGGTTTTTCTTTGTCTAGATGTTTCCAGTACCAGGGGTAGTTTTTCTGCTCTGGCCCCCCGCGTCTTGATTGGCTTGTGACATCTGCAGTGGGCACTACTGTGAATGGACCAGGTTCATGAGCAGAACTGATCTGGGCATAGACGAGTGGGGTATGAGATGAGTGGTCTCAGTTGCTAACTTTGTGGCCTCACTGCAAAGGAAATGCAGGTGTGGGTTATTCAGCCTGGCCCTGGTGCCACTTCACGTCTGTAGGGTATCCTTGTATCTGGAAAAGAGCAGCAGGGTTAACTGAGCACAGGCAGCAGCTTGCCTAGGGCATCTCTTCCTGCCTGTCTTTGGTCTTCCCAGGATACTCAGCGTCCTGTGATGCTGGCAGTATTACCAAGGATACACTACAACTAACAGGAAAATGGCAGACCTCCAGCAGATACTGTACTATATAGTCCCTGGGACCTGAGATGTGACTGCATGTGGTCCAATTGGGACCCCATTAAGGAGCTTAAGATGCAAGGGGCATCCTGAGATACATCTGTGGCCCCTAAGTACAGTTCAGTAGTACTTCTGAAAGCTCTACAGGGGTGAATTACACACAAAATCAAGAAAGCTTGTGTGTGGGGGGTACCCAGAAGAGACATGAATAGATGTTGCATGAAGAACGAAATGATGGGTCCACAGTAAGAGGATGGCAGCAACTAGGGCATGATGGGACAAGGAAGGGCAATGTCTCAAGCATCCTGAGGGAGTACAGCTCTGCTGGTACCTTGAGCTTGCCCCTTAACACTGGCTTCTGATTCCTCCTCCCAGAACTGGGAGAGGATATAATTGTATTACTCACACCACTATGATTATGGTAATTTATCGCAGAAGGCCTCTGTCAACTCATACACATGTTTTCCTGATGGGCAAGTCAGTGAAAAAGACAGTACCCAGATTTTCTTGGTCTGGGATTACTGTAGGTGATGCAGCGTTACTGTATCAGTTCTTGGTAATGGCACTGTGATCGCTTGCCCTTCAAAGCCAGGATTGCTCTGTGCTGCAGACCTGAGCTGAAAGCACGACACCAGCTGCAGACACCTTGCAAGCTTCTTGTCACCATGCGGAGTCTGTGTGGAATCAGACCCAACAGAGGTCACTGTTTCTAGGAATTTGGCTGCCCAGAATCCTTGTGGGGATACTTTGAATTATATGAGTTTGTCTGGGCTTCAATCTTGTTTTCATAAGTTCTGCCTTTTAGTTACACAAAATTATTATTATTATTATTATTACTATTGGCTCAAGCTGTTTCCATTTGAAGTTTTTAGCACATGCCAGAAAGGGACGCTTGAGGGCTTGGATAATGTTTTTTATTCTGAAAGACACTCACATTAAAGTTTCCTGAGGTGATTTTATTGGCACTGTTCACTTTACTTAGAGACATAGGTTGCTCCCTGAAATTTATCAACTCTTTAAAATTAGACTCTGTCTTTGGTGCTGGGCCTGATCTATGTACCATGTGTGAATTGCTTTTGCTGGAATTCATCATTGGTTGTGTGAGACATTAGCTCATAAGCAACACACTTAGCTTGTAAATACAGTTTATTTGGAAATCATATTCAAAGTAGTTTTTTTTTTTTTGTTTTTTTTTTTTTTGGCTTTTCGAGACAGGGTTTCTCTGTGGCTTTGGAGCCTGTCCTGGAACTAGCTCTGTAGACCAGGCTGGTCTCGAACTCACAGAGATCCGCCTGCCTCTGCCTCCCAAGTGCTGGGATTAAAGGCGTGCGCCACCACCGCCCGGCCTCAAAGTAGTTTTAATCTTATGAAAGAATATAAACTAAATCTGAATACAGTGTCTATTGCGGGGTAATATCTTCTTAAGATTGCCATGACAAAGTGTCACAAAGTCTGTGGCTAACAACTACACAGATCTGTTCTCTCACAGTTCGAGACACCAGAAGTCTCGAGGATGAAGGTCGTCGCTGACTTGTTCAGTCGCGGTGGCTCTAGGTGTTCTTTGACCTGCTGTTTCATTCATTATACAGCTCCTCCACCATCTTCACAGGAACTTCTCCGTGTGTCTGAGTATCTCAATCCTCCCTCTCCTTTTAGGACGCAAGTAACTGGAGATAGCTCTACCAGAGTAGGTCATGATGATCTTACTGCTGGGTCCTTGATACAGTTATCATGCCATGCCTCTTCCTTGAAATAGGCTCACATTGATGGGTTCCAAGTGATTGTATCTCACACTAGTACAGACAATATGGAGGGCAATGCTTAGGAAACCTCTCTTCGCTCTATGCTTAGTTGTTTGAAAGAGAGCCTAGCAACTTCTGGTGACACGCAGCTTCTCTTTGGGTCAGATTGACAAGAACATACAAAAAAGTGTTTTCCTCTTTGTACGCCTGTCTCCTCACCAACATGGACATGCCTGACAACCCTGTATGTTCTTGGGGACTCTTCTGTACACTGTTAGATATAAGGTAGAGGACGCAGCATCCCTGATGCCATTGTTACATAAAAAAGAAAAACATTACAGATATAGCCAAGGCCTCTTCAGAGAAACACCTGGAGGTGAAGTGTGGGCCTTCCATCACCAAGGCAAGAAATGCTTGCTGGGAGGAAGTCAGATAAGAGAGGCAGGAATCGAGAACCCAGGAAGCTATATGAATCTGCCTTCTTCAGACTTGAAGTGGGAGGAATGAGTCTCTGGCCAAGCAGGAGTGCTGTGGAATCTAACTGTAACTGTAGCCCACCTGGGATCTTTCTTTGGATGCATTCTCTGACTCATGATGCCTCAGACACCCAGGACATGACCCTGAAGGACCTTATGATGGACAGAAAGTCGAGCTTACCATGCTACCCGGAGGATGCCGCAATCTTTCCAAATCTCTGAGATAGGTGTGGGATAGCATTATTTGTCTTTGACAATGGCAAATTTCTCTTTTCTCTCTGGATGCCGCTTCCATACTGTGTGTGGCAGTGTTGGGAACGTCAGGTTGCCATCTAAACTGAACCCTTGATGGATCTCAAGAACTCTACAGTGACATTTCTCCTAACTTTGTACAACTGTGGCTAAGCCCTAGAAGGGAAGAAGCGGGTATTCAGTGTCCCTGTCTGTGACCTTCGCAGTGAGCATTGCCAAGTCTTCCTCGTGAATTGGCTCTGACTTGTTACACTTTCAGCCAAGAGGGCAGAGAGAGGTGTCACACAGCGATGCCTTCTCTCCCAAAATCTGTTCCAGTGACAAGTGTTTGCAAATGACTAAATTCGCCCAGAGTCTATACATAAAGGGATGCCCACTGTTGACACTGGGGCCTGGTCCCTGCCAAGGTTGACTTGGAACACTGGTGGAGCTCTCCTGCCAACTCCTCCTGCAGAGATCCTCCCTACTTCCTGCTCAGTGTCAACACAGGACTGAAAGCTGACAGAAGGAGAGGTTAGCTCTGACAAAAATCCTCAGGGCGAGGTTGCTGTATCAGTGACTACTATAATCTACAGTGGGGGCAAGTAACTGAAGGGGGAAAAGGTTTATTTTAACTGATGGTTCCAGAAGGATGGACAGTTCACAGTGACAGGACGGGTCTGTCCTGGTAGCAGGTGCCGGAAGCTGGATGATCACTGTTTCTATGCACCAAACCAGAGCCAGAGCCAGGAGTAGAGGAAAGCTTAAACCTTTAAATACCGCCCCCTAGTGATGTCATTCCTTCAGCAAGGATCTACCTCCTAGAGGTTTCATAACCTCTCCTAAGCAGTGTCAACAAGGGGAACCAAGCCCTCAAATTCAGGAGCTTATGGGGGACAGTTGGCATTGAAGACTCCACTTAGCTTTTCACTCCCAACGTGCCTCTGCCCTTTTTCCAGTTGCATTCAGGCTTCTCACTTGTGTCTCTTTGGCCTTTCAAAACCCATTGGCTTCCGTCTGCTAATACCTTTGCCACGCATTCTGTGAATTAGCCCCTTTAAATCCAGACTGGTTCATCAATCAATGTTTCTATTCCCTCTTCTAATCAACTTTACTATACCCCAATAGGGCTAACTATGATCGACAGATCTTCAAGGGTCCATTTAGTTCTAAAATATTTATTTGTGAATGTGTCCACCTGCTATCAATGTGTGCCTCACCTTCTGGACCTTTGCTAGTCAAGGTCATCATCAGTGATTAATTAATTAATATTGGTGTTCCAACAGTTGTAACTCACTGTGAGCTCTTAGCAGTTGGTTGTCTGTGGCTTACGTAACATGATTTGTCTCAATGACTCACTAAATGTGTTCTATACTCCTAGTAGCTCTATGAGGGACAAATTTACCCAGGCCAGTAGCTTGCTTTCAGTACTGGGCAGAGCAGAAGTTTGTTACTAAATTATTGATGACAATGACATTTGAAGACCATAGAGTGAGGCAATCTTAAAGTGTTTGAATTTTATCATTTTTCTTTAAAGTTCCTATGCTATATACACATTTCAACTGTTATTTCAGAGATCTTAAAAGGAAAAGTGAATTTTAATCTGCAGAAATTTTTATTCAAATCTTGTTCAAAATAAGTACCAAATACAACAGAACTCATATTTAATATCCATCATAATCAAATCACTGTCTACTAGTCTAGATTTTATATTTTTGAGGGGGAAGACCTGATAAAGATTAAAATAGGATAATTGGATTCTGGTTCTTCTATTATACCCTGCTATATTATAGCTATAGGCAAGCTGTAATAAAGTAACAGGAACTAGTCACTTAGATGGGAATTCACCTTCTCATCACCTGGGAGGCCATGTTGTGTGTAAGGAGGCCGCTTGTTTGTTCCCGGCAGCCCAGACTCCCGAAATAACCACACAGAAAATGTAAATCACTGCTTGGCCTATTAGCTCTAACTTTTTATCGGTTAGCTCTTACATGTTAACTTAACCCATTTCTAGTAATCTGTTTATCACCACAAGGCTATGACTTAATGGGTAAAGTTCCCTCTGGCTCCAGTGGGGCTACATGGCTTCTCTCTCTCTGCCTCCTTTCTCCCAGCATTCAGTTTAGTTTTCCCTCCTACCTCTATTCTGCTCTGCACAGGCCTAAGACAGTTTCTTTATTAACCAAAGATATTCACAACATACAGAGGGGGATCCCGCATCAATGCTGGGTCTTACTAGGACCTCATCCTTCAGTGCGGTGGAGTGGGGAGGGTGTCCAGGCCGAACCATCCTGTAAGCTTTGGGTTTTTTTTTTTTTTGGTTTTTCGAGACAGGGTTTCTCTGTGGTTTTGGAGCCTGTCCTGGAACTAGCTCTTGTAGACCAGGCTGGTCTCGAACTCACAGAGATCCGCCTGCCTCTGCCTCCCAAGTGCTGGAATTAAAGGCATGCGCCACCACCGCTCGGCTAAGCTTTGGTTTTCAATGCTGCTTACAGAGCCAGAACTCCAATCACTTGGCCAACTCCTCCCAGAGTATCTTCATATCATCTTCTCTTGTGTATATCCACCTCTGATTTACTTTTGATATAAGGAAGTGGGTCATGGTGTTTTGGGGCTGCTCTGATAAGATGCTAATGGCTGCTGACTCCTCAGCAACAGGAATATTGTTCATGATTTGTTGACATGAGAGTCCAAGGTGAAAGCAGAGTTTGTATGTGGAAGGCTCACTTTTGATAGATTTTTTTTGTTTCTTTTTATTTATCTTTATTTTTTGAGAATTTCAATGTTTAAAGTTTTTTTTAAAAAATGCATTTGTAGAAAGAACATTTTTAGTAGAACACAAAGCATTTTCCACTTCCATAGGAATTCTGAACACAACACTGAGAGCTTTTTCACACGTACGCTCAGACTGATGTAGGACTCTGTAAATATGCCCTACTACTGTCAAGGAAGAAGAATTTTACCAATGGATGCCTGACATGCTTGATGCAGATGGCTATAGAGTGTAGCGCATATGTTTGAGGGTCAATTAGGCAGTCCCAAAGATATTTATAACCTCTATATAACCATAGAGATTAGACATTGCCTCTATTTTATTCGCTAATATTTTCATGATGTTGGGAAATATTTGCTGTTTGTAGACTCCATTTCCCTGAATGTGACTTCTCTGTTTTCTTGACCCATTAATAGCGCTTTCAAAAATAGCATGCTGATATTTTTAAGTTTAAATACTTAACCAATGATCTTTTCACTAAAATTCCCTCTAGCAGGGGTCAGTGATCACATGTTTCACTGGTTGATACAAATTGCTATTTAGCAAATGGAGACTATTGTCTATTCACCTGGTTCTGTTTAGAATCAATCATAGAAAACATGGGATTATATCTGAATTTTAAAAACTTGCTTTCCACTCAAATCTCCTGAATACATAGAACGCGATGCCCTGGAAATACTGTACAATAAAACCAGGCTCAGCTCTTTCAGTCTTGTGGATTCAACATGAGCTATAGGTAGTGTGTAGGCGGCAGGTTTAAGTTAGTCTCAATTATTAAAGCCAACAAAGGGGAATAGCAAAATATGTTATATAATCAAACAAATGGTGCCAAGAGATAGGCAAGCAAAAATCTTCTTATATATGCTGTGGCCAACTGAAATCATGATTCAGGTAGAATTTGAATTTCAAAACACCAATTAGATTCATACTGCTCCTAAAAGTAGCAATTACTGATTACTCACCCAGTCACTGTGAAACTAGAATAATGTTGACACATCCATGTTCAGAAGTTCACATTTTCCCTTGTCCGGTGGCAATTTTCTCCTGCAATTTCAAATGAGGACATTTGTCTTTCTTCTGGCCTGTGTAAGAAGGTAGGGTAAACGGCTGTTTTAAAAGTAAAAGGTGTTTCTTCAAAAGGAAGTGCTTCCCGAATTGAAGTTGTTCATTTCCAGTCTTCCAGAGTTTAGAAATTATAAGGTAATTTTTTTTTTTGACAAATAGACTACATTCTACTAAGATGACAAGACACTTCATGGTTGCTCCAGGCACTCCACTTCCTAACACACAAGATGTAGAAGGTGACGCATTAGCCATGGTAGTGGAGGTGCTGGCGAGGGGCCAGAGTGTGGCATGAAATGGTGGCAGAGGTGTTCACAGGCAGACCATGATAGGACATGGTCATGGTGGGGCGGAATGGATGGAGCTCAATTACTCCCTGGAGCCTGGACCTTCTGACTGTTCTTTGCTTGAAGTTTCCTGGCTATGGGGGAATGTCTATGAATTATGGGACATTCATCAGCACGTGTGGCTTTTCCCCAGTAGTTTTGTGTAACTCCTCAATACACTTACGTTGATAAAGATGCCCCTAGACATGTCCATATGTTCCCAGGGTGAGTTATCCCTGTTGGACAGATACTGATTTGCACTGACACCAGTTACGTTTTGTTTTCAGTTATCCATACAATTCAGACAGATGATTGCTCTTTGCAGTGCTAAGGAATCGAGTGTAAATTTTCAAACAAATATGATTTTCCACACCAACTTTTGCTAATAAATCACCATGAGAACAGATTGCCAGTCTAGAATTCTGCTGCAGTTAATTTTGCTGTAAATTCCCGTTGGTTTATGGAAATAAAGCAACTTTAATTCATCTGCCATTCTATCTGTAATTTTTTGCTAGTAACAAGAGACAATAAAAGAGAAAACATGGGGGACTGGAGAGGTTGCTTAGCAGGTAGGAACTTGCCATACAAGCATGAGGGCCTGTGTTCAGAACTCCAGAAAACATGTAAGTATAGACATGGTAGTATTGAGTTAATACCAGCTCTCCAAGGTAAGGTGGGGAGCAGAGATCTGAGTGTTCCTGCAAGCTTGTGGGACAGCTAATCTGGGATACAAAGAGATGCTGTCTCCAATAAGATGGACAGCAAGGACTGATACACAAGGTTATTTTCCGACATCTGCAGGTGCACTGTGTGTATTCCCCTCCCCGCGCACACACACACACACACACGTGCACACACACACATGCACTCACACTTACACACACAGAAAGAAGCACAGTTTGTTCTCTGAGTTCCCCCTTCCTCCGCTTTACTGGGCACATGGCTTTGGACAGCTTAATTTTGAAGCTCACCAAATCTGTTTCTTTGAAATAATGAAGATTTCTGTAAGGTTTTGTCCTCAGTACGCCAGTTACATTTGCGAATTTTATATCTCAGCTTCATACTAGCAGCTACTGAGTTTGGAGTCTCCTGGTACACTTCATGAAATGGTGTCAAACAGCTTGGAGCTGTCCAGTGGATGAGTAGATGTGAGGGACTGGCATTTGATAATGAGAGATGGGGATCACACGCTATCTTCTCATTTTCACACTTGACATCGCATAACTACGTTGTGGCTCTGGGCAGCTGGGCAGAGAAGGGAGGGGAGGAATCACAGCCTTCAGTGGTTTCAGAACTTAGTGAATCCATTGTTGAACGTGACAGGTGCTGTAATAATAAAAATCTGTGAAATTGTTGTTTCAAACATTTCATATATGCTTTTAGCCTGTGTTATTAAAGTGCAAGTGGAAGGCTTCTAGTACCTCAAATTCATTTTTGTAAAAATCAGATGACTTTTGTAGTAAAGATTTTGATGTCACTAAGGATTGGGATCTATTAGGCATTTCTAGACAAGAGGAATTATGTATTTGTAGCTAACACTGTGAAAATAGTTTATTGTAATTTAAGGCAAACTGCCAGCATTGGAATTGCATCTACATGTCTCTTTGTGGATTTACTTTTAATTGCTTTTTTATAGTAAACTCAAAGTGATTATAAACTCAAAATTACTATACAAAAATTTGAGTCACTGTATCATCATACCACACCATTAAGTGAAGATTTTTAAAAGCTATTGGCTAATTAGAATCTAAAAGAACACATATGCTGTAATGTCTTCCATTTTATCTCCATATCTTTCTTTTAAAACCAGATGCATTGTAACTTAGTTATGTGCATACACTTGCGCAGTTGTATGTGTCCCTGCACAACTGTATGCTTAACTGCATAATTATAGCACATGTACTATGCTGATAAGCGAATATTGGTTGACTGAAAGCAAATGCCAAGTGTGAAGGACAGAGAAGCATGGAATTTGGGAAATATCTGTGTAACAGGACTCATAAAAACGATGTATTATGACCACCATCAACCTGTCCCCTGGAGCTTTTACAATTGAAGAAAATGTCACTTGGCTAAGAGTCTCTTTATAGAACAAATATATGTAATTTGTAAAAAAAAAAAAAAAAGAAAAGAAAAAAAGAAAAAAGAAAAGGAGAAAGAGTTGGCTTTTGTTTGGAGAGTGGGATTAAAAGGGTTGAGTGGTTTGCATTTGATTTTCTCCCTACTTCAGCTCAGTTTCATCACTGAGTCCTCAATGAAATTAAACAGCTGCATTAGCTCTGGCTGGGTCCGTCTCATCAAGGCTCCCTCTCCGTCCAGTCTGTTCATCCTGCAACTGCATTTTGCTATGTTTGTTCCTATTTTAGTATTTAAAAAGAATCGTCCTCACCCCTGCCCTAACTGTAGAAAATGAGCTTCAGTCACAAATGGGTTTATGTCTGCCGATATAAAACCTTCAGGACAGCTTCACATTCAGTTTTTCCTGTCCCTTCACCCTGATGTCCCCTCTCTTTTTGCCCCCTTTCTCCTTCTCCATCACACAGCCTATATGGCCACTGCCCTGCTCCTACCCCAGGTTTCTGGATAGGACCAATAGAGAAAGGCTGAGTTCTGTGGCCTCAGAGTTTAGGATCCCTCTCACCCCCTTCACCCCTGATAGGAGCCAACAGGTCAGCTTCTCTGGGTTGAGGCCTAGATTGATCTTTGCATGGCCCTCTCTTAAGGCATCCGACCCCTCCAAATGCCCCCCTGAACTCCTGGAGACCCTTGTCTGTCTTTCTCCCCACCTGTAACTTTGTTATAGCCTTCTTGTTAGAGCATCTTCAAATTATCCCATGAGCTGAGTGTCTCCAGTCACTCTAAGGCCCCTGGATTAATAAAGAGTTCTTTTTAAATGTATTCTAATTTCATCTAGGTTTCTGATGGTGATTTTAGATGGTATACATACTATTGCTTCTTTTCAATTTGTCTCATAGCTCTTGCTAATTATCTTTTCCATCAATGTTTTTGAAGAAGGAAAGAAAGAGGCATAATGACATTTTTTTAGAGTTTGAGGAAAATTATTTTCAAAGCACTTTAGCATATTTGGCTAGACTAGGATAGAGAAAATCAATGTGTAAAGGAGCAGGCCGTGTGTGTTGAGGATTTCTCCAATGAACTAAGCAGAAATGGTAGAGAACCTCCCACACCGCCAATGTGGAAATGAGTGGAGGAGGCGGAGCTCCAGGAAGGCTTCGTCATAGCAGGTGGCCACGTTTCTCCCCCTGGCTAAGTTCTGCCAGTTCCTAGAGGGAGGTCAGAAAACAGAAGGAAATTTCTTTCTCTCTCTCTAAAGATGTATAGGTTATAAATCTGGTACAATGGACAAAATTACAACTCCTCTAACATTTAAATCACTTAAGTCATAGTTAGTAAAAACTTTAAATTTCACTAAAATATTCCAACAAATAAATATCATATTGTATGAATTTGACATAATATATATTACATATTAAAAGACTTGAGATGTCTATTGTGATTGAATTAAATGCTATTTTTTGAATTACTAAATTAAATAGTATGTTTTGTATTAAAAGAAAATTGAATACAGTTAATACTTAAGAGACCGTTAATTAACCATAACTAGCAAGCGTCACTGCATATAATTTTGTAAGCTGTACTCATGCCTATGCTAGCAGAGAAACTAATGTCTATAGTCATTCAGCACACACATGGGAGTATATGTGTTTATTAGTGTATGTGTGTATATATGTGGTGATATGTATGTGTGTGAGTGTGTGCATATCTATGTGTGTAAGTAAATGTGTGAATGTCTGTGTGTGAGTCTGTATGTGCATATGTATACTTGTGTATGTGCAAATGTGTATGTATGTGCAAATGTGGGTGCATGTGTGTGCATGTGTGTCTGCATGTTTGTGTGTGCACTGTGAGTTTGTTTGTGACTGAGTTTGTGTACATGTGTTTCTTTATGTGTATCTGTGACTGTGTGCTTGTAGACGGTATATATGTGAGTACATATGTGTATGTGTGTATGAGTGTGTGCATATGTGTGTGTAATTGTGAGTGTGTGTATTTGAGAGCATTTATATCTGTGTGTGTATGTGTGAACATTAGCCTGTGTGTTTGTATGAAGGACGGGTAGAGGAAAGGAAGATAATTTGGTAACTGATTCCTGTCCTCTGAAACGTGAGCCAGCAGGGCTACCATGACATCCTCCTCATTTTATAGGGTGAGTGTAGCAAGGAAAAGAGAAATATAGAAATATGCAGCCATTAGGCATGGCTATATGGGTTGCAATATGCCAAGCTGATGGAACAGTTAAAAGTCAGGCCCAGGTGGTGCCCCTACTTTGAGTCAGACCTCGAATGCCTAGATATGCAGGTCTTCCATGTCTTCTCTGCTGCTATCTGGTTTTCCTTTGTATATTTGCTGAGCATAGCCTCCTGTTTTTCAGTATTCATAGGGCTTAATCATATTCTTGTGAATGTGTACCCAAAGCAATGGGGGCGGGATTCTGACATATATGCATGAGAGATTAATTGAGTTCACTGAGCAAAACTGGCCTGATCAGGACTGAACAAGGAAGCTGGCTGTACTATCATGACCAGGCAGCTCTTATAAAGAAGCATCTTGCTGGCTGAGCAAGCAGTGGCTGTATTACTGTTATTGAGGGAGCTCTTATGACGGAGCATCTCCCGCCATGAGCATTGCAAACAACGGAGAGAACCTCAGATGTCTGCTTCCTTTACCCAAGGAGGCACATGGAAAATGGAACCCAGATGGCACGTAAATATTGCTGAAGCTGGTTAATGTGTCCAGATAGACACAGGACAGAATGGGATCAGGCCCCAGAGTCTGGAGAAAATAAATTAACAGTACATGGCAAGAAAGAAAACATTCAGTGTACTCTAAATGTAGCTATCAATCTTCAGAATGTAACGACCTGAAAGTGTATCTTTTCCAGATGTATATCACGTTGTCAGGGTGGGTCCCATCGGCCCATCCGCCCGCCTTACACTTATCTTTCAGTTGATGTTATAGCTGCATTTCAGCACCTTGCCTTTGCATTTACAGTGGTCAGGAGGTGGAGCAGACCTCTAGTGTTCTTGTAGGCATTAAACAAGAAATAAGTGATATCAAATGGGGCTCGGAGGCTGGCTTCTCTCAACGCTGGACATTTGTCCTCAGTTTTCCTGGCCATATCTCTGCATTTTTATCATCACTTGTCCTGTCATTTGTCAAAACACTTGGGTCAAGAATCTTTATAAGGTCCCAGGCACTTGTTCTGGTTAAGAAACTTCCCTCGCCATCTTAGTGGTCTTCACCTTGTGTTACATGTACCATGATCTGTCCGCTAATAGGGTGAAGGACAGACACATTGGCCAGGCATCTGGAAGCAGCTGTTAGGGGAACGTGCCGAGCACTGCTTTCAGTTTGGCAAGTGGAAACTCCGAGTCTAGGTGTTTTGACTCTCATGCCTGCCTTTAACTAGGCTGTGCTTAATTTTTTTCTTGCTAGTTTCTTGATGACTAGACTGTCTTGTTAATAGCATGCCCCTTTGGAGAGGAAGAACACCAGGTACTACAAGTCTCTCAAGAGAATTCAGAGAGGATGGTGTATGTTGGTTTACAGCCCAGCAAAGAGTGTGAGGTTTGCCTGGTTTGCAGAATGCCATCCTACACTATGGAGGCAAGTGCAGCGTTGGTCTTTATTTGTGTGTGTGGGGGGGGAGGGGGAACACAGGAATATTTTCAAGCAAGAAACAATACAAAATGCCTTCTGCATCAGGAGACATCCTAGGCAGTAGTTGGGAGGAAAAGAAGACTATGGAATTGTCTAAATGCTTCTAATTACAGAGGAGTCTTGAATTGTGTCGGGGGCATGAGGAATTTAGCACACAGCTGCAGACATTGCTTCCTCCTCCGTTGGCTTCGGTGTTATTATTGGAAGAGGAGGATGTGATCCTGGGTGTCCTGATGGGCACCGTGCCCTAGACTGGCAGACTTTATTGGCTGTAAGAGAACGCCCTTTCCTGGGCCAGAGTCCTGCTTCCTGAGGCAAGGACATCGCTATGACAGTGACCTTCCCTCCCCCATTCCTAGAATAGAACAGTAATTGAAGCAATGTGTGGGACCGACATGGAGACAGGCATGCATTTAAGTCTATCCTTTTTGTACAAGTAGCTAAGACTGGGAAAACAAAAGAGAGCTGTTCCTAGTTTTCCACAGGAGAACTTTGTGTTGGTTTTGGTCTGTGATTAGGTCCTTTGTGTTTGTGATTGTCTCAAAGTTTTACCCCAAGAATTGTTCTTGAGGTTTAAAGTATAGGGGAAAAACTCAACCACTGATGACTGTTTAAAATAATTGATAAATAGGGTGGATTTTTAAATCAGAATAACCATTTTTTTAAAAGGAATGGAAGTAATTATAGTCTTCAAGTTCCATTTTCACCGACTCTTTGTTCACTTGTAAATGGTCGCTGTTTTACAAACATAATTCATTCAGGATGCGTCTCCATTGAGACTGTTGAAGCGAGCCAATCTGGGTTTGAGTTTACATTATGAAAATGGAGGCCCTTTGCTCTCTCCCTGTCATGATTAGTTTCTTTCAGAATTCTTTATTAGCTACTGGTTTATAGTCAACTGAAAGTAATTACTGCTGTATTCATTTCGATGCATTCTATTTGAGTCAGAGGGTTCAGTCAGGAGAATAAATTTCAGGAAAATAAAATCTTTGCATGTGTGTGTGTGTACCAGCATGATTCATGTACAGTGTTGTTTGTACTAATCATTCACATGACCCTTGGGTTCTGTGCTATTTAATATGACTATGAGATAATGTTTAATTACTCTTAGAAAACTGAGAGGCAGCTGAAGAAAATCCGAGGAATGGTCATTGGGTTGAGAGGGTACGCCTTCACTTGGAAATGTTCTGCTAACACAGAGCATATCTGTATCAGTACATATCACTCACTAACATGCATACATTGAAGGAATTGATTAAAGATAATTAGGCAGATACCAGCTAGCAAAGTACCTTGGTACCCAAGGAGAGTGGTGTGCAGAAAATCTGGTTTGGTTGAGGATTTAGCCCTCGGTGGATAAGCTCTCTAGAGTTCTTTTCCTTGAGTGTGAGCAGAACCAATGAATATGGCTCTGGTATCACTACAGTGATAATCAAGGTTGATCCTCCTGAGTAAGTTTGTTCTACCTATGTCAATCTCTAGGAGTTTAATAGCAAGTACTCTGTCTTTGACCTTGAATAGACAGGCTTCCGTGTTCTAAAGAAGTATGTGTCTAACATTTTACCCACCTGATGAGCGAGCGTGATTTTCAAATTCAAAGTGGCACAGTCTTACGTTGGAGGCTGATGGATTCTCTGTTATGGAGTTTCTTCTTAGTACTGCATGGGATTAGTAAGATTCTCTAGCCTTGACCCACTAAGTGTCAGTGGTACCTGCCCCTTACTGGAGCTTTTACAATAAGAAATGAGGACATTGGCAAATGTCTTCTTAGGGAGGGGCAGAGCATTTATCTACCCTAGGGACTACCAGTATAAACCTATTTTTAGTATAGAGGAAACAGACTGTGAATTGGAGCTGTCACCCGGGTTGAATTAGATGTTTGAATGAAGTAGAGACGCTTATTTTTAGTACAGATAAAGTCTATGCTAGAGGGGAAAATGGAAATTTTATCCTAACAATAATAAAGATACATTATCAAAGTACAATTACTGTTCTGTGTTTTATATATCCTTAATCCTACTTGGAGCATTGAATATTTGAAATAAATTTAGATAACTTCTTAATTTAGTTGTATTAATAAATTCAGTTGGTCTTCTATGAAAACAGAGATGATAAGGGCACATATCCTATGGAATATTTATGCAGCTTGATCTGGACTTTTAAGGTTGTTTTCATGGTGCCTAGAAGCTTTCAGGTCATAACTAATACTGTTCATGAAGAATTGAATTAGAGTAATTAGGAAATCACATTCTATGAATGTTGATGTCACACAGATGGATTGTTTCTTTTTAAAAGTATGCTTCTTAGCAGATCATTGATACCCAGGTCCGGCGAGGATGAGTGGATGTTGCTGTGGTTGGTAACCTCTCATCTGAGCACACCAAGTTTTGCATTCTCCACCTAAAAATCTTACTTTGCTTTTTTTTTTTTTTTCTTCTTACTTTGCTTTTTTTATTCCTATTTCTGTTTAGGTTAGAGGTATCTGGTTTGCAAGCTCACCCAAGCAACTGCTGAGGTCTCAGGTCTTGACAAGCCAGAGACTCCTTCCAGCAAGCAGAGTCTCAGGTTGAGTGTGTCTCAGCTTTAAAGATGACTTTGTGACCTGCCTAGACCGTGTGGAAATTCATCTGATTCCACCAGGAGGAATGACGCTGGCTGCTGGTCCTGAAAGTCTCTTCCTCTTAGAAATTTCTGTAATTCACTGATCCCAAGTGATGATGGCAAGAGATTCATACATGTCTGTCCAGAATCTAGGAAGGGCTGTTGTACTGAAGTAGGCAGGGCTTGATGTGTCTGTTAACAATGCATCTGATAGTATCACACAGGGAAATACCTATTACCACAGGTGTGAAACGAAGACCCGCCCTGCAATGCAGACGTGTCCGTATACAAAGTGATTAAGTGAACACTGGCTTTGGATGTAGGCACGCTTCCTTCCTCCTTATCCCTCACCTGGACGTTCTCTGAGAAAAGCATGTTGAAAGAAACAGTTGCAAAATCCTGTCCCTCTAGCACATGCCATTACAGAGCAAGAAATTAATATTTCAGATGTTGCAAAGTGAGGAGTAAGACCAAATACATCTCTTTATCTCAAAGGAGAAAAAAGTTTATATGAAGTCCTCAGTGGCAATTTGTAAATTTCAAGCCATTCTTTGTAGACAGCCTAAAACTCGGTGACGTGTTTGCTGCAGGAGCCGTGGTACGAAATCTACCCAGTCAATTTTGTGTTCCTTCTGGCTCCTGCTTTGCCTGTCCTTTTCCTCTTCTAACAGGAAGTTACAGATGAAACTACTTTATAGCCTTGTCCAGGAGAAACTTCTCTCAAGGGGTCAAGTGCATCAGGGGCTGCTTGTGAGTTCCCAGTCACAAACACCTCTAGTTGACCTTGCCAGGGAATGGGCATTGAAATGAGGTCTCCGTTTCTGCCCACCCTCCCCTTTCTAAGCCTTCAGTGCCAAGCAGGTCTCACATACACTCGGAATCTAGAGAGAGTTGTGTGTCACGTGGATGCAGGGACTAGCTCTGCTCATGTTTGGGGCATCTTTCTCTAAAATTTTCTCTTTCACGTAGATTAATCATGGACGGGGGCATGGAAACCTCCAGAGCCCATACGACACTTTAATGGATCTTTGGGAAATCTAAGACCTTAGCGTGGGACCACATCTCAATGACGGTGAAGACATGAAACAAAAGTTGGATGACAGTGGGAGAAATAGGATCAAGCCTCCAAGTCCCCTGTGTGATCACGGAGTTGGGCTTTGTGCCTCTTGTAGCAGAATCATACCCCATGTCCAGAACTTACATGGGGACTGGCCACATAGGCATCTTTCCTGGAAGGTATTAAACTTTCATGTTGTAGAGGGAATGTCGATACTTTATTAAATAACCATCTAATTTGCATTTAGACAGACTGGGCTGTAAATGCCAGCTCCAGGTACCAGCTCGGGACAGCTGTGCAAGCAGTGTGCAGTGCCAGGGTCGTCTTCTACGCCTCTCCGTAGTTAGGACAATGTGACTGGAGCTCAGAGTCATATGCTGCTAATGGGATTGGTTTCCTACCTTAGAAATAAGCCTCAGACCGAATCCTTGCTTTATGTAGTTCTAACATGTTCTGCTATCTGTAGAAGTCCAGCATATAAGAAGATAGATCAAAGAAACCTTGAGATTATTATCAGACAATTCTTTCCCTCTATTGCTCCCATTCGGGGAAATTCTATTGAGAATATTTCTGCTCCGTCTTTGTGTTATGGTATTTTCAAGGACATTGAACTCTTTGAAACTTTCACCTTATTTTTAGGTGAGTGAATAAATAAAAGTTAGAAAACTTGCCTAAGTTTGTGTCACGAATAGAAGCCAAACCAGAACGCATATACCATTCTTCTGTGAATCCCACAACTTTTCTGAGTCTGTCTGCTGACTCCGACACAAGTCACACCTCTGACACAATAGCTTGTTTTTCTCAGTATACACACAAGTCACACCTCTGACACAGTAGGGTGTTTTTCTAAGTACACATTTTTCTTTGCTCCCATGTATAAAAAAAAATCACACAATTGGATTTTTCTATATTAGCAAATTCTACATCTGTTGATTCAGTCAACCTCAGACTGAAAATTCTCCAGAATAAAAACAAACAGAAGCCCGGCGGTGGTGGCGCACACCTTTAATCCCAGCACTTGGGAGGCAGAGGCAGGCGGATCTCTGTGAGTTCGAGACCAGCCTGGTCTACAAGAGCTAGTTCCAGGACAGGCTCCAAAACCACAGAGAAACCCTGTCTCAAAAAACCAAAAAAAAAAAAAAAAAAAAAAAAAAAAACCAGAGAAAGAACTGTGCTGGCTATATAGGGAGCTTTCTCTTTTCTTTAGCCCATAACAGGAAACTATGACAACCATTTATACAGCAAGTATATTACAGGAATTATAAGCAATGAGGATAGATTAAAACACAGTGGTGTGCGTGTGTGTGTGTGTGTTGCAAATGCTACATGATTCTGTAGAAGGGCTCTGAGCATCCTCATATTTCAAGACCCAAAGGATCCTGGAACCAATCCCAATGGGAGCCACTTGTCAGTTTCCCCTTGTGTTATCTGCCTGTGTCTCCTATGTCCTTAAGCACCAACATGTGTGTGCACCCAGGGGCTGCAGGTAAACTGACCTGCTGCAGGAGAGCTGCTCCGACTCTATTGTACACTTCTGTCTGCATAACTCCATCTCTGCTTTCAGCTGAATTTCCTTGGTCCTTTTAGTGTGCAGTTCTTGTAACCGGTAGTCAAAGCAGTGTTTTTATATAATATCCACAGAGATGGTTCCCGGTGTAAGTGCGCTCTGTTTTCTCCCCTTCACTGTGAGATCGCATCATTTCCTAAACAAATTGAAATATACCTTCTTGAAAAAGAAATCATGATGCTTAAAACACAAACAAAATTTATCTTTAACTTATTAAATGGTTACAAATCAATCTGCTGGTGCTGATTAATTATCTATACTAAGTAGCATTTAAAAATCTGTGATAAATTGCTGTAATCCCTTGAAGTGTTAGAGGCGATTATTTATGAAGTGTGATGTAAATGAAATTCACTACAGTTGAAGGAAAATAAATTCCTTATTAATAGCCAATTATCTTTCTCTCACTTCTGTATTCAATACATCTTACTTTTGTGTTGACTCTAACTGCTGGGGACAATGATATTTATTATGATGACATTTTTACTCCCAATGTAATTAAGCTCCTTTCACATTCCTAATATGGCGCTGTCATATTACCATTTACTGACAGAGCCTAGACTTCATTGCAAAATAAAAATGATAAAACACAGTTTTATATTTCATTATCTGGGAGTCTCAGGACCCCATTTTCTCTGATTTTCCTTCAATAAATGGGTGGGCTTATCACCGTCTGCCCAAGCATCCTCTAAGAACCAGCTAGCTCTCTGCGTCTTATACACACAAAAATACCTTATAGATTGTTCCCTAGATTTCTAACCTCAGTCTATCTCAGTACTTCTTTATCAATATACTAGAAGTATTTGTGTATCAGCCCATTTGATTGACAGCTTTAATATCTATCAGGCCTAAACAGATAAAATCTGCCAATACATTTGCAGGGGTAAATCATAATACAGTTGGTGTGAAATTCATTACCAACAAAACATGATAAAATTCTGCGGCGTTCATCAAGAGTGGAGAATAGCAAATAGCATGGATGTCTGAAAACAAATCAATAGACTGAAGTGGCTTGAAAAGAGTTTATCATATTGTCTATTAAACAGCATGTAATATTATGATATTAAATAGGCCATGTTAGCATTCTGTAATACAATTTATCAGATTCGAAGGATTATTCATGTTTTTGAATTATACCTTAAAAAGTACTTATTTTAAGAAATGCACATAAAAGTTAAACGAATAATATCCATATTGAAACTCTACATACTCAGCAGCCAATTAAAAAGCTCACCAATGTTATATTTTGCAAATCTGGCCTCATATATTCCTGTGACTTCATCTGTTTCCATTTCATCAATTCCCCTTTTTCCAAGCTATCCCGAAACACATCACGGATGACCTGGCATTGCCTGTTTTAGTGTGCACTTGACCTCCGTACTTCAAAGGTAGCTAATCAGGATGAAGGAGGCAGGGCAGGTGCAGGAACCCGTTCTACGGAATAAGAAACACAAGGAGGATTCTGGGTGCACTTAGATGGAGGAGCAGAAGGTGATTTGAGGACACAGGCAAGCAGAGAACAGAAATATGAATAAGGGTAAAGAATTCATCCGTATCTCCAAGGCACGGGAACAGAAATCATGAGTCAAAGGTCCAAGCACGGAATACCAGTTCTGTGTAAGGAAGGACTTCCTGTATCATGTTGGCTGAGGATGAAAAGTAATAATGAACTGGTATTTTCCAATAATTGGGATTTTTAAAAATTAATTAATTAATCTATTTATCTATTTTACATCATGGGAACAGTTTCCCTTTCCTCCACTCTGCCCAGTCCCTCCCTGCACCCCACCTCCTGTTCCCTTCCGCTACCCCACCTCCTGTTCCCTCCCCCATCCATTCTTCCACTTCTGTTTAGGAAAGGGCAGGCCTCCCATGAGTATCGACAAAACATGCTTGCAGTAAAACACTTCTCCATGTACTAAGACTGGGCAGGAGTAGGGTCCCAAAAACTAGCAGAAGAGTCGGCTCCTATTAAGTCCTCCTAAGTGTCACCCTCTCCCATACATTGGTTCTTTTGAATTTTTCAGATCATAATATAACTTTATCACTTTCCCATTTCCTTTCCTCCCTCCAAACCCTCCTATATACCCATCCTTCCTTTTTCCAAATTTGTAGCTCCTTTTTATTAATTGTTGCTATATACATTATACATGTATGTATATTCATTCTTAAGTAAGTAGAAAACAGTGAGTCTGTATAATGTATATATGTTTTCAGGCCTGATCATCTGGTATTGGATACCCAATTGGAACATTTTGAAACAAGGCTTCAATTAAGTTGCCCAGAGGGCTTTGTTCTCCCTCAAGCCCGGGCAAGCCTTAAACACTCATTCTCCTAGTTCAGCATCAACTCCTGCTTCAGCATCAACTCCTTAGTTTTTATACAAGCAAAGGATCTAATATGTTGTGAATATTAAAATCATGCAAAAGCCTTGATCTTTGTGGTGTGGAGACAAGATGGCCACAGAAAGAGCCTGGAGCTGGAGCCAATACCCTTGAGCCATCCATGATTCTGGCCTGTGTCAGCTCAGCAATGCACACTTTCAGTGAAGCGTAAGCGCTCATTGAATCTCAGCTTCCTAATCTGGAACTGGGATTTTTAAGGAAATGTCTGGAGGTTGAATTAAGAGCAATAGTTAAAGTCTTTCTCTGCTTTGCAGTGTGGGGCAGTTGGTGCTTCATGGTAGCTCTCATCCTCCTTGGGCTCACAGCCAGAGTCTCCCAAGCTCCGCACATTCAAACTCCTTTGATCTGGATGCATTTTGATGAATTTGTTGTGAGGTGCTAGAGGTGCAGTGTTGAGAGATAGCTCCTCATTACACTAGTAAAAATTGTTGAACTGTGCCAACCCCTTTCCACTGACAGAGAATAGTCATAATTATCTCTTAAGCATCTTATTCTTTTTCCTCAAGGAAAGGGTTGCTTAAAAAAGAAAGCATTGTTTTCTTGTACTATCCTAACTGGCCTGGTAAACATGCCTATTTTAATATAACTTTGTACTAAACAATGATGCTTTTTTTCCACCAAGCATGCATCCTTATAATGGTAGAGACATCTAGAATCTGTGGAGCACAGCCCTCTAGATTGTTACAAATGGCACAGCACTCTCCTCCCAAATCGTGACTCTGTGAGTTCTCATTATTAATAGAACTTCAAGAGAGCCTTTGCCCAGACATTCCATTTACAGGATACTTTAGGAAGGAAAAAAGCCCACGTGCTTTGAAATGGTTTAAAATGAGTCCATGCCATCTAACACTGACCATTCTTTGAAACAGCAGCACCAGTGTAGAATTCCGGACAGACCCTCTCTCCTTTGGCTCCATCACCGACATTGACATCCCACATAGAGGTCCCCACTCTCCTAAGATGCCCTACATATTGTTATGTAGAACTCTCTCAGGGTGGCACTGAGCACTGATGCTTCTGTTCATAGACTGGGAACCGTGCACTGAGTGGATGTTTTGTGGGGGTAGGAGCTGTGGGAGTGGCTTGGAAGGAGGGGTGCTGTGGGGCAAAGAATGTTGAAACTTTGTAATTCCTCTTTAGTCTTCCTCCACAAAAATCTGCCCTTCTCCTCCCCACATTTCTCAGATGCCAGGCCTCAACATGAAACCATAGCACTAAGGTCAAGTGCCTCACATTCTCACCAGGCAACTCTTGCTTAGGAGAGCCAGGGCGTGGATGCTGGACAGGCAAGGTAGGCAGACAGCAGTCTTGTGGTGACCTTGAAAGAAGCTGAGCAGACAGCTCCCTTGACCTTGATCCTCCAGTCACCTGGGGATGGTCACCTGCATAAGGTTCCAGGGAGAGATGAGTGTTGACACCCAGTGCTGTACCAGTAAGATGGACAACATTTGACGAGTCAAACTCCTGGGAGTCCTGGTGCAGAAAGAGACTACACACCCTGCATGGGCACATGCCAGTGGTACCTGAAAACACAGGAGCCAGATCTGTGAGCTGGCCTTCGTTTCCAGTGAGCAATGGAATTCATTTGTTCAGAGAAATCCCATGGGCTAACCAGAGTCAAGGCTGTCTCTACGTGTGAATAAAATCAACTGGACACTGTCCTTTTGCCAAGCAGCACTGCTTGGTCAGCAGACCTTGCCAGTGTTAGAATAAGAAACCTTCAGGGGAGTGCTTTTGGCTTCTCCTGGTTCCTCACAGGTCTGAGGCAGCAGCTGGCAGTGGGCTTTCATCCTAGGCAAGCATCACAGTGCTGAAGGGTGAGAGTAGGTTTATTTGTAATCCTAATAGAGACAGATCCAGTTACTTGGCTCATATGTGAGTATTTCCTCTTTCTCTTCCTGATATTCACATGCATGGACAGTAAGAATCCCAAGAATTAAACTAGAAGAAATTTCAGATGAGGACCTTTTCAACTTCTCTCTCTGGGGCTCAGAATAAGGGATATTACATGATTCTTGTCCACATTGCATGAATCCTGGCATCTCCTTCTCCATGCCCAAAGCAACAGATCTCTGCAGCAAGTCACACAATTGCTGATGGTAAATGGTTGCGTGTGGTCCCTGAAAGCTATATTCAATATCTAGATATTTATCTCTCTCTCTCTCTATATATATATATATGTGCAAAATTGCAAGCTCAGATATGCACTTATTGTGCCTTTCCATTCTTGATTGGTACTGAGTAGACCCTGAGCTGAACCCATGGTGGAAAATGACAGTTAGAGGAACTACATTTCCCACCATGCTCTGGGACTGCAAACCTGAAGACTTCATCTTTTAAAATAAATAAATAAATAAATAAATGGCTTATTTTAATCACAAGACCTTAGGGTATGGTTCTGGAATTTACCTAGGACATTATGTGAGTGCTAATATTTATTGCTTGATTCATTTATTAGCAGTCTGTTCCTTCACCTATGCCTGTTTCTGCTGCTTATCCCAGCCTCTTCCTCCCCTCTTCCACACCTTTCCTTCCTCTTAGTGCTCTTACAACTGGGGTTCCTCTAGGCTATGGAAATCTGTTCCACACATGTGCATTATTCCTAAAGGGAGGCAATGAAACCAAGCTGAAAGTAATGGGCTCTTAGTGAGTTTTATTTTCTTCCAGTTCTACGACATGGTTCTTCACAGCTGTCTCCAGTTTAGGTTTGTTTATATCTGTCACGGTGATTCCATGTTTCCTAAAGGGAACTTAGGTGAAAGGGAATGCACCAAATGAAGGGGATCACAAATACAGTATTCCCACACTAGCTCGGAATAGGGTATAATAAATGGTTCTTCACTTAAGGTGGGACTCACAGATCACCACAGGGAACAGGAACAGAATCCAGCATCCAGGTGGGGGAGGTGCAACAGCCAACATGAATCTTTTGGTACCCAAAGCCACTCCCAACCTGGTCCAGCCTCTCAAAGGCCATTGGCTGAAGGAGGTTCCCTATCACCTGGGTACAAAGTCACTTTTTCAGAGTTTCCAATTTTAAAAGTAGCTTAACAGAAACCACAAAAACGTATTGACCAGCTAAGCTGGATTGTTATCACACTCTGCAGGGGAGACATATTGTTTCTGCGATGAGGCAAGAACATGTTTGAGAAAAGATAAATCATTATAGTCTGTGATCACTCTTTCCAAAGGACACACAGAGAAATTGCCACCAGAAATAGGGAAAAGGTCATCTGAGGGGAGTCACTGCTTCTGAGCAGCTGTGATAGTCAGATGTCAAAGGACATCCTGGGAGGACTTGATCTGATCATGCTCGGGCAAACACTTGGAGCAGAGGTGCATTCCACTGTGGGTAAAGAACACTGTTCCTGTGGTGGTGGTGCACGCCTTTAATCCCAGCACTTGGGAGGCAGAAGCAGGTGGATCTCTGTGAGTTCAGGGCCAACCTGGTCTACAAGAGCTAGTTCTAGGACAGGCTCCAAAGCTACAGAAGAACCCTGTCTCGAAATACAAAAAAAAAAAAAAAAAGAAAAGGAAGGAAGGAAGGAAGGAAGGAAGGAAGGAAGGAAGGAAGGAAGGATGTTCTGGTGACTTGCTAGGACCTAATTCAAGTCACAGGTAAAGACTAAGTTGGGGGTTACTTGGGCTTGATTTCTAGCACTCACATGAAAAAAAAAATGGTTGTGGTGGTGCACTCTTGCCCTCTCTCTAGGAAGATGGAAGAAGGGGCCTTTCTGAGCTTGCTGCTCAGATAGCCGCATCTGTTTGCTGAGGTCCGTGCTAGTGAGAGACCGTTTGAAAGAAAGCAGGGTGGCTCCTATGGAAGGACATCCCATGGTTGACCTCTGCCTTCAAGATGCACAAATATGTGCACCTGTGCATGCACACACACACACACACACACACACACACATGTTAAGTGGGGGCAAGCAAAAGAGATTATAGATGATAGACTCTTGATGACTTCTAGAACCTTGGATGTGAAATAGAAAGCCAGCATTCAGTTCTACTCCTTTCATGGGCAACAAAGTTTTTTTTTTTTTTTAGAAATTCTTAATGTATGGCATTATTCCAACTTTCTCAAATATTGCAATAAGGAACTTACTATTCCAAACAGATTTCTTTTCTTGGTTGGCAGACATCTGTATACCCACCCCCTCCTGACTGAATGGATTTAGCTTTTTAAGTCATTTGGACTCCCACAGGCATTTATTTGGAATTTTGTTTTTAAAGCTCCCTCAAAGCAAAGAATAATTTTTCAGTGAACACGTGTGGAAATATTGTTACTATGGACCTTCTGTGAATATTAAAATCAAATCATTCCCGGTAGCGCTTTGCGTTTTTCCCTCTCATTGTAGCTGTGCTTCCAAGTTACAGACAGATAAAATAAGGGATTAGAATGTGACTAAAGGGGGCTTTTCTTTAAACAATTAAAGTAATTGCATAGTTGACAACTTCGCAAGCTTGTTCTATATAGACACTGTGCTGGGTGTTAAGTACAGTCTCCTTAGTCCTCAGCAAGACCCTTTAATGTCATTGCTGTGCATGGTATCCAGCAGCCAATGAGAAAAAAAAATGAGAGAAACGGGGAAAAAGATAAGAGGGAAATTAATGATAAAAGACTGGACTAATACCTTTAGTCAGTGTCTAGCCCAGCTCTCCATACCCACAGTCACCATAGGTTCCTATGGTCTCATTCTTTTCCCATGTCCTTTGTAAATGTCAAGCCCCCAAGGATGCTAGTGGCTTAGCTATTGAGCCTGAAAGGGAGAAGATGATTGATCAACAAGCCTTCCGTATCAACAGCTTGACCAATTGGCTATCCATCTTCATTAGATAATGTAAAACCCATCCCAAGACTTCAGAAGTCTGATCAATACATTTTTATCTGAGATGCAAAAATTTTTATGACATAGTAAAGTTTTGTTCCAGTGAGCCTTTTAGTTTAAGAATGTACATGAAAATGTGGTTATGTCTCCGAGTAACTTTTCAAGAGGCTGTATATGAGAGGAGGGGTGAAATGTCTATACTTATCCTCTTCACATTCCCTGCAAATCAATACGAGTCTTTCTATTTTCCATTAGTGACATAACATCTTGTTTGGCATGTCATCTCCCCAGTATCCATTCTTAGTCCTTCACCACTCATTTTCCACACTCAGTGCAGACAAACAGCCTGCAGAGCAGGGACTCTGCTTGGCCTCCAGCACCCCTGGGCTGGGTCATCATCTGCAACCTCTGATGGAGAAGCAAACGCTGACTTTGGACTGAGTTCCTTGCGATCTGCAGGTTTCGGGTATGGAGTTCTCTAGGGGATCCCTTCCCTTGCTCATTTCCAAGCTGTCTCTGAACCTTGTATAACTGTCCTTACTACCCCTGTCGTTGTTGTTGCATGTAAAGTATCTGAAACCACACCCACATTGCTGCCTAATTGGAGAACTGGGTTCTGAGCCACTTGTGATGCCCTTCACAGAGAGGAAAGGCAGTAAGGTGGGCGAGAAGAACTTTATTATTGCTGTAGTTCACTGACTGTCTCCGCAGTGAGGAGATGTAGTCAGTTGCCTGGATCCCCCAAAAGTCCCTCGTCAAGCTGTTCAGATGCATATTCTCAGTGAAGACTGTGATGTTTATATCACATTTCAATTTTTAGGAGCAAATTAATGACAGATTAATAAAGACACTATATAAGTAATCTGAACTATTGTCAGATAGGCAGAGCTCAATCTTTAGAAGGGCTATGTGTGTGTGTGGCCATTTCTCAGTGTCATAGGCCATACACCATTTACCCATTGAAAACAAAAATCACATCAGTCAGTCCCTTTATGGAACTTTTCAGTTGCTGAGCACAAAAATTTCTGGGTCTGACAATTTCTCCTGAGATGTCTTGGCCTGCAGTTTAGAGAGTACTACTAGATGTACCTTGATAACTCCCACTAGGACCTCAGGAAACAAGAGCAGGCTTTTTCCCTGCTCTGTGGAAGTATGGGGTAAGTTCAAAATGCAAGTGCATTTGCTCCTACTTCACCCTCAGCTTGAACGTAAGCTCTACAACCCAGTGCTTCTACTGAGTAATGTGGGGAGCCTCTCCCACTTTCACGTTTTCAAGTTCTGCTACCCACTTTCAGAGAGAGACTCAGTGTGTCTTTTCAAGCTACCAGATTAATCATTCTTTCATTATGGTTTTAATGTATTCTGGGACAGCCAGAGCTTAAATGCTCAAGAATAAATAATTGAATTACATTACAGGGCTCTTCTGTTAGAAGCTGTATAGTCAGACAAACATTTAATCAATTAACAGTAATTAAGGAAAGCATTGATGAGTGATGAGTACAAGCATGCAGCCAAGAATGCAAGAGAGGCAGGAGTGTCCCTGGTATCTTCTAAAGAGGCCCATGCTGCAAGGCAACTCTCCGCATGTGGCTTTTGAGCTTCTGTTGGAATGATGAGGAGTTAGGTAGCAGTGAAGGAAAGAGTCCTTTGGGGGAAGGAGCCAAAATACGCAGGCATAGGACAGGGAATGAGTCCAGCAGTCTGAAAGCATCTGAAGGGTTTTGAAATCCTCCCTCACTGTGCTAAAGTGTCAGAGCATTGACATCGAACAAAGAAATGAGAACAGAACCTAATCAGGCCTTGTGAATGAAGTGGGGCGTTCTGAATTTCATCTCTAAGATGGTGGTAAGTTGCTAGATGGCACTGAACATCGTCTAATTGCCATCTACAAAAGATGGTTGAAGTTAGAAAAGTGTTTTCATGGAGCGAGATTGGAAGAAGGACCCCAGAAAGAAAATCATTGCAGATAGATGTAGGGGTGATGTAATGGGAGGGCCAGGGTTTGTTTATTTTCTTTGTTATCTTCATCAGAATTTATGGTAGAGTGGATGCTGGTGATGTGAGAACCAGAGGAACCAGGAATAATTAGGGGATGTTTAACAGCTGGGGAAGGGGTGGTTATCTAGTCAGCTCTAGAGGAGGAACAAGTTGCAAGACATGGAGGGAAAATGTGATTATGATGGATAATAATTAGGACACTTTGGGACACATACCAAGGGATGTGTCCAGGAGAGAGTTGGAATTGATAGTCCAGATTAAGTAATGCTCCGCAGAGAGCAAGAGTGGAGAAGGGGGGTTCTGGGCACATGCAGGGGAATGCCACAGGCAAAGGAGACTGAGAAACTGCATCTGAGGGAGGAAGAAAACCTAGGCAGGATGGTACTGTTTAAAAATCCTTAAATCCGCTGGGCGGTGGTGGCGCACGCCTTTAATCCCAGCACTCGGGAGGCAGAGGCAGGCAAATCTCTGTGAGTTCGAGACCAGCCTGGTCTACAGAGCTAGTTCCAGGACAGGCTCCAAAACCACAGAGAAACCCTGTCTTGAAAAACCAAAAAAAAAAAAAAAAAAATCCTTAAATCCTTAAACAAAAACAATCAAAAAACCCACTTCATCTAATAGTCAAATGGCAGGCTAGACTACCCTATTAGGGCGAAATACTTTAAACTCACCTCAGAGCTGGGATTCAGACCCTTCTGTCTGGAACAACAGATGCCTTTGCCCACTCTCTCTGCAACCTATGATAGCTGTGTGTCCTATGCCACTCTCCCCAGCCTGCATGTGATTCTGCCTCATTGAAGTTCCTTGAACTAGATTTCTTGCTTTATCCCCAGAAACTTCAACTATTGATGCTTATGACTTGTTGTCTATGTTTCTTGTATGCTTTGTTTTCCCTGTGAACTTCCTGTGTTATTCTGTTAGAAATTTAGTACTCTCTGACACATACAACTGTGTGCAATGTTCCTCGGTTTCTACTTCCTTACAAAGTGTTTGCTGTCTTAATATATGAAAACTATTTACCACATTACTGCTTAAAACCCTTCAACAATTTTAAAAATCTACATTTACAGTACAACATGAAAGAGACGTCCTGGTCTCCCATTTTGCGACTTTCCAGATTCAAGATTTCATACCCCCACCATCCGATCCTACCTCCACTTCAGTCACAGACATGTTTTGTGTCTCTGAACATCACCATCCGATCCTACCTCCACTTCAGTCACAGACATGTTTTGTGTCTCTGAACATGGCATGCTTTTCTGCTCCTTAGACCTACCAGGCTGCTGCTAATTTCCAGCAGCCGTCTGTGTTCTTATTCTACCAGTTCCCCTATCTCTCCCTCCCCACTCAGATGGCTTTCATCCTAAGTTTGCTTATGGTATCAGCTATCTCTTCTGGCAGAGTTTGCTGTGCTCATGAAATGCAGCCAGGCCATGTGACTGCAGGAGGCGTTTTGTAAAATCCTGGATCCTTTCTCATAATAGGATCTCAGTAAATATTAGGTGAATGCAGTTTCCATTTTGAGGAAACACACACACACACTTCCATCGTCACTAATAGCTAACAGTACCTGTTTTGTGGTATTTTCTCAGCACAGAACTGATGAAATGGTGGCATAAGGCTGGCAGAGCTTCTATTAATTCCATATACTGTGAGTATTTAATATTAGCTATAGCTGGGCCTCAAGGGATGCCTTTATTGCTATTCGTCACGTAAAAACATAGATTCACTTTTCCATCTTAGGACTATTACACTATAATAATTTTTTAGCATTGATATAAAGACAGTGCCAAACTCACTTTCTCGTATTAAGAATTTATTTCTCTGAGACTCGTGATTATTGAAAGGATATGTAGGGATTGACAGAGATGGCCCAGGAAGGTGGTTTTAGCAGCAGCCATAATCAGAAATCTAGAAATGGTGAGATGATGAGAGTTTTCTCCCCCGGTGCCACATTTGGGATTGCTAGATCTCTATTTTATACCTTCATTTAAAATTGGGCAATTGAGCATGTGGATTGTATATTAGTGTGACTATAAATCTAATAGAATATAACGGTGTTTGTCCAAACACCATGGAAAGTAGACTAATCAAAACAGTTATAGATTCGGAAAGTCTTTGTACAAAGAAAATTATTGAAGACATTGAGGACCCACATAGTTTGCAAAACCAGAAATCATTTCAAAAGACTCAGAGGTCTCCAAAACATGCTGGGCCATTGCCACCGCCCTGAGTTGCCTACTATGACTGTATGGTAAGTCTTGTCTACTGAAGACAGTGCTGTTTTGGCTGTGAGACAGAGAGAAGTCAATTCAAACTGACTTGGAATTCCTCCCTGCTGGTTAATTTTCCTTAGCGCCTGAAGGTACTGTGTAGGCTGCTGCGTTTTCTGTTTGTTTGCTTGTTTGTTTTGAAGGCATTAATGGTCTTACCCAGAGCAACCCTAAATGCTACAATACCAATTTTCCAGGTAGGCTGTACCCCCTGGTGCAATAGTGGCATGGCAGTCATGAGGTGACTGAGTTCTGATTAGATTTGAGGGATGTTCCACAGGAAGCAATTTCAGGCCTGGATCGCTAATTCTGATTAAAAGCCCTGATTTTAGACATCTTAGGTTCTAGGCTACAACCTACTGTTGTTATTTAGCTAAACAGCCATGCTTATAAATTGCCCCCTGAACATTATTTATGCCCATGGACTGGAATATCTCTCAGCCTTGGTCAGAGACAGTTGTTTTTACAATAGGCACCAGTCTTATAATAGGCAACAATTTTATAATAGGCAACAATTTTATAATAGGCAAGATGCATAACTGGTCGGAGCTCTGAGACTAAGAATCAGCGCTCAGTTAAAGACAAGATTTCTACATTAAACCTACCCACCCAGGACTAGGGTAACACAGTGGGAGGAAAGGCAGAAAGAAGGTTAAAACCAAAGTATGGACGGGGAGAGTGCTCTCAAGCTGTCTCTGCATAGGGCACTGCTGGCCAGTCATGAAGTCATGCAGGTACGACAGCTACAGAAGACCTTCGCAAATCCAAAGCCACTAAAATCTCAGCCTAGACAGGGTAGATAAAAACCAGGGTCCACTCCCCACCCCCCCCGTTGAGGTGCTATGGGCAGTGGATAGTTGCTAGAATGGGAGTATCATTCTTTCTGGAGGTTTCCCTACTTCACTAGTAGGTTTCCCATACACACATGCACTGCACTAATGGTCAGCACTAACCGAACGTAGCAGATAAACATCGTCATCATCAGTACATAAAGTTGCGGGGAGTGTGGTGTGGGACATGGAGAGACTAGAACAGGAGAGTGGGATCAGGCGTGATCGTATTTCATTAAATATATGTGTGATGCTCTTAAAAATGAAGAAAACAGAAAGCAATTAAATACCTTCTAGTTGATATTTGACCACATGTGTGTGCAGTCTGATTTTCACAGCTTACAACATTCTATATGTATAATTTATAGACATAATTATCTGTCATCAAAATTCATTACATCATTGCCACCAAGAAAAACATATGTGCCAATTTATGGGTGAAAGTTAGCTTGTTTGGGCATATAAGTCAGCTTTTAAATATACATTTTTCTTATTTTTTGAGAATTTTATACAGATTTTCTTAATGATCCATCTTAATCAGACTAGTAGTACTTAGGGAATGTGGCAGAGAGAGGTTTGCATTGAAGAATTCAGAACTATTAGACACTCTGTTAACTATCAGCATGAAATATTGCTCCTTTCCGGGATGCTAAGGGATCTTTGGCATCATGGCCAGGGGGATTCTCTTGTGTGGAGGCCAGCAGAAACACTACAAATACCCGAGGATGTTTCTCAGAGAGTATCTTAGCACTGGCTCCAGGGTAGCAAAGCGCTGTAATGTGGGAAGGTGTGAGTGGCTACCATCTTTCCCATGGGGATGCAGATGCCTGTCTTTCACCACATGAGAAGAATATGGAAACTCAAGGTCTGAACTTGAAGCTCCAGTTGGCTTTCTTTGTCTGACTATCCTTCCATTTCCGGTTGCGGGCCCAGTCCTGTCTGATGACCTACCACGTCTGAGCAAAGACTAGAAAACTTATCACAGAAAATCAAACTGAAGTCTATTCCCAAAGTGGGTTTCTACATTCCATTAAGGGGATAAAGAAAAACAATCCCACAAAACCACAGCGATAGATTCCCTGTGTCTTGAAGCTAGGTTTCATGTGAAGTAGTTTTGGATAAGTGGACAGAATTCTAGTCAGAAAATGAGCTCAATCAAGTTTATGTCTATGTTTTACATGAACCTTGAGAGCTTAGGTGTGTGTGTGGTGGGGGGAATCAACATTGATACTTCACCACCATTTTGTCAAAATCTCAGAAACAGAAGCGTGAAGAGGCAAATGTCTCCCTAGCCCCTTTCTGAGCTGGAGTCTGTCTTTCTTTTATTAAGAAGAGAAAGCACCATGTGTTCCTTATTATAACTCCTTCAAAGCAGGCACCCCCACCTTCTCAGCAGGACTTTGTTAAAATGGGAGGGAATTGGGAATAAAGCATGTTCAGGCAATCCATTGATAAAATGACCATTGCATGTGGGTTAACAGATCCTGGAGCCAGGCTGGCCTCAGTCTGAGGTTCGCCTTATTCAACGATGGCCTCGTCGCCTCGGGGCACAGCTTTCCACATGCATCTGTCATTTGAACATAGTGCTCATGCCAGAGCCGTGGCTTGCTGGAGGGGTACACTATGGAGATGGGCAGAGAGACAGCAGCGTCATTTCCAGTCGTCTGGTGTAAGAGCAGTCTGGAGTGATTTCTCTAGGGCATTTACCACCGGCGTCTGGTGTTGGACTGTTAGTTTGACGTTCAACCTCCACTGCTCCTTTGCTCCTCCTGCACCGTTTGTCCTTGGAAAAGGGCGTCTTCAAGGGAGGGGAGAGGGTTCTGTTTCACACATTTGTCTGTTGAATCTGGTGAAATCCATAATGGTGATATGAAAGCTGATAGTGGTGAATCACAGTCATTGTCCAAATGTGAAAGTCGGCGTAATCCCCAGCATCATAACTAGCATGGATTTTTGGCATTCAGGATTGTAATGGGAGCATACTTTAGCTGAAATTCTGAACTCTAGCGAGAACTGTCTGTTGGCTGGCTAAGGCTAAATGCCCTTTCCTGACTGCATTGGAGGCAGAAAAAGGTAATATTAACATTTTGTAACATTTCCTTTTCAGAATTCTAAGAGAAATGTTAAGATTCAGATGTAAAACATAATTTGCTGCTCGGCTTTCCTTATTTTTCTGCTCATAAATTCCAACCTCGTTAGCTCTGCCGCATGTCCTAGATGGCGAGCTGCAAGTTTCCCCTCATTTTTCATTTCCGCCTGTGTCATTCTTCACATCATCTCATTTGCTTGACTTAGGACATGAAATTCCAAGCCAATAAATCACTGTGATGTGACTTTGAAGTAAAGGTCTTGTGCCGGACTGTTTTGAATTCCTGTGATGTTAGAGGCACCTGTCATGTGATTAATATGGGTTCCCTTGTTGTGTATTTTTTTAACTTGCTCTGAAAACCAGAATTTATTACAAATAATGAAGTGTGTTTGTTTCAAAAGTGTCATGAATTTGTGTGAATTTGGTCTTTTTCAATTAAGCAGTTTGAAAGTAGATCTCTCTTCCTAACATAGTTTTCTTTAGAAAAAAATTATAAGGTGGCTTCTCGTAACCAGAAGTCAGCCACTTACGGGGAGGGAAGGCATAGTGTGCCTGTCACTCAGACCCAATCCGCAGAGCCAGGTATGGGAGGGAAGAGTGGGAATTCACTTCAGCCAGACTTGAACTTTCTTATTCTGTCCATGTTTCTAACTTTTCAAAAGACACTTCCCTTCTGGCCCTGAAGTGCCTGGATGTTCTGGTACTTTCCGCCTTCTTGTGGTCTTTCCCCACGTCTGACTGAGCCTGCTGGCAGCAGTCGCAACACGACCTCCTGTTTATTTCTATCTTTTTCTGTGCCCTGCGACTTCTCTATTGTCAGTGTCAGTGTCTTCCTTGTACACACACACACACACACACATCACACACATACACACTCATACACATATACATACATCACACAATACACACATACAGACATCTCTCACACACACACACACACACACCTACACCCCTCACCTCACCTCTTGACTGGCCCAGCGACTTCTTCCTAGGCTGCCTGCCTGCCTGTGATGGTGCACACATGGCTGTTCCCCATCCCAAAGACCTTGGGTTTCTTTCCTCACTGTACGCTTATTTCTTCCCAGGGCACTGGCTGAATTCTTTCCGTCCTTAAACACTTTCCCTTCTGTTTGCTTACTCTCTGATCAGTTCCTTTAGATCGTCTCAAACTTCCTGCGCTGGTTTCCGTTTATGTCAGCTTGACAAGGGCTAGAATCATTTTGAGAAAGCAACCTCATTTGAGAAAATGCCTCCACCAGACTGGCCTGTGTGGGCATATTTTCTTGATTGATGATCACTGTGGGTGAGACGGCCTACAGGGGAAATGCCATCATTAGACTGGTGGTCCTGTGTGTCCTAAGAAGGCAGGCTGAGCAAGCCAATAAAACAGCACTCCTCCACAGCCTCCGCGCCAGCCCTGCCTCCAGGTTCCTGACCTAACTACAAGCTCTATGCAGAAATAAGCCCTTTCCTCCCCATGCTGATCTTAGTGTTTATTACAGCACCAGAAACCCTAACTAAGACATTTTGGTTATTGCTGTATATGCTAGCTTTCTTATAGCTATGGAAATTCCTGACAGTAGCAACTCCAGGAAGAAAGGGTTTCTTTTGGCTCAAGGTTGTGGGCACAGTCTGTTGTGGAGGGGAAGTCACTAGAGCTGGAGTTTGAAGTTTCTGCTAACAATGTATCTAAAGTTGAGGGGCAGCAAGGAGTAGATGCTTATACTTGGTTTTCAGAGACCTCAGTCAGAGGAATGACATAGCTCACAATTAGGGTTTATCTTTTCCCCCTCAAATGATCTAATCTAGGTAATCCTAGATACACCCAGGGTTTTGTTCCCGTGGTGATTCTAAATCCCATCAAGCTGATAATTGGGATTAATCATCCATTTGTCCTGAAAACTGCACTCAATCCATTTTCTCCACATCCCCACCTGCATTCAATACCTCATTCATCTCCCTCAAGGCTATGACATATCTTTCTCTAGGAGCTCTTGATACCGGTAACCTCATCTTTCATATTTATAGTGTAAGTAAGAAAAAATATAAAGTCTCTTTTACTTTTCTTAGTTTTGGACTGGAACACCTATAATAAAATAAAGATTGCAAGGCAGCAACAATAGGTTAGCACCAAGCTTGTCTCATGGAAGCATGGAAGGCATCCGGAAAGAGGAATAACTCAAGATAGATAGCTGAGGATTGGAGGTTTGATATAGTCTTCATCTAAATCCAACAAAGAGCAGACTTCCTCTGTATGTGCAAATTCTTATTACAAAAGAACAATTTTTCTGCTTTCAGAATTCCTCTCAATTTTTTTTCAAAATATCCAGTTTAAGATAATACTTATGTCGAAAGGCACATTTTCAGAGTGACATATTTTAATCTCTAACAGGGTGCTCTAATGTTGGTAGAAACACAAAGGTAAACACACCTGTATGCTTAGAGTTGTGTCAGTGCCCATTATGTGTAACTCAAGGCATAAGCCTATGTGAGTGTCTAGGCCAGTGGTTCTCAAACTTCCTAATGATGTGACCATTTGACTCAGTTCTTCATGCTGTGGTGACCTGCAAGTACAAAATTATTTTCAATGTTGCTTCATAACTGTAATGGAAATAGCTATTTTTCTGATGGTCTTAGGCAATGCCTGGCAAGGGTCTTTCTGCCCCAAAGGGATCACAGCCCACAGGTTAAGAACTGCTTGTCTGAGAGTGACTGATACAAAATCACCACACACTGGAGACGTATGGCAACATGAACTCATTCCTAGCAGATATTTAAAAATGATGCCTGTGTACTAAAGCCCAGGAGGCAGCTGGGTGGTGTCCCCAGAGATTTTAGTAGAGCCCCTCTCCTGATTCTTTTAGCTTAGGGTGCCTGGTAGATGTCTCTGACTATGGCTATATGATCTCCAGTCTGGATGTCTGCATTGCCTTGTCCCAGATGAAAGTTACCTTCTCCCTGTCTCAGCTCAAAATCTGGACTCCAATCCATCTGTAAAACCTTCCCTTTGCCCTCTCAGTACCATTCACAGACCCATGCTGGTGGTGTGGGTGTTTTGCAGGGAAGACATTAACTTAGTTCAATAGTTTTACACTCTCGGCACCTAAAATGGCTGTGCGTTAGAGTCTACTCATATCCGCACACCAAAATTCATTAAATTATACAATTCATTTACCCCAAAATTAAACTCATTTCATGGGAGGTTGGGTAAGGATGAGAAATTTGACAATTAATTGTCAAATGTGCCCCATCATAGAAGAAAAGAGCTACTGAGAAGTAGATAGAAGGATAGGGGTTGACCGTAATGAAAAGAATGCTTGTCAACAGAAGTATCATAGAGAGGAATGTTTTATAAAAAACACTAATCCCTAGTTTCATTTGACTCAAACAGTTTTAAGAGCTCTTTCAAACCAAAAATTTTGCTAGTAGAAATATTTTAAGACCTATGTTATAGAAGCAATCAGATTACAATATAAATTGGGAAAGTTTTTCATAAAGTAAGTGACAACGTTCTTTTCATTGCAATTGACTTATTTGATTTAGAAAGTTTGAGTGAATAGTCATCAATTTTGTTAAACTTAGCTTGGTACTAGGTGTATCCACAGTTGTCATGAGGATCATTAAACATGGCTGCATATCTGTAGCCAGTGCTCTCCTCGGACTGAAGTGTGTCACCCATGATGCATTATCAAAAAAACCAGTAAACCGTGACTGCCAGATATAGACCAGGAGATGCCTTCCAATGTTCACGTCTCTCCGCTCAAAGCAAATGGGGAGAAGGCAGTACAAGGCTCGTGGGAGACGCTTGAGGACAAGTAGATCGATATGTTCCCAAGCTGGAAGTAAAGCCAATCTTTCTAGGAGATCCATGTGTGGGACTGGAATGATGAGTTCTGAGAGGTTTGCTGGGCGTAAAGTACTTCCCTAGCAAGGATGAAGAATTTTGTCTCTGTCAGCGCTCTGGTGCATGTGGAGCGCCCACTCTATCCCAGATCTCCAGAGGAAAATTAATGAGATCTCGAGAATTGTTTGTTTTCCTCATGCCCGTGACAGAAGAAGAGAAAAAATATAGAAGATTCACAGAGAAGCTGGAAACAGAGCCCCATATATTTGCATCTATATTGGCTATTGATCTGAGAGTTCACGCCAGAAGTACTTTGCGAGGATTTAGTCAGAATATTTGATAATAAAAACCAAACAGGTGACCACAGCTTTGGTGACTTTACATTTCAATTGAGAAACAATCACACAAAATGAAAAAGTGAGACAGTCCTCCTGAAAACTTAAGACACTTTAAAAACATCAGTGAGAACCCAGAGTAGTGAGGGCCTGACTAGAGGGCAGGCCTCAAGGTCCCCGCCAGGGAAAGCGGGC
The DNA here is from genome assembly GCF_950005125.1 of Chionomys nivalis. NCBI lineage: Eukaryota > Metazoa > Chordata > Mammalia > Rodentia > Cricetidae > Chionomys > Chionomys nivalis. The sequence continues at coordinate 6,196,683 of NC_080100.1, read as the reverse complement.
CCCCGCTGCTGGGGCTGCAGTCTCTGCTGTGATCTCCTGGACCTGCTCTGCCTGCGCCCTACTTCCCTTTGTCCCTGGCTCATTGGGGCATCCAGGAGTTCCTGTGTAGGTGCCGAGAAGTTTCATCGGGCGGGTGAGTGTGTGCTATCCTGGGGCAGACGGTCCCGGTAGAGAGCACAAACGCCCCTCCCCCAGCTCCTGCTGCAAAGCTTTCTCTCCTACACACCCGCCCCCACCCCCACCCCCAAGCCTGCCTTGTCTGCAAGGTCCTTTACTGTGGAACAGTTTCCTGCCCTTTCACTGAGGCTACCAACCCAGAGTAGTGAGGGCCTGACTAGAGGGCAGGCCTCAAGGTCCCCGCCAGGGAAAGCGGGCCCCTGCTGCTGGGGCTGCAGTCTCTGCTGTGATCTCCTGGACCTGCTCTGCCTGCGCCCTACTTCCCTTTGTCCCTGGCTCATTGGGGCATCCAGGAGTTCCTGTGTAGGTGCCGAGAAGTTTCATCGGGACGGGTGAGTGTGTGCTATCCTGGGGCAGACGGTCCCGGTAGAGAGCACAAACGCCCCTCCCCCAGCTCCTGCTGCAAAGCTTTCTCTCCTACACACCCGCCCCCACCCCCACCCCCAAGCCTGCCTTGTCTGCAAGGTCCTTAGCTGCGGAACAGTTTCCTGCCCTTTCACTAAGGCTACCAGCCCAGACCAGTGAGTGCCTGACTAGAGGGCAGGCCTCAAGGTCCCCGCCAGGGGAAGCAGGCCCCTGCTGCTGGGGTTGCAATCTCTGCTTGTGATCTCCTGGACCTGCTCTCCCTGCCCCCTATTTCCCTTGGTCCCTGGCTCATTGGGGCCACCAGGAATCCCTGCATAGGTGCTGAGAAGTCCCATCTGGATGGGTGAGTGTGTGCTATCCTGGGGCGCACTGTCCCGGTAGGGAGCACAAACGCCCCCCCCCCCCCAGCTCCTGCTGCAAGGCTTTCTTTCCTACACACCCGCCCCCCACCCCCACCCCCAAGCCTGCCTTGTCTGCAAGGCCCTTTACTGTGGAACAGTTTCCTGCCCTTTCACTGAGGCTACCAACCCAGAGTAGTGAGGGCCTGACTAGAGGGCAGGCCTCAAGGTCCCCGCCAGGGAAAGCGGGCCCCCGCTGCTGGGGCTGCAGTCTCTGCTGTGATCTCCTGGACCTGCTCTGCCTGCGCCCTACTTCCCTTTGTCCCTGGCTCATTGGGGCATCCAGGAGTTCCTGTGTAGGTGCCGAGAAGTTTCATCGGGACGGGTGAGTGTGTGCTATCCTGGGGCAGACGGTCCCGGTAGAGAGCACAAACACCCCTCCCCCAGCTCCTGCTGCAAGGCTTTCTCTCCTACACACCCGCCCCCACCCCCACCCCCAAGCCTGCCTTGTCTGCAAGGTCCTTAGCTGTGGAACAGTTTCCTGCCCTTTCACTAAGGCTACCAGCCCAGACCAGTGAGTGCCTGACTAGAGGGCAGGCCTCAAGGTCCCCGCCAGGGAAAGCGGGCCCCTGCTGCTGGGGCTGCAGTCTCTGCTGTGATCTCCTGGACCTGCTCTGCCTGCGCCCTACTTCCCTTAGTCCCTGGCTCATTGGGGCATCCAGGAGTTCCTGTGTAGGTGCCAGAAGTTTCATCGGGACGGGAGTTCACCTGGAAGAGAACGGTTCCTGCCCCTACACTGAGGAGATACACCTAGAGAGTTAGTCACAGCAAAGACTGGTCCAAGACATCAGGCCTCTCCTGGCTCCATTTGAAGGAAAAGATGGGCAGGCGCCAATGCAAGAATTCCCCCAACAACTTGAAAGGCAACGTGACATCACCAGGATCCAGGAATCCCGAAATGAGAAGTGTACACCCTAATCCAGAAGAATTAGAAGAATTCGACTCAAAAGTGAATTTTATGAAAATAATAGAGGACCTTAAACAGGAGGTGAAAAACTGCCACAACCAATTAGAGATTACAAACAAAAAGGTAGAGGAAATGAATAAATCTCTCAAAGATACCCAAGAAAACCAAGAGAAACAAGAAAAAGTAATCAAACAGGTAAGGGAAACGGTTCAAGACTTGAAGAATGAAGTGGAAGTAATAAAGAAAACACAAACCGAGGGAAGGATGGAGATGGAAAATTTGAATAAACGAACAGGAACTACAGAGACAAGTACCACCAACAGATTACAAGAGATAGAAGAAAGAATCTCAGACACTGAAGATACCATAGAGAAAATAAACACTCTCATCAAAGAAAACAGCATAACCAACAAATTCTCATCACAAAACATTCAGGAAATCTGGGACACAATAAAAAGACCAAACCTAAGAATAATAGGGATAGAAGAAGGAGAAGATCTACAGCTCAATGGTCCAGAAAATATATTTAATAAAATTATAGAAGAAAACTTTCCCAACCTTAAGAAAGATATTCCTTTGAAGGTCCAAGAAGCATACAGAACACCAAATCGACTGGATCAAAAAAAAACATCTCCTCGTCATATAATAATCAAAACACAAAACATACAGAATAAAGAAAGAATATTAAGAGCTGCAAAGGAAAAAGGTCAAGTTACCTATAAAGGTAAACCTATCAGACTTACACCTGATTTCTCTATGGAAACCATGAAAGCCAGAAGGTCCTGGATAGATATACTGCAGAAACTACGAGACCATGGATGCAAGCCCAGACTTCTATACCCAGCCAAGCTTTCGTTCACTATAAATGGAGAAAACAAAATTTTCCAGGATAAAAACAAATTTAAACAATACGTAGCCACAAATCCAGCCCTTCAGAAAGTAATTGAAGGAAAATCACAAACCAAGGAGTCCAACAATGCCCACAATAACTCAGACATCTAATGACCCTTCACCAGCACAACTTGAAGAAGGGAAACACACAAACTCTACTACCAAAGGAAAGAAGGAAAGAAAGGAAAAATGACTGGAGTTAACAACCACTGGTCATTAATATCACTTAATATCAATGGACTCAACTCACCTATAAAGAGGCACAGGCTAAGAGATTGGATACGAAAACAGGATCCAACATTCTGCTGCTTACAAGAAACACACCTCAACCACAAAGACAGACATCTACTCAGAGTAAAGGGCTGGGAAAAGGTTTATCAAGCAAACGGACCTAAGAAACAAGCAGGTGTGGCCATACTAATTTCTAAGAAAGTTGACTTCAAACTAAAATCAATCAAAAGAGATGGAGATGGACATTTTTTACTCATAACAGGAACAATTCACCAGGATGAAGTCTCAATCCTGAATATCTATGCCCCTAATATAAAAGCACCCACTTATGTAAAAGAAACGTTACTAAAACTCAAGGCAGTCATCAAACCACACACACTAATAGTAGGAGATTTCAACACTCCTCTCTCACCAATGGACAGGTCAATCAGACAGAAACCTAACAGAGAAATAAGAGGATTAAGGGAGGTAATGAATCAAATGGACTTAACAGACATCTATAGAACATTCCACTCAAATAAGAAAGAATATACCTTCTTCTCTGCAGCTCATGGAACCTTCTCGAAAATAGACCACATACTCGGTAACAAAGCAAACTTACACAGTTACAAAAAAATATCGGTAACCACCTGTGTCTTATCAGATCACCATGGATTAAAGTTAGAATTCAACAACAATGCTATCCCCAGAAAGCCTATGAACTCATGGAAATTGGACAGTCAACTACTGAACCACACCTGGATCAAGGAAGAAATAAAGAAAGAAATTAAAGTCTTTCTTGAATTCAATGAAAACGAAGACTCATCATACTCAAACCTATGGGACACTATGAAAGCAGTGCTAAGAGGAAAGTTCATAGCATTAAGTGCCCACATAAAGAAAACGGAGAAAGCACACATTGGAGACCTAATAGCCCACCTTAAAGCTTTAGAAAGAAAAGAAGCAGACTCACCTAGGAGAAGTAGAAGACTGGAAATAATCAAATTGAGGGCTGAAATCAACAAAATAGAAACACAGAAAACAATCCAAAGAATCAATGAAACAAAAAGCTGGTTCTTGGAGAAAATCAATAAGATTGATAAACCCCTATCCAAACTAATCAAACGGCGGAGAGAGAATACGCAAATTAACAAAATCAGAAACGAAAAGGGAGACATAACCACAGACACAGACGAAATTCAGAGAATCATTAGATCTTACTACAAAAACCTGTATGCCACAAAATTGGAAAATGTAAAAGAAATGGACACTTTTTTAGATAAGTACCATATACCAAAGTTAAACCAGGACCAGGTGAACAATCTAAATAGACCCGTTAGTCGCGAAGAATTAGAAGTTGTTATAAAAAACCTTCCCACCAAAAAAAGCCCAGGTCCAGACGGCTTTAATGCAGAATTCTACCAGAACTTCCAAGAAGACCTAATACCTATACTCCTTAATGTATTTCACAATATTGAAACAGAGAAGTCATTGCCAAATTCCTTTTATGAAGCTGAAGTTACTCTGTTACCAAAACCACACAAAGACACAACCAAGAAAGAGAACTACAGGCCAATCTCACTCATGAACATCGACGCAAAAATACTCAATAAAATACTGGCAAACCGAATCCAAGAACACATTAGAAAAATTATCCATTATGATCAAGTAGGCTTCATCCCAGAGATGCAGGGCTGGTTCAACATACGAAAATCTATCAATGTAATCCATCATATAAATAATCTGAAAGAAAAAAACCATATGATCATTTCATTAGATGCGGAAAAAGCATTTGACAAAATTCAACATCCCTTTATGATAAAGGTCTTAGAGAGATTAGGAATACAAGGGTCGTTCCTAAATATAATAAAAGCTATTTATAGCAAGCCGTCAGCTAACATCAAATTAAATGGAGAGAAACTCAAAGCTATTCCACTAAAATCAGGAACACGACAAGGTTGTCCACTCTCTCCATACCTCTTTAATATAGTGCTTGAAATTCTAGCAATAGCAATAAGACAACATAAGGGGATCAAAGGGATTCAAATCGGAAAGGAAGAAGTTAAACTTTCATTATTTGCAGACGATATGATAGTGTACATAAGCGACCCCAAAAACTCCAGCAAAGAACTCCTTCAGCTGATAAACACCTTTAGTAGCGTTGCAGGATACAAGATCAATTCCAAAAAATCAGTTGCCCTCCTATACACAAAGGATAAGGAAGCAGAGATGGAAATCAGAGAAGCATCACCCTTCACGATAGCCACAAATAGCATAAAATATCTTGGGGTAACCCTAACCAAGGAAGTAAAGGATCTATTTGACAAGAACTTTAAGTCAATGAAGAAAGAAATTGAGGAGGATACCAGAAAATGGAAGGATCTCCCTTGCTCTTGGATAGGGAGGATCAACATAGTAAAAATGGCAATTCTACCAAGGGCAATTTATAGATTCAATGCAATCCCCATTAAAATCCCATCAAAATTCTTCACAGATCTTGAGAGGACAATAATCAACTTTATATGGAGAAACAAAAAACCCAGGATAGCCAAAACAATCTTATATAATAAAGGATCGTCTGGAGGCATTACCATCCCTGACCTCAAACTCTATTACAGAGCCTCAGTATTGAAAACAGCTTGGTATTGGCATAAAAACAGAGAAGTCGATCAATGGAACCGAGTAGAAGACCCTGATTTTAACCCACAAACTTATGAACACCTAATTTTTGATAAAGGAGCTAAAAGTATTCAATGGAAAAAAGAGAGCATCTTCAACAAATGGTGCTGGCAGAACTGGTTGTCAACGTGTAGAAGAATGAAAATAGATCCATATCTATCACCATGCACAAAACTCAAGTCCAAATGGATTAAAGACCTCAATATTAGTCTGAACACACTGAACCTGATAGAAGAAAAAGTTGGAAGTACTCTACAACATATGGGTACAGGAGATCACTTCCTACGTTTATCCCCAGCAGCACAGACATTAAGGGCAACATTGAATAAATGGGACCTCCTGAAACTGAGTAGCTTCTGTAAAGCAAAGGACACTGTCACTAAGACAAAAAGGCAACCCACTGACTGGGAGAAGATCTTCACCAACCCTGCAACAGACAAAGGTCTGATCACCAAAATATATAAAGAACTCAAGAAACTAAACTTTAAAATGCTAATGAACCCAATAAAAAAATGGGGCACTGATCTGAACAGAGAATTCTCAACAGAAGAAATTCAAATGGCCAAAAGACACCTAAGGTCATGCTCAACCTCCTTAGCGATAAGGGAAATGCAAATTAAAACAACTTTGAGATACCATCTTACACCTGTCAGAATGGCTAAAATCAAAAACACCAATGATAGCCTTTGCTGGAGAGGTTGTGGAGAAAGAGGCACACTCATTCATTGCTGGTGGGAATGCAAACTTGTGCAACCACTTTGGAAATCAGTGTGGCGATTTCTCAGGAAATTAGGGATCAACCTACCCCAAGATCCAGTAATACCACTATTGGGAATATACCCAAGAGATGCCACATCAAATGACAAAAGTATCTGTTCAACTATGTTCATAGCAGCATTGTTTGTAATAGCCAAAACCTGGAAACAACCTAGATGCCCTTCAATGGAGGAATGGATGAAGAAAGTGTGGAATATATACATATTAGAGTACTACTCAGCAGTAAAAAACAATGACTTCTCGAATTTTGCGTGCAAATGGATGGAAATAGAAAACACTATCCTGAGTGAGGTATCCCAGACCCAAAAAGAGGAACATGGGATGTACTCACTCATAATCGGTTTCTAGCCATAAGTAAAAGACATTAAGCATATAATGTGCGATCCTATAGAAGTTAAATAAGAAAGTGAACCCAAAGAAAATCATATAGTCATCCGCATGGAGAGGGGGAAGTAGACAAGATTGCAGGGCAAAAAATGGGAACTTGCGGGTGAGGTGGCATGGGGCAAAGGGGAAATGGGATGAGAAATATGAGAAGGGGAGGATGGGAGGAGCTCGGGGGATTGGGATGGTTGGGATATAGGAAGGATGGATACGGGAGCAGCGAAGTATATATCCTATCTAAGGGAGCCATCTTAGGGTTGGCAAGAGACTTGACTCTAGAGGGGTTCGCAGGTGTCCAGGAATATGTCCCCAGCTGGTACCTTGGGCAACTAAGGAGAGGGAACCTGAAATGACCCTATCCTATACTGATGAATATCTTGCATATCACCTTAGAACCTTCATCCGGTGATGGATCAAGGTAGAGACAGAGTCTCAATTTGGAGCAACGGTCTGAGCTCTTAAGGTCCAAATGAGGAGCAGAAGGAGGGAGAACAAGAGCAAAAAATCAGGACCACGAGGGATGCACCCACCCACTGTGACAGTGGAACTGATTTATTAGGAGCCCACCAAGGCCAGCTGGTCTGGGACTGAATAAGCATGGGTTGATTCCGGACTCTCTGAGCATGGCGGTCAACGAAGACTGATGAGAAGCCAAGGACAATGGCACTAGGTTTCAATCCTAATACATGAACTGGCTTTGTGGGAGCTTAGCCTGTTTAGAAGCTCACCTTCCTGGACGTAGATAGAAGACCTTCGTCTTCCCGCAGGGCAGAGAATTTGGACTGCTCTTCAGTATCGAGAGGGAGGGGGAATGGTGTGGGGGGAGGAGAAGAGGAGTGGGGATAGGGGGAGGGGAGTGGGGGGAGGGGGCAATATTTGGGAGGAGGGGAGGGAAATGGGAAACGGGGAGCAGGTGGAAATTTTAATTAAAAAAGAATAAAAAATAAAAAAAAAAAAAAAAAAAAAAAAAAAAAAAAAAAAAAATAAAAACATCAGTGAAATAAACATGGAGACGAAGGCGGGGGGGGGGTGTGCGGAGGGGGTCAGGATGTCCCATCACTCCCTGTCCCCTGCTCACATCATGTCCCACACCCGCCGCATCCGACTTCCCAACAGCGGTCCTTCAGGTTCCCATTAGATATTGTCCCTTTCAAACTCTTCAGGCATATTCCACTATGAATCTCATCGTGTGGCTCAAGAATTCGCCCCTGTATTAAGGTCAAGGGGTCGGTTTCCACTTATTTTCTCAACAGTGTTAGCTTATGATCACTGATAGTTTTCAGATTTGTGAAAGAGAGTGCTGACCAAAGCCACAAAAGCAAGCACTCTTGTGTACACCACCGTGAGGCTGCTTCCTTGTACCAAGTTACTTATTCCTAAAAGTATCCCATACCAATATACTGCCTTGGGTAATTTTTTGTTTTGTTTTGGTTTGGTTTTTTTGCTTTTGTTTTTCAAGACAGAGTTCCTCTGTTGCTTTGAAATCTGTCCTGGAACTAGCTTTTGTAGACCAGGCTGGCCTCGAACTCATAGAGATCCACCTGGCTCTGCCTCCCGAGTGCTGGGATTGAAGGCGTGCGCCACCACCAAGCTGCCTTGGGTAATTTTTAACGACTGTTTTAGGAGGCCTCATGTCCATGTCCCTTACCGCACTCACCAGTGTTTGCTAGTTCCCACACCCTAATCAGCTCAGGATTCTTCTTCAGAGATGCAAAATATTCTTTCAGGTAAAACCTGATTTTCATTTGCTAGTCTCTAACAAATATCACATTTACACTATATGCAACACAGGACATAATTAAATGTTTTAAGAGAAAGCATTAAAAACTATCATTCTACATCCAGAGATGCTTGGAATTAATGAAAGAAGAGCGGTCCCTGGGACTGGCCGACTGAGGTGTCGGTACCTTATCCCGCGCTTGACTGAGTTCCCATTGGGTCATATACATAGTAATGCTTTCGGGAACTCATGTATAAAAATTACTACTCGTTCCTCTAGTAATTGAATTTTCACTAAATTTAAGCTTACAGAATGGACAAGGCCATATTTCAAGGCAGTCCTACTTGAATCCTTGGAAATAATTTATTTGAAACTCTGGAGCCGAGAATATTTCTCTGAACCTGCAGCCAAGAGCCAGTGCTGCGCCTACCCTTCCCTTCAGATATGGCCTTCTTGAGGGGCAGCGCTTGGGAAGTGAAACACCTGTCTGGTGCCACCATGTCTGCCCACCGTAGCGTCAGATTTCAGACTGGAGTACGTAATGTTTTCCGACGTGGGGCTACCTGCTGATTAGCTTCTTTCACAGCCCCACCGCAGTGGGCTCACTCCTGTTGAGGAGAGAGTCTATGGGAACTCACTCTGTCTCACTCAGTTCCTCTGCCTCCTAGTCCAGTCCACATCCTTGATGTCGGTCACCAGAGGCATCTCTTTCCCAAAGCCCCGGTTTCTCGTTTGTGCTTCCCGAGACCCCACAATTCTTGGAGTTTGTTTTTGATACAAGAAGATGACTTGTGCAGAATTTTAAACCTAGGCGTCCCTCAGTACGTTTTGTTGTCGCATTGCCTGGGGACTGTTCTTTACTGTACAGTCCATGGGAAAGGGATCTAATATCATCTTGGATCTCACCCCCTCATAAATGAGATTCAAGATGGCCTCATTTTTTACTCCTTGAAGGGTGTAAATGTATATGTTTTCAGAAGTAGTCAGTCAGAGCAAAGTCAACTGGTAAGTGGATAGGACAAGTGCCGTGGTCCGACGCTGCCGTCTTAGCCTCACGCTCTCCTAGAGAGCTCTTCTAACACAATGCTTGCAGGCCACCTTCATCCTAGCTTTAGCACCTCCTTCTCTTCTGTGAGGGGTTTGCAATGTTATTGGAATAAATGTAGTTATCACTCTATCATTGTGAGAATGTTCTGGATTGTTCCTTGCCCATCTTCAATCAGCAGCTACCTGTATCCTCCTTGTCCATAGTCAGAAGGAACTGTTTTGGTGGCTAGAGGTGATGAATCCACTCTGCCAGCCCAGGCTTCCACTTCTATGTGCCTCTCCCCGATGGTGGAGGTTGGGAGCTGGTGGGATGTTCTGGAGCCAGCTTTGTCACTAGTGTAGGATATTCTATATTCATTTTTCTCATAATAGTACAGTGTTTGCAGATTGTATATATATCATAGTTCTATGGGCCACAGATAAGAAAGTGAACCAGGCAACCTGGCCTCCTGTCCAGTTTGCTTCTTGGCGGATAGGAGAGACAAGTTAATGCTTTTGTTTGCCTTTGGGATTTGGGGCTTGTTTTTATATCCCCCCCCACATGAACCATAAGCTTCTAACACGCTGCACTAGTGATTAACACTAAACTAAACCCCATCCTAGACAAAAATTTGCACATACGATTACAAACCGTTGGGCACAGATGTGTAGGAGGCTTGAGCAATGGCTATATTGGCTTCTTAGGTTGTCCACAGGCCACATAACCATGCCGTCCAAGTCTGGTCTGCATTCCATGACCTTGTTAACCATCACAAACCACCTGGAAAAGAGTCAACAGAGGCAGTAATAAAGATGATAGAATGTTCTAGATATGTTTGGCTTTCATTGCTGGTGGAACAGCGGTGTGACCTCACATCTGGGAAGAAATAGAGCTCTACTATTATATCAAAATCGGGCTGGGTTGGAGTTCTCAAAGCCAGCCCAGCTTTCGTAAGTCACACCCTGGCTGTGCGGTTGTTGAACTACATGAATCACGAGCTGTTTAAAATCAATACTTGGGCTGTGAGTGGGTCCAGAGTTTTTAAAAATGAATACCTTCCGTGACACGTGAATCAATAGATTTTGTGATTAATAATCTGCTGAATGCCACCAGCTCTGACCTCAGACATGTATAAATGTGTGTGCTTCGGGTGTGTGTTTTTCTGAGTCACAGCAAAGCGAAGCAAAGAAATCCCGAGAATCAAGTGACCGACTTGGTCATCTCCGTAGCAGGCCAGGACAGGTGCAAAACCAAGCCATGAAGTTTCGGAGTTAGTGAGCTACGTGAAATCGCTGGGGCTTTGGCAAATATCCAGACAGCATCTTCATCCAAAATCTTATACTAATTATATATCAATCAAATGAATTATAGACAGCTAAGTGAAAAAAATGTGAAAAAGAAAACAAAAACCTTGCTACTGTAGCTAGCACATCCAAGTTCAAAGAACTGTCCTTTTTTTGCGTTAGATATTAGAACAAATTTCACCCAGAGCAATGGCTCTTATTAGTGTGTCGTCATCAGCCCAAATGTGACACACTGCTGAGTTTACTATTACACACTCCAATCAAACACACCTCAGAGTGCGACTTTATTTAGAAATAAGTCTTGTATGGGTATTATAATTAGTATAATGAATACATGTATCATAATTAGGTTGTCATCATCAGTATGTGTTGGGCCCTGACCTAGTAGCTCGTGACCTTACAAGAAGAGGGAATTTTGTTCCAAATACAGGAGACCGTCTTGTGATATCTGACGGTTGTCAGAAGCACAAGCCAAGGAATACCAAAGACCTTTTCCCTGCTAAAGTCTACCACAGAGGGGTAGGCAGAGTCCTCCTGATTTCTAAAGGAGCTTCCCACTACTGCACTGATTTAAGACACCCAGCCTCCAAATCTGTAGGAGCACATTCATTTGGTTAAGATGTTTGTCATACAGGCCTAGAAAACTACAGCAGTATCCATACTAATAAAGAAGCCAAATATGCAAAGAACATTCAACATTTGGAGCCACTATGCATTTAGCCAAAGTGACTTTGTTTTGGTGTTATGTAAAATAACTATAGATATTAGTATAGTATTTAAAAATATTTTACTACTTATGGGATCCCTAGGGTTAAGATATGTAACTGAATTGCATGTGGGTGTTAGTCTAGCAAGAATTAAAAACCAACCACACAGATACATCAGTTAAAATTAGAGGAGGTTCCCTTCCAGCCTCCTGGTCTTGAGGGACTGCCCACAGGAAACAAATGGAGTCCCTGACATAATCAGGAAGCAGGAATCGTGTGGATCCCTGTGAAAAGTGAACAGTCGCATTTAACACATTTAAGACGATGGTGCGCATTAGACAGCTCTCCCAAAGTGACTAAGATATTTGACCTCAGCACAGTGAAATTTGTGTCACTCTGTAGCAGACATGAATGCCAAATGAAGGAGACTAATGAAGACAGCCATGTTCTGTGTTGGTTAGACCGACAGTCTTCAAACTCCATGGAATCCCCCACTTGTTTCAATTTTCATCTGAGTTTTGCTTTTTTTGAACGAAGATGTGGCCTCACATTCCCTGACAATTTGTTCATAACGGTGGTGACAATGTGACACTCTTCAGTGTGTCACAGAAATACATGATGACACAAGAATATAAATGCAAACATGCGAAAATGAAATCCCTCAGGTGGTTATTAAGTTTTGGTGCTGTGTAATTAAGCTGGTTTTTTTCAAATGTTATCCTTTGCCGGTATCTAATTAGCAGATCCATCTGCTGACGGAGCAGTGGCCCATCTGCCTGGGATGTTGTTCTCTTCATTGTTATGAAAAGCATCCGCCACTGCTAGTCCCCATCTAATTAACTTCTCTGCCTGTGCAATGTGATAATACACATTTCTGTTTATACACTTCCGAGGACTGGGGATTTATGTGTGTGTAACAAGTACATAAAAAGAGGCAATCTTTCTTCTTTCTAACATCTGACTTCCTCTTGAGAACACAGCTTCATTTGTCAGGGCTGAAGCATGTCCCTCTGCCCAGTCTACTGTGAAACAGTGGGAAGTTCCTTCCATCCTCAGGTTACTTTAGTTGAACAGTCGTGTTCTGTTGTTCTGGATGCTTCTTTATGGGTGGGACTGTTACACTGTGACTTGCCAAAGAGGAAGAATGTCCAACCATGTCAATGAACTTGACCTGTGCCACCTTGAAGCTACCGTACCAGAAAAAGGGTCCACTTGCTGCTGCGTGGTCCGATCAGCCATGCAGTAGACTCTTTTATTTCTAGTTCTGAAATGATTTTATTTCAAGATATTGAAAAAATACTTTTAATTCAAATTAATACCTCATGTGACCAAATATTATCTTTCTTGGTCCATCAAATGTTATAGGACAGGAGGTATTCTACTCAGTAGATATTTAATAAATATTAAATGATGAAAGGGCTCTATGTAAAGAGCTACAGCAACACTTTTTAAACCGATTTAGTATCCCAGAAGATACTTATGTGTCTCTATAGAAAAATGGGCTATATGTACAAATCCTTAGTCTTTATAAATGTAGATTGATTTATCTACAAAATCGTTAGTTCACTGATTATTTGAATAAACACTATTATTGTTTTGTTTGCTTCTGACATGTTTAATAAGCTTGAAATGTTGGATAATAAACTATTCATGTTTCTTTTTTATCCTCTAGTAGAAAAGACAAAGGATAACAAAAAGAAAACTTAACTTTTAAAAAAATTTGGGGAAGTAAGACTGAGTTGTACTGAGATTGGAGATGTAAAAACTGCTTTTCATTTGTTTTGACTGACAGAAAAACAGATTTGAGTTGGTTTAAATGTAGCTAGAATGAACATGAAGCTAAGTATATGGAACACTTCCTAAGTCAATTATGGGTTTTGCTCCAAAATAATGATACACATACAAATAGCCAGTCTCAGTGAGGCTGGGTATGGAGCTGGAGTGGAAGGTCTTTCATCAACAAGGATGGGCCCTTACAATAAAGGGCATGAGAACGGAGCTCCAAAGGGAGCTGAACTCCAAGAAAAGAGCAGAACCTTTGAGAAGTCAAATCTAGTGCAGGACAATTCCACTAGCCCCTGTGGCTGTCTGCTGGGGCAGTGCGTTTTCATAGATGCCAGGAGATCCTCAAGGCAAAGTCTATTCTGGAGAATAAAGAGGATGCTGCTAGGTAATCCGGAACTCTTGATTCTCGTGTAAATCTAGAAAAGTCTCTTCCCAACTCCATATCTTATAGAGCTCCGCAGTAGCTGACAATCTGTTTCCCTCACTCTCTTTCCTGGGTAAATCCCCACCATTAGATTATAATTTCCTTCTACCTCTGTTCGTGAATAATAGGAAACTGTAGAAAGCTACACAGTCATGGTTCTCAATTAATTCTGGATTTGAGTATGGCTGCCATGCTGGTGGTACAAAGTTGGAATGAATGCCTCCAGAAGTCATTTCTCTACTTCAAATAAGAGGAAAGTTAGCTATGTACTGGTCTCCTATTGATCCAATAAACTGTGTGAGCAGTTGCTGCTTTTCAGTCTTCTGGACAAAGTAATAAAATATTTATGAAAACTCATTCTCTTTTTTTCCTATTTCTTTTCACTCTTGGTCCTTGGCCAATATTTATCTTGAAAATGTGAAGGCTACTTGAGCAGTAGGTAGAATTGGGCAGCTGTTTGTTTACTGGCAGCAGTGAGATCTAACTTTGATGGCATTTGAATAATATTCTCCCTTAATCCTGGGGCTCACCCTGCTACCCAGACCTCTTATGTTTATTCAGGAGATTATTAATATTTTACTTTGTTCTTGCATTATTGTGCATTGAGTCTCAGGTTTCCCACTTGGCAGGCAAGGGCTCCATCCACAGCTCTCTGTTTTATGGCCTCACTAGGTCACTCACCCAGGCTGAGCATAACTCGTCTACAGCCCAGGCAGACTTCAAACTCATGAGCCTTCCTGTCTAACTTACATCAGCATTTAAGGCATGGGTGTCTCTGTGTGTGCAAATGCATCAGATGGATGCGGGTATGTGTTTGTATACAAATGAATGTGCATGCGTGTGTTTGTGTGTGTGTGTGTGTGTGTGTGTGTGTCAGAGGAGTCAATCTTGGGTATCATTTCTCTTGTGTCACCTACATTGGTGGGTCTTGTTTCTTTTTCATCATGGTCTCTCACTTGTCTGAAACTCACTGATGAGGCTAGACCCATCTGGGTAGAAAGCTCCATGGCCCTTTCTGTCTCCACTTCCTCAGAGCTGGGCTCTCAGGCCTTGATATAGAGCACTTTACTAACATTTTAACTAACAGTGGTTTGACCATATCTTCTCCTGCATTTTGGAGAATTGAAAAACAATTCTCTCTGGTGCACAGGGGGTAGAGGCAGTATTTTTCTGCTTATTATTGTATATTGGATTTAGTTTAGTTTATTATTTGAAATTTTCTGACCTAACAAGGTTGCTCCTCACATGTTTTCCTGACAATAACTTCACTGGTCCATAACTCTGACTCTTCAGAAATCTAATTTTGCTAGTTAGAAAAATATTACAACAAGAAGATATGAAAAAATAGGAGAAATACTTTCTATATAAAATTTCTCACAGCGCAAAATAGTAGAAAAAACAATAGTTCCATGGCTAACCTGGTGTTAAGCAACTTGCAGACACGGCTTGTGAATCGCCTCTGTCTTGGGAACACACCCAATCATCTTACATGTCACAGGGTCTCTTTGCGGCTAGCGGTGCTCATGCATTGGTCAACTTTATCAGCATGGGGTAGATTTGAAAAGCTTGAAGAATATTCAACAGCATGGCTCTAAATAGAGCTAGTGACTGCATGGAGATGGACAGCAGTCACTGTGCTCTGTGCACAAACCCATCAGACCCTTGTTGTCGTGTATAGGGATACCGTGGTAGCTAGAACATGCACAGTCATCCCTGGCACTATCCGTGAGTGTTGATGCATGACACACTGTGATCTAAATGGTTCAGATTTTTTAAGCTGGTTGCTTACGCTGGTTTCCCTCAAGTAATCAATGTTGTGTAACCAGTAACTGTATCTGGATGTCCTGCTGCTTTGACTATGAATGGAAAAGTCTTTTAAATGTCTTAATTTTGAAGTTAAATGTGAGCCCATGACTTGTTATCCTGTATTTGGTGTTAATTCTATACCACTGTGAAGGTGTTGGCACAAAGAAGCGCCAATGATCTAATCTAGCCACTGAGACCTTCCTATTTTCCCTCTTCTGCCAAAGCCCTAAAGTTTTGCTGGTGTTCTCTTTGCAGGCTGTGGAGTGGGAGTGTGATGAAGCTACCAAGAAGGCCTGTTATAGCAAGGGCAAATCGAAGGTAAGGAAAACAGAGGGTACAGGTACCCCACCCTGTGCTGGGAACTGCATATAAAATGTTAGGTTCCTGATAGGAGGAGTCCCTGCAAAGTGGGACACACGTGAAGAGTAAATGTTCCTTGTTTTGACATTCAGTGGGAACTGAGTCACAGCAAACAGTCATTTCACGAAGGATCAGAAAGTAAACTAAGATCTAATGGGTACTGTGAATCATTATATAAGATTCAAAATAAACTAGCTATGATGCTGTTAGAAAAATATAAGAAATAATTTAAAAATAGTATTTAGTTTGCCTCTTCTATATTTTGCAGCTAACTACAGAGAACAGTTATGTCGTTGCATTATCTTGTTCCTACCAAACAAATATTCAACACTTGCCCGATAAAATCACTGCACCAGAATGATACAAGATGCACTCTTGATGGTCTTTGCAAATCCTTGTGATTTGCTCTATCTCCGTCAATGCTGAAATCTACACTCCCAAATTCTCCTTAAAAAAAAAAAACCCACTGAGATTGAGGGTGCATGCTAGTACTCACACACGATGCTTTCAAACAATTTGGGGTTTGCTGCACACACAGGACTTTATCTTTCCAGGAACTCTGTCTTCAGGAAAGGTGAACTTTGTTCCCTGAGGAGTTTCCCTTGCAGCTGCTCTCCAGCGCAGTGAGCCCTGGAAAGTCCGCGTACCAACAGAGGCAGAACACACTGGTAGAAAGAGGAGCGTGTAGACTTTTCTAATGCTGACTGCACTTTGGTCCGTGGGGAAATGTCCATACATGCGGAGGGGCAGAAGGAGCTGGCAGAACAGCATTGGCCTCAGGGCCACGAGCATGCGGGACAATACAGCACACGGAGTGGGCAGGAGCAAGGGGCTCTCAGCTGTGTGTCGATAACAGTGTGACAGTCTGTCTTGCTCCCTGTCCCTTAGGAGAATGGTTCTGAGAATTGGATGACGAAGCAGATCTCAGCAGTGTAGAAGGAGAGAGGTGGTAATATATCATAAGCTTAGCTAAGCTGAAATACACGGCTTCAGAAAGGAAGGGAAGGGTGAGAGAAAGAGGGAGCAAAAGAAGGAAGAGAAGAAGGGGAGGGAGAAGAGGAAAGAATGCAGAAATTGATAGACCTTGTTTACCAAAAGATATTTAATCATCAGAAATACCTCTGAGCTAAATCATTAAAAATTTACGAAACTACACTAGCGGCTCCGGGTTGCAAAGAACCAGAATATGAAATTCTTGCAAATAAATGAGTATATAATGATATAAATAAAAATAGTAGAGAACTCTCTAACTTGCTTGGTGAGTTCTGTAAAACATAGCAAGGTTGGGAGATGTGACTTCTCCGTGGCCGTTGGCTCTCTGGATTTTGCAGCTCAATCATTGGATACATCTGAGCACTCTTATTTATTTCTGCCAGCCAGGCATCCAGAGTATGCGCCATTCCCTTGTGTGGTTTTTCCTCAGGAGCCGCGAACAAACATCTGTTCACCCTAGACAGAGAATCATCAACAGACAGAAGAAATGATCCCACCCAAATTGTACTTGGCGAAGCAGTCACTGTATTGAGGTTGCCTTTGGGAGCGCAAGTGAGAGGTTACATACCAGTGAGGAATCACCAATAGGGAAGGTTGCAATCTCCAGTATTTAGGCACCTTCTCCTAAAGCTCCCTAAATCTCTCTATCCTGAGCAGTAAAAGGAGGGAGACCAGTTACACAGTTACAAAGGGTGGGGATAATGATAGGGAAATAGCTTGGCTCACTGCTCACAGATGGACACACTGGGCTCTCAGCACTTCAGCTTCAACACTGTAACACAGTGCCCGCCTGGTGACATAGTTACCTTTCAGAAGGCCTGGGCACTAGCTGCCCCTCTCCCCTTCTCCCCCTTTCTTTTTATTTTCTCTTCGCTATGGGCCAGTTTCTCTTTTCTTATTTCCTGTGACTGTGCTTGCACTGGTCAACAGGTGCCCTACAATGTAGTCTGTGTCTGTAACTTTGGTTTTTGTTTTAGATTTGCTAACCTTAGACCTGAGAACCACCCCTGCTCCCCTTCCTCAATACTGTCCTCACTGCTCATGAGAATCTCATTCTCTCTTCTCAAACTGCTATTGGCATGAGTACTGTTCCCAACATGCTTTGCTCAGTTCTTCGGGCACAGCTGATGTGCTCCAACCCTCCTTCCATCCGTTATCCATCTTGGAAAACCCTGTAGGCTTCTGTCTTTGCCTCATCATGCTGGCTAATCATCCAGTGTCCAACCACGAGCTGTGCCAACGGTTTCTTTATGGCTGTGGTGCCCTTCTGCAGCCCTTTGGCACACAGGGTGGAGGTTGGCATTCCTGTGTGAGTGAATGAACACACTAAGCTCACTCCAATGGGTCTCAATCAGTTGATCATCCTCACCACTTTAGATGGTGGGGACAGGAAGTATTTTCAAGGGGTCTTTTTCTTTCATGCAGTATGTTTAGCAACTCATCTGCCTCTGCCCAACATGGCATAATAACCCAAATACAATCAAATTTACTCCAGACATTCCCAGGGAATTGGTCACTTAATTTATCAAATGATTTACGCGTTGTCAATTTTTACATTGCTCATTTTTTAATCCCTCGGAGTATTTTTTTTTAATTTTACCAGGAACCTATTGGTATATTTGGTTCCCAGACTTTGGAAAATGCTAACAGTTAATTCTATTCCCCTTCCTGGAGTTCCAACTCTTTGTGGTCCTTGTGTGTTAGGAGAGAATGCCAAGGCCTGCACAGTCATCCAGAGTTTTCTCTGCAGCATAGGCTACAAATCCTTAATCAGAGCATCCAGGTGGCTTCATTTCGGTTACTACTGGGGAAATTGCTCAGCTGAACTTACCAACCCACATCCCACCTCAAGCTGTGACCTTTTGTTAATTTCTTATTTAGAAACTAATTTGATAGACTAGCATCATCCATGGCCAGTAAGTAATACACCCCCCGATCCAAGAAGGAACAAATTGCCAGTACACAAAATTAAGTTTCTCTAATACAAATAAGGAAAATGAGGAAACAAATGTCTTCACATCAAATCATCCCTCTATAGTTCGTATGATTTGGGTTTTTAATGGACTAAGAATAATGGCAAATCTTGGTAATTATAAGTTAATTTCAACCGTGTTTGTTCACCCTTAAGATTAATGTATTAAAATAAATGAAGATAAATTTCAAACACCATATATTGTGTGCAAGATAAATCAAATTTTATTTTAGGTTGTAGTAAATATGATTATAAGTTTACCCAGAGTTTTAAAATGCAGTGTTCCATTGAACTAGTATTCAGTTTATGGAGTCGCTTGTTGAGCTAATTTCTGCCTATAATTCTAATTCCTGGGGAAGCTGATTCAAGGAATCACTAGAGCCCCAGAGATTGAGGACAGCCTGGTGAAACAGTGAGACCCTATCTCAAAATCAAAACAGAATAAAGCAGAAGATCAGGTACTGTGCACTGTAGAAACTCATGTTTACCAAATGAGTTGCTAGCTTCACTAACCTGTTAGGATAGATGACACTGTAGCCTGGCCCAGGAGGTGAGAACAAATGATACCTTACCCTAACTGCCTTCCCAAAATCCTCTTTCCTTAATTCCCATCTCTTTTCTTTCCTCAACTGGGCACTGGCATGTTTCCCACCCAGTGGGGAACCCACGCCTAGCACCCGGGACACATGAAAGGAAGAGAACAAGTCAGCCTCTGAGAAAGCACCCCAAGAGCGGTGACCATGGGCTCTTGATTGAAACTCAGATTTCAGACATCCCGAAGATCCCCAGGCTGACAACACCTAGAATCCAAATCAAGTAACATTTCAATGTGGCCAGAATACAGTGTCTCTTTGGAGGGATGGAATTCATGCTTTTCTTGGTGGTCATGAATTTATAAGGAAAATTCAGATACTTACTAAATTTGCTCGTGCTGTAGTATTCTGAGAATGTGCACAGAATTACAAAGTCTCTCGTCTCCCTACAGTAAAAAGAATAATGCAAAAATATGACATTTTAAAAATGCAAACAATTCAGGCGTTTCAACTGAACTCAGTTCTTTTCTATTGTCCCCAAAAGCTATGTGTGCCATAAAGTACAATGCATTTCACTACCCAGCCATTAAGATGTGGTGTGTGGAAGAAGGTAGCTGAGCCTACATCAGGGCTTCTTCCTGCACCCACTTCTTCTCTGGTGAGAACATTCCTCAGCTGGCTACAGAGCTCAGGATTCCTCCCCTGGTGTTCCTGGGTCAAGGAAAAGCATTCTTTCATGTGGTGGGGGCATGAAATTTATAACCAAGGGAATCGGGGCCACAAGAAGTTACTCAAATCTTTGATTAAGGCTTGCAAGGAAATTAGGCACTGAGATTGTGGATCCTGAGTAAGGTCTGAGTTTTAATTTACTTCTAGATGTTTCTGCTCACTGTGGCTGAAATGCTGTAAGTATCTACATGCATTAAAGCCGGGGAAAGAATCCATTTTTATTGATGCAAAAGCAGTATAACAAGATCTATTACAATTCATTGTCTTTGAAATATGTGTTATTGAAGTCAAACTTTAGAACACTTTAAATACATTTCACATAAATATTATTTTAGACACAAATAGCTAATTGTCTCAGCAGCTAACAAGAACGCCTTGTCTGTTGTTGATTCTTCTGTCTGGACTCAGCTGCCTCCCCCATGGCATTTCAGGACTACACAAAGGAAACATAAGTAATTATTAAAGAATGAAAGAGCTGCTTTGTGCATTTATGACATTTCATAATTTTCAAAATGTTCTTGTTCATGATCTCATTTCAGTACTTTTGACACTAAGTTCCTAGCATTATTGTGCTAAATGGTGGGAGAATTTGGATTAGGATCTAAGGCTTTGTATTATTGTTCATTCTGTGTCCTGTGTCCTGCCTCCTCGGCTGTCAAATTATGCTTGTAAAGAGGTCAACTCCTAATGACTAAGAAAAGAAAGTCATGGTATTTTCTGCCTGGGAACCTGGTGATGGAGGGCTGGAGCTAGATGTTTTTACCTGAAATGTCAACGTTTAGAATGGTTATAAGTTTAAGGACTTACAAGGGATGCTCTAGACATGCCTGTATGCTACACAATTGCTTTAAGAGCTAAGACCTTTCATCCCAGACAAGGCACCTTCTGTAGATTGTGCACACCAGATACTGTGTATTTGTGTGATTTTTCTTAATTAAAAGTTTTTTCCTTACATTAGTCCCTAAACAACATAAAATATGTTCACATAGAATTTATATTCTATAGATACTAAAAAATAATCTACAAATAATTAAAAACATATGGTAAGATGTGTACAGCTTAGAGACAAATTCTGCATATTTTTGTATGAGGCGTTTGAGCATTCTTATATTTTGTTACCTAGGGAGAGTCGTAGAACCGTGAGAGATGATTCTAGATTGCATCATAAGCACTCATCTGTATACACACACAAATATAGATAAACACACACACACACATTGTTCCTTTCATCACAATAGATGTGCATAAAGGTAATATATCGTTAAAAGGAAGACACATATATTGTAGGTAACATAAAGCTGTCAACTTCCCAATCTTATTCTTACCTCATTGAAATTGATGAGCAGTTCATGCGTTGCTGAGGAGACACCAGCAGGTCCACCCTGCTTGACAGTCGTACCTGCACACAGCTACACATTTTTTGATAAACAGTGTTCCTTTCTCTTTTTTTTTTTGTATTTTATTTTGCTTGAAATTGCCCCAGCCTTTCTTTAAGAGAATAAGATGTTTTAAGAATACGTTTTCACACCTAAACATTTTCAAATAAGAGGTAGCAGCTTGTGAATTAAAGAGGAGAGAATCACTAAGGGAGGCACACAGAAGGTGCGAGCTGAGCTAAGCCTTGGCTGGACTCAGGTCTTAAAGTGTTGAAGACACACAGTGATCTCCTCTGGGTGTCATGTTTGAAGGACCTGTAAGCAAGCTTGATTTGGTCCAGCTGGTGACATTTAGCCTTTTTCACTGACCTTTTGTATGCCAGGAGGATGGAAGTTCATATGATGGGTCTTCTAGAATATATTCTATTACCTTCAATTGGTTCCATTCATCACAAGCCCTTTGAGGTTTCTAAAGGCTATATCTGACTTCCACTCTGTCAGAGAGATGGATCACAGGCCTCCTTCTCTTTCCACCTTGGTTCTGGTCTCCTTCTCTGACACCCTGGTCCCCTCCATGGCTCCGTTCCTCCTCAACATTCAGTTGGGGAAACTGGTCAAGGCCTAGTGAATTCTTCCAAAGTCCTCATTATCAGAACATGCTCCTTTACCCTCCACTGCAGCTGAAATAACTCCCCGTGCTCTCTCATCCCTGTTTCTTTGATTAAAGAACCACTTGAGCCCTTTGTGCTTCTCTCTGCACATTTCGACATCGTACACCCCTGCTGACATTCTGCTTCCCCATCAGGCTGTGACATGCCTGCAGGAAGGTGGCAGCCTTCTGACTCCCTGGCTCTGTGTTTTCATTTGGGAGACTTGCATAAACACACTGTTTGTTATCTCTGTCTTTCCCTTTCCTTTCATAACTTGCTGGGTTGCCTGCTCTCCCCTTGCCAGGTCTGCAGACAGCAGCAGCGGTTCGGGTCTTTTCAGTTGGAACAATTTCCCTTTGGCTTGTTCTTTACAGCAGAGTGGTTTCCTCTAGTGAGACTCACTCCTTGGGGCGGCCCCTTGCTTTAAGAAGAAAATTTCTGTTCCCTCTCACATAGTCCTCGAAAGAATTCCAAAGGCAGCACTCCACCCTCATCACCGTCTGTAATTTTCCATCCCAGTCTTTATTACAGGGTCATTATCATGATGGTGTATCCATGAATTCCATCAAGGACACTCCGCCCTGTGTTCTGGAAGGGTCTTGGTGGAGGCACCTCATACAGACCGCCCTTGGTTTCCTGGGTTAGTTCTCCCTTTGATCCAGTTGATCCAAACTCCTAGGTTTCTGTGCCCTGGTCCCCTCACCTGGGAATGGATCTTTGAAGCCTTTCGTGCTGGTCTTTGCTCCCTGGAACTCCCCTGACCTGTTCCATTTGGGAACAGAACAAGTTTTGCTCCTGCGCGTGCTGTACTTTTCTCAGTACCCACGTGGTTACAATTACACATACTTACTTTCCAAATTTTCTGCTAACCTATTCCATTTAGGAACAAAGCAAGCTTTGTTCCCCCAACTGTTCTACTTTTCTCAGTACCCAAGAAGTAATAACCATTCATACTTATTTTCCAAATTTTCTGCTAACTTGAATTTTTCTTCTTGTTGTTGTTTATTCTTTGTCTCTTTGGGAGGCCCACCACCCAGTTCCCAAATAATCTATGGTGACTTATTATTAATTATAAATATCCAGTTTATATTAAAATATTAGCTTTGCTTGCTTCTAGCCAGCTTTTTTTAACTTAAATGATCCCATCTACCTGTTACCTCTGGGTTTTTGTCATTTTCTGTTCTATACCTTTCTTTCCTTCTTACTCTGTGGCTTGCTGGATGGCCGGGTGGCTGGACCTTTGATGTCCTCCTTTCCTTCTCCTTTTCTTGCTCCTTCATCTCTTTTCTCCTTCTATTTAATCTCTGCATGCCAGCCCCACCTTTCCTAACTCTAACCAGCCTTTGGCCCTTCAGCTCTTTATTAGGCCAATCAAGACAGGCAAAGTAACAAAATTTCACAGAGTTAAACAAATGCAGCATAAAAGAATGCAACCCATCTTTGCATCATTAAACAAATGTTCTACAGCATAAACAAGCATCTTCAGTTAATATTCCACAGCACTTTCTGTTGTTTTTTTGTTTGTTTGTTTGTTTTCTCCATTTTCTCAGCCAGTCATGATATGTTGCTTTTATTGTTAGCAATGGAGCAAAGAGAATCATGTATATTTGATAGCTCACTTCTCTTCCAGAACCCAAATTCTTGTGAGTGAGCAATTTGCGTTGTCTGAGCCAGGCTATAGAGCAAAGCGGATGATTGCAAACTCTTACTGTTACTGACAGTGAAGCTCATGTGACCAGAGAGCTGAGTTGCTATACGATTGGATCTGTTTTGTCAGGGATTATGTGGGATTCAAATCATCCTGGCATCATGGTACTCTATGGGGAGTGGACCGTGGCACCTGGCACGATATTAGTCCCATAGGGAGAGTCTGTTGATGTGCCACCTGGTGTGCTCTTTCCTAGGGAAGACATCTCTCCCTGTCTTAGTATTCCATGGTTACATAAGATTCTTTGCATAGGATTAAGGCTACACAAGCCTTCCAAGGCAGCTAATATTTCCATGTGAAGCATCGAATAGACTAACTTTATTTATTTTCCTATATGTATCTAAGAAAGTTCAAAGTTTGTAGTACAATTCAAGATGAATTCGTGTTTATCAAAAGAAGACATGTTTAGAAGCTATAATTAGATGCACACCTGCCTCAGTAAGTACTATCGACTGTACAAGTGTCCGGGTATAGATATAAGGTCAATGGTTTTAATTGCTGCCTTTAGTTAACACTGGAGAAGAACTAGTCTTTTTTCCTTTTCCTGGCAGACATGGTACATCCATGCTCACCACCCTCGTTGCCTTCAGGACTTCTCAGTGTGTCCCTGTTGCTTCTGTTTTCCAGGAGGAATGCCAGAACTATATCAGAGTGCTCTTAGTGGCCGGGGACCGGCTATTCACCTGCGGGACCAATGCTTTCACACCTGTCTGTACCATCCGCTCGGTATGTGTCTGCACTAAACCTCACAAACTTCCATCGGGAGCAACAAGACATAACGCCTTCAGAGCCCCACATAAAGGTGTCCCTGTACACCAAGGGCAAATACCTTTTGCAACATTGCAGCATTAATAAATGCTTAATTTGTTCATGTCTAATCAGTCATGACTGTCATGTATATGAAGGAACAGAAACTAGTTGTATGTTACATACTTAGGTATACTTTGAAACTATTTCAGTCAGTGTTTTCCCAATTAAGGACCTTAAGTACCAACCATAAACATACACTTCTTTCTTGTTTTCATTATGGTAGAAATATGATCAATGACTAAAATGCTCTAGAATCACAATTCATATAGAAATAAAGTGTATGTAAGCTGAATAGGAGGTATGCCAAAAAATGAACAAACAAACATATCCATAAGCAGAAGCGAGACAAGGCAGGACTGCTTTTATAGACAGGGAGTTTCATCTTACAAGTCCCACTGTGGAGGAATGGCAGGGTCATTAGACATGCATGCTCTCTTCCTAATTCAGGATATTAATTTAATCTTCCTCGAGAAATATAACTAGGAAACACCATTATGTTAATTTATGGATAGTACAACTTCTCTTAGAACCTTAACTTATCATCTCAGCTTACTGTTCATTATTTTAAAATTTATATTCAGTTGTGGGACATAAAGAGAAGGCGCAGGAAGAGGGTCCGTGCTGGCCACAAAGAGTTCCCCGCTTAGCATATGCAGCTGTCAGCGAGGGATCCCATTGTAAACACCCCATCTTCAGCATTTAAATCATGAGGTTACTGTGCCGGGAAGTTTTTAAAAGGAAAGATTCTGAGACTTGAAGACTTTATGTAATTTCCCCAGGACTATGCTTCCAACAGCAGAGGACAGGGTGACCTTGCTATTCCTGTATAAACCATTTTAAGTGTCTTTTTAAACTCAGTTAAAAGTCAAGAACCAAATTGAAATTGAGCCTTGTCAAACACCAAAATACCAAACAAACAGCAACAGCTTCTCGTGTTTTATTAGTTGGCAACCAGCGTTTGGCAAGTCAAGCCAACATCCGACGTACATACAGCTTTCTCAAGACTAAAAGGGAGAAAAGAAAAAGAAATGTGTACTACATGGTACAGAATATTGACATATGCTTGTCACTAAATAGTATTTAGAACTAGGTTTTTGTTTTTTGGTCATGCTAATATTATGAAAATCCTTCCTTATGATGATTTATATATCTATAAATATTAAAATTAGATTCCTCGTTGAAGTAGAACACATCCTACATCAAATCAATATATATATATATATATATATATATATATATATATATAATATCCTTGTTTCCTATTGTATCACTAGCATAAAGTTCTGTAGCTACAAGGATGGAGTCTCTGGCCAAGATTGTGGAGAACTGTTTTCTTAACGTCAGAGTTAGGAAACCTTTTCATCTCCCACACCCCAGAGCATACCTGGGGCACTTGTCTAGCACAGGTATATGGTGGAGGACATGAGGACACTCAATGGGAGTTCCCAAGGATAACTGGGTCCCCTTTTATTTTCACCAATAGTTAAGTAACCTGACTGAGATCCAGGATCAGATCAGTGGCATGGCGCGCTGTCCCTACAGTCCCCAACACAATTCGACAGCTCTGCTCACTGCCAGTGGGGAGCTTTATGCTGCAACAGCCATGGACTTCCCAGGGCGAGATCCAGCCATTTACAGAAGTCTGGGTTCGCTACCTCCTCTTCGAACTGCACAGTACAACTCCAAATGGCTCAATGGTAAGACCTTCATTCACCCCAGCCTCACGCTGTTGTTTGTGATACCTGGCTTAAATATATAGTCACATTTAATAAAGAAGAGCAAGGGTCACCTTCGAGGAACAGCACATCTAGTACTGGTAATGAGCAGTATATTCTTTAGTACTAGGAGTTGGCGTGATAGCCCCAACACTATAAGCCATGATAATAGGTCTATATTGTCAGCTGGAGCTGACAAGAACACTCATCCGTGTTACGCTGTTTCTCCCTATGTTGCTGTGTGAAATCTAGGAAATTACATGCTATGCCATAGATGCATGTAGGCTCGTGTGTTTTTCTTAATGTCTACTTGATAAATTTGAACAAGAAATTAGTACTATTTCATGACATTTTCAGACAGTATAAAGAACCCATTTGCCTAGAAGTAACTCCAAATAATTTGACAATCTTAAAAATGTCATTAGTGTACGTGTCTATCATTTTGGAGGCAAGCATCTTCAGAGTTTAATGCAAGGCCTTGAGAGTTCATGGGGACCCAAGTCTTGTCGCTTTAGACTTTGCCAGGCAAAGCCTGACACATTGGTCCTCAGAGCAGCTCTGCTCCACTCACCGATGCAGAATCATCACTGTAACTTCAGACCTCTTTCCAGATGTGGCAGTATCCCCTGGAAGACATACCAGGCTAGTGTCTAGTTCTCTTTTATGGAACTGGAAACTGACAGAAAGTATCAGTCCATTGCAAGCAAGAAACAATTAGCTGTTAATTAAACAGCCAGAGAATGGAGAGAGCAGCTACACAGAAGTGTGTTGCTAGGTGAAAGCCCAGCATGCTAGGGAAAGCCATCCTTGTGTATGTGAGTGTGTCCACACTCACAAGGGGGTGTCCGGCACATGCGGTAATCCATCACCTCAGGCTTCATGTGACCGTTGTCACAAAGGTGGAGTCTTGGCTTTGCTACTATAATACTTGTTTTGCTATTTCATGACCTACAAAGATTTAGTGGTCTTATTCCCATCACAAACTGTATATGTAGATAATAGTCCTCCCACCCTGATGCTACTCGTGTGCTCAGATCATTCTTTGTTATGGGAAAGGCATTGTCTTTGCGGAGGGTATTTAGTGTCATTTGTGATCTCTGTCCATTAGAGCCTAGTCATTCTTCCCCCTCTATAAGTTAATAAAAATAAATACATATATTCTCAAATGTTGCCCAAGGGAAGCTATCTCCTTTTGAGGACTATTGGCTTTTACTCAGGATTGTCAAACATTCATCTATCTGTATGTCTCTATGTATCTCTCATCTACCAGTCACCTATCCATCTATCACCTTTCCATCATCCATCATCTGCCTGCCATTTATCTCTCAGGTAATTGCTGAATAATGCTGTCAAGCCGAGCATCCCAGTTTGCCTTTGAAACTCCCTCTTAGGAAAGCCACGCCATCATCTCTGTGCCTCTAGGAGTTTGGCTGACTGTACTGTTTCCAAAGTGCAACGTGAATGGTTTTCTGAACTGAGAAGTAACTATATTTCCCATATTAACACCTCTTCTTTTGAACTCACTTCAACTTAACCCACCTACTCCCTATAGATAGCTCCCTATTGTCTCTGAAGCGTTTATTGTGGTATCTTAAAGTTGCTTCCCTATATATTGGCAATTTTCACTAGCTAGAGAGAGTCGAAAATCAACTAACTTTTCTTCTACTGGCCAGCTGCTTCAATTTAGTTTTTCTTCAAACATCCCCTTCTCTGTGAACTATCATCCTGACCACATTATTTAAAAATTGCTTCCTGTGCTGTCTTGCCCTCATGACCCTTTACTATGAGTTTTACCGCTAGCCATTATAATATTTTATCATTTAACTTCCATCTTTCAACAAAAGGGGCATGTACCAATCATTGGAGTTAGTCTCTCCTGTGTACTGGTTTATTTTACACTTGCCGAGGAATATAATGAGTGTTTGAATAAATGAATTAATGGATGCCATAGTCTATGTTCTAGAATTCACAGATTAAAATCTGACTCCCCTCCCCCATGTGAAATATCTGGAGGATGACTGGGGGTCCTGAAGGTGGGGTCCTCATGACGGTATTGGTGCCCTCTCAGGAGGCTACAATGCAGAGAGCTGTCTAACCTCCTCCATCATGTGAGATCTGTGAACTTGGAAATAAGCCTTTACCCATCATGAAGTATGCTAGTAGCTTCGCTGGTAGTGTTTCGATCCATGCATTTGGGAAACAAATTTCTGTTCTTTATAATAAGCCCCCTTGGTGTTTTTGCCATAGCAACATGAACAGACTGGAAAAATAAGTAAAATGAAAATTGACTGTTTTGTTTCCCTCATTAGTTTGTGAATTTCTTGAGGGCAAGGGTTAGGTGGGAGCCATGTTTTGGATTTAGTACCTTAGGCTTAGTCAGTGCTTGCTAAATGAGTAGGAGATAAGAATATTTGATCAATAGAAGAAAGAATGAGGCTATTACATAGGCAACATATCTCAGTTGAAGCCTAGAATCATTAAAAAAAAAAAAAACAAAGAAACTCAAAACAGCAACAAAGGCAAGACTCATATGTTTGAGAGTGGCTCAAGTACAAGCATTTGAAGATGCTCCTTTTCACCCCCATCGCGTCTGCCCTGCTTCAGTCATTTTACGTCTTCACTTACCAAATGCAGAATAATCGGCTGAATAGCCATATGCAGGCATCTGGAGCATTAAATTGTGTGTTCGATGGTGAATATAATTTTTAAGACCAGATTTTTTTCCTCTGTGCCAAAATTACTCTTAAAACAAATTTATGTATTTAGAGAAATTTCTTAACAGCTTTAATGCATTAAAATATTAATCATTTCTAACCCTTATTAAATGATTACTGTCAGACAGAGCAATAAATGTTTAATAGCCAAAGCTTAAAATAGAAGCTATAAAACTTGCCTTCATGAAAGTGACAGTCGAATTGGGGAAACAGTAAACCCATGAAAAAGAAAAGGAAAGCATATGTCCAAAAGAATGCTGTACAAGTGTTTGTAAACTGAGGCAATTGTGCGTTTGCATAGCTTGGTACCTCTCTGAGAACACCGAAAGAAACTCCTGAGTGGACTTTAAAAAGTTCCTGTGAAGCTCAGTGTGGATGTTATCTATGAACACTCAGGGACTTGCTGGTTTTCCTCCTTTGGCGAACCATTTGCCTGCCCCATTTGCTGGACATACAAATTCTTGAGTGACCTCGAATCTGAGCTTCTATGCCTGGTTGCCTCTGTAGGACTCACTTGAGATTCACAAACATCCTCATAGTTAAAGTATCATGTTCTGTGAGGTGTCAAGTTTCTAGTCCAGAAAACGTTTTGGGTGACCGTCTTGAACCATCCTGGTTTCATATCTGTCTATCTTGTTTCCATTGTGCTAGCTCTCTGATATATCCAAGCCTTCAGGAGACCCATTGGAGACTTTAAAGACAGTAATTAAATTTTAATAAGTAAATATTGGAGGAAGAAGATTCCTGTACACATGTCAAAGGGTAGTAGTTATTGCCTACCCCTGAAATGGATTGGTGCCTGCCCTGTAAGGTCCGTGCTGGCTCCTGGTAGCCAGTGTGGCTACACTGGCTCCATTCTGGGAACAATGAGGGCCTGGCTCATAGTGATTACACAGTGAAGTGTTCCAAATGATGTAGGTTCCCCTCTGTTTGCTGTGAATACCATTGGTTAATAAAGAAACTGTCTTGAGCCCGTGATAGAGTAGAAAGGAACTGGGCAGGGAAGACTAAACTGAATGCTGGGGAAAAGAAGGACAGAGTCAGAGAGAAGTCATGAAGCCCCACCAGAGAAAGATGCTGGAACTTTACCCGGTAAGCCACTGCTACATGGTGATACAGATTAATGGAAATAGGTTAAATTAATATGTAAGAACTAGCCAATAAGAAGCCAGAGCTAATGGGCCAATCGGTGGTTTATATAATATAGTTTCTGTGTGATTATTTCGGGGCTGAGGAGCTGGGAACCAACAAGCAGTCTCCTTACAACATCCAATGAGGAAAAGACTTTGGCCTTCTAGATTGGCATCACTGACTGCAGCTAACACATGCCAAATAAAGAATATGAAAGCAAAGAGGGCTGGGTGGGTAAAATTAAATGAAAAACCAAGTTATTGTCAAGGGAAAGGAAAACACTGTAAAACAAACATGAAGGCAGATTCCATGGCCACCTTTATATTTTTTAATATATGCCTAGGGAAATGTAAAATGAACCTTGCTGTGAACAGGGCTCTCTCTTTAGCCATATGACTCCTGAACCTTAAACTGGGTAGGGCACCATGACAGGGTCAGAAAATATACCACATATGTGATATAGTACAGTACAATGAATTTTTCTAATGTTCATGCCTAATCTTATTCATCAGAAATATGTATCAGGATGAATTTGCTGTGCTGAATCCATTTGTTTTGGAAATTCTTGCAAATTATATATGCTTATCCCTTTGACATACCAAAATATCTTAATAAATTCTCTTTCTGCACAATCTGTCTGTTGGTACCCCTGCTGCAGATTAGTTACCGTGCAAGTTACATGGGAGAATTGCAGAGGCTGAGTAGACACTCCGGTTAGAAGGGACGCCCCACATCCATCTCACTGATAGTCTTCCCTGTAGACATCCAAAGGAAATCCTGGCCCTCAATGTCCAGGTGACACCTGAACCACACCCAATGACAACCTAGGATTTGAAAACAGATCCCACCCCATAGCCTGCACCCCACACCTACCATGTGATAGCAACGTCCTTTATGTTTAGATTACACATTAGGAAGTACTAGCAGTCGGCGTGAGCTCTTCCTCTCCAGTGATACATATATCTTCATGCAAAACTGCCATGGAAGAGGGCCATATGTACTTTGAGAAAGAGTTGAGCATTTTCTTCATTGCTGAAGCATTGCAGAAAAAAAGGTTATAATGAACTGAAATTACCCAACCAAAGAAGACAAGCTGGCAGGATGATTTAACACAACCCTTTATGGGATGTAAGAAATCAATTTGGTACTGCTTTTTGAAAATAATATGACATTAACTGAGCACCGAGTGACTGAAAGCTGAGGAGCCTCAGAGTCCTTGCCAGTCTAGGGAGTTTCTACACTTGCCAAACAAGTCACTTGGAACCTGGGGGCTTTGATTTGCACATCTCAAAGGAGAATGGGTGATATATTTCAGTAAAAGCACAAATAGTGTGTGCTGATTTACATGGAACTCTACCTAAAATCCATACTGGGAGAAGGCTATCTCTCTCCAGAGAAATATGAAGACATTTCCTAGCACTGGCGTAAATTAGAGAAACGCTGCCTGCTCATTGTCTCACAATTGGAGCAGCTTCCTTGTGGGACTCTGGCATTCCTCCCCTGCTGGTTGTAAATATCACTTCCTCTCTGTCTGCCAAGGGTCCTGTGTTGGACTGTCTTCTTGACTCAAATCACATTGTTATCTCTGTATGTAAGATGCATAGTTCTGAGGGTTATAGAAATTATTGCTGTCATCTGTTAAGCATTTGGTTTTCTCTAGTTTTCCTGCATTGGTTCCCTCCTCGCTACATATTAGACAGCTGAATCTCTGTGGTTTTATCTTTGTTTATTTTCGTTTGTGCTTTTCCTTGGACCCAATCAAACCAGGACACAAAGATAGAGCCATCATATGGTATTATTTATTCTGTTGTAGCTTGTCAGAAAGAAATTTAATAAAAACGTACAGTGTTGCAGCAGAGATCATCTTCCAAATTAATTTCATGTGTTTTACTTTGTGCCTTTTAATAGATACATATATACAATATAATAATGTAATATATAATATATAACATAATATATTTAGTATGTTATATTATATAATATATAATATTATATTATATATATTTGTATATATGCATTTCAATATTTTCCATTTTATCTGAATTCAACTAAACATTCTAATTAAAAATCTTACAGGTATTGATCTGGCAGATTAAGTTATCATTTGTTAAAAAAATGAATCCAAAAGCAAAAAAAATCAGGAAAAAATGAATATTGCAAATAGAAATGTTCAATTTTCTATGTTTACAAATATTCATGACGTTAATTCTAGCTAATGCGCCTGGGAACCTGTGGGTTGGGGAGTAAAGGTGGTGGTGAGGCCACCAGAGGCTGTGTGCCTGAACTGAAGGGAGATGCCCAGTGGACCCCACTGGCTTGGTTTCTTTGAGCAGGAATGTCTAAGCAAACACCCGCATACTGAGGCTCCATCAGCATCAAGAAGGGGAAGTCTAGGAGGGAGCTGCTCTCTAGATGGCTGGGCGAGAACACAGCACAGGCTGTAAGGCACTCCTGGGATCAGCAAAGCCGTACAAACAATGTCTTGCAAGGGCCACATTCCCCATGAGGGTGAGAGGAAAGTCACTTGAACCACTGCTTCAGCTTTCCTCTGCCTTGCATTCTGAGAGTTCCTGAGGTGGCAATGGTCACATGATTATATAGTATAGCCAGGGATAAGCTTGTTCTGGGCTTCCACACCTCCCTGACACCTCAAATTCCACAGAAGTCTGAATATTCCCTCATGTGCCTGAAGCCCCAGATCCCCATTTTGGATTATTGATCTGTCCAGGTTTTCCATTCCAAAC
Source organism: Chionomys nivalis (assembly GCF_950005125.1). Taxonomy (NCBI): domain Eukaryota; kingdom Metazoa; phylum Chordata; class Mammalia; order Rodentia; family Cricetidae; genus Chionomys; species Chionomys nivalis. The sequence goes on along the minus strand of NC_080100.1, from coordinate 6,163,686 downwards.
CTTCTGTCCTGACACTGGCTCCATTCTGAGCCTGTCTACCCTCACTGTTCTCTCTCAGGCTGTCGCCATCTTGCCCCAGACTAACTGGAAGGAGTGGAGCCCTAATTTCATAGGAGAATAGACACTCAATCAGTCCAGCTGTCAAGTAAATAGCAATGATCTGTTTATTTATGTGTGTGTTTATTCAGTTTATATAACGACACAGTTATACTTTCTATCCTGTATTTTTATTATTGCCAACCAAGTACTTGGCCATTGGCATACATTTCTTTGACTCTCACAATGATATTTCAAGTGGTGTATCATTATTGCCATTTTAAATCGGATAAAATAATGGTTAAATAAATTGAATAAAAGTTCATACAGCCAGTAGATGGAAGTATTGAGCTGTGTATACCTATACCTCAGTACTGCATGCATGTGATACACATAAAACTACATGTACACATACATGCAGACATATGTCATCTATGGGTGATCTAGCTATGATTTAGCTGAAATCTCAGGAAAAGAGCTGTGGTTGCAAATTATGGGTTAAGGAACCGTTAATTAAGCTTTAGTAGACCTAAGTACCAACATGTAATTGGGTGATCTAAACACCTAAATGAAATTGCGCTTAATTTTGGAAGTTTTTACAGGACATTCTGTGTTACTTGTGACAAAGATAAAAAAGACAAAAATAGGGGAGGGGATATCGGAAAGTTATAAAATGGTATGGAAATATCTTTATAATGACTGAACTTACAAATTAGAGTGATTTGTTGTTCGTCATATGTAAAGAGTATTTTTATTAATACATTTTCCTAACTGCGAAAAGGCCCCCTGGTGGTAAAACTCTGCCAAACTGCATTTATGCTTTGCAAATCCTGACCGTCTTTAAGCTTGATACATGTGGGGTATGTTTGTTTATTCATTATTGGTATTGATTGAAGTTCTGCCAAAAACAAACTAGTCAAAAAGGAAGAGCAAGAATAAAGAAAGGTGCAATAGTACTAGCCACCATTTGTTGTGGTCTTACTAAGAGCTAATGCCTTTGTTCCCAGTCTTGCAGAGTATGTCTTCGGTGCTCTAAGTAGTCACGCAGGGTGACAGAACATGTCACAGGCCAATGGTTCAGTCCAGAGCAGTGCTGCAGGCTACGGGGGTTCCATCCTCAGTTATGCCAACTCTGCTTTTAGCAAGCATTTTGCTGAGTGTTGTTTTGTTTATAAGGGATTGTTTCCATGGATTTTGATGCTTGTGATAATAATTTCATAAACTTGAAGCATTAGAGTTCTTTCATGCCTTTCGCATCTATTCTCATTGACTCCAGGCAGCAATCCTCAGATCATGACATTTGAGAATACTACATTCCCCCGTGAGTGCTTGGGGCATTCGAGTAGGAAGTATAGATTAGGAGACTTCCTTCAGATGGCCCTCTGCGATTTTACACAGCCAGACTCATCTCTGATGCTTGTTGCTCTGTATTCTCGTCACTCCCAGGTGCTCTTATCGAGAGTCTCCTCTGGGTACAGTCATCATTCTGTGAGATGGAGCACTATTCTGATGTTCTGATGGCTAGCCCTCTTCATTTGTCTGACATGCGTTGCATAATATTCTATAATCTGTACGTCAATGTTTTAAATATGAGAACAGTCAGCTTCCCCATCCACATGTTTATAGACATGCTCAGTTAGAACGATGGTTCCTTCTGCTCGGAATGAGTCAGCAGAAAAGCTTCTATTCACCTGTAGCTCTGATAGTAATGACGTATAAATGATATCTCAGCTTGTTCTTCCTGATATCCACCACAGAGAAGACAGCAATGCCCCATTTATGGCTTGTTCAATTCCTTCAAGAATGATACATACTAGTTTGCAGTGAATTGCATTTTAACAAGAGACAAGGGTCAAATACTAGGAGACAGTGTGCATCTTGTGATTCTGTCTGACGACACTGGAGTCCTTTCTTCCAGATCTGCATCTATAAACACAAAAGATACTTGACTGCCTGTTTGATCTGTATTTTGGTGTGTCCGTAGCATTTGAGAAAGGATGCTAGATGAACTTCAAAAGACCTGTTCTCCAAGAAATGGAGCTTCCTAACTTAGCAGCTGGTCACACAGTCAGAGACCCATCATCATCCCAAGGTTCACTGTAGGGCAGCAGGCTGTGTTTCCAAATGGACTCAGTTCCCATGCCAGACGACCTGCAGTGCAGGAAACTGGAGAGCAACAAATCCTGCAGGCTCAGCACAGGTTCTGTTTTCTCAAGTGAGAAAGAAAGGTGCATCTGAGCCTTTCTATTGATGCATCACTGTCATTCAGGCTTGCAAATGCTAGAAGATGCCTTCTGTGGAGGAGGGAAGCTGTGGGCCAATCTGCTTACCTTTCCCGTGGGAAAATGACACAAGACGGAGTGGACCGTGTGCTGGAAGAGCACCTATTGGCCAGTCATAGATGTTCCTTTAAACCTGCAGTTCTGGGACTGCGTACACGCTCCCAGTGATGTTCTCGTTCATGAAGCCCTTGAACAGCTGGCCTCTTCTTCACACTGTTCCTCTTCCTTTTTCATCCACAATGTTCCTCAGTGCTGTTTCCTCCAGCCCCTTAACCATCTCTTCTAGACCATTCTAAACCATCCTTGCTTGTGCCCAAGTAAATCTACTTAGCACCATCAGTTGAAGGTTATAGCTCTTCATAAAAGAACACTGACCAGAAATCTAATCCTATTATAGTGTTTGTGTATGTGTGTGTATGTTTATACACTATGTGTACAGCATATGTGCACACATCTACGGAGGCACACAGGTTTGTATTTGAGCATGTGGAGACCATGGAAATAACTTGTTATGTCTTACTCTCGGGCCTTCCACCTTAGTGTTTGAAACAGGGCCTATTACTGAACCTGCGAATCAACATTTTGTCTAGGCAGGCTGGCCAGCGAGCTCCTGGGACCCACTTGCCCCTTCTCTCAAATGTACACACAGCCGCTTCTAGCTGTTTCTTGAGTGCTTAGGATTTGAACTGTGGTACTGAGGTCTTATTCCTTGTATAGTAAGCATTCTTACCCACTGAGCTACTCCTCTGCCCCAATCCAGTTTTGAAGAACTGAAAGAATAATATGTTTTGTTTCTTCCCAGTGTTTCTTTTTCACTGCCTTGTAACTGCTAATGAGCATGCAGGCTCTAAGCTTTGCCGTCCTGATTCCAGGCTTCCTCAGTTCTCTTCCAAGCCCCGATGCTGCTTTGTGGTCTTGGCTGAGTTGTTAAACATTTTAGCGTCCTTCACTGTGAAGCAGCATCTTAACACATCAACCATCTCTGTGGGTCCAGAGGCACAGAGACAGCTTAGCTCAAGGACTAGTTCCTTAGAGTGCAGCTATTTTTATGAGAAACTCAAAGGGAAGACGTTGTGCTTGTTCTCCTACTCAACAGTTCTTCTGTACTAGAGAGATATGCACATGCTTCCACACATTCGACCCATATTAATGGCTATCTCTGAGGGGATTTGATAAATCTTGTGAATTCTACCTCTCTCTTTCTGGTTGAGTACTCTTAACATTAGCCATAGGCAGAACACCTGCTCTGGTGTTGTCTGCATTTTGTAAAGTTCATTGGTTAATGTTCATTTTATTTTTAATTATGTACAATTGTGTGTGGATGTACACATGTGAGTGCATTGGTAATAGAGTCCAGAAGAGGGTAATGGGTCCCCTGGACTTCTGCTTAGTTGTGAGCTTTCTGGTGTGGCTCCTGGAAGTCTAACTTGGATCCTCTGGAAGAGCAGAGTGCACTTTTAATTACTAGAACGTAGTATCTCCATCCATATCTCCTGCAGTTCACTCAGCGTTTACTGTTGTTATTGATGGTGGTGGGTAGTGGTGGCAGCAGCGGCGATCGTGGTAGTGGTAGATGTGGTGGTAGTCATGGAAGTAGTGACAGAGGTGGTGGTGATTCTCATTGTCAAAGTGATGGCGGCGGCGGTGGACGATTTTGCTTGTTTTGGGTATAGCTCTCAGGTTCTAATCTAGCCATTTGAACCTGGATACAGGATACACTCTGCAATGAATTAAAAGCCTTTTCTGTGAACCTCTGCATACAGGTGACTCTGGAAACACTTCCTATAGCTTTGTCATTGGTCTCTGTCTTTCATTTGAGTGTGTGTTTTTGCAATAATTCTCTATTCGAGATTCTTAGTTGCCATCACTTAAAAGTCCCTCACTGTTTTATTTGTGCCATGTGTAGACGCTTGACTTCATGAGTGTCTCTCCAGGATCCTGACCTGTGCACTAACTGTGCACACATCTCTCATGCACCTCATGTGCTTCAGTGCAGTTCAATTTGTTTATTTCTCATGTATCTCTTTCGGGTTAAAAAGCAGCAGTGACCTAGAAAACAAATCCATGGTGGCATAGAAATTAAAATCATTTCTTGTCAAGATTTTCTATGCATCCTTTGTTTTACAGAATTAGCATAAGAGCACTAGAAAGAGCTAAAGAGAAAAGCAGAATAGATATGTCGTATTTATTTATTTTAAAAATGTAGTCATATTAAGACTGTTTTGATGAGAGAAGAAGATAATTGGAAAATGGTGACAGTTTTGCTGGACATGCTAAAAGTAGGGTCAGCATTGATGTTATGTCCTGACTGTCCCAGCTCCTAGATGAGCTGCTTTGTGTCCTATTAACATCAAGGGCTTATCTTGTTGGCAGGGCTGTTCTCAGTCATCCTGTCAATAGAAGGCAAACTGAAGCAATCGATCAGACATCATCAAGCACAAGGCCAGGTGAATTGCCCCACCACAAAGCAACTGTCCAGGAAAGGGAATCCTCGTATATATAGCTTCTGTGTCTTTCTAGTAACTCTGAACATCAAAGGGTATTGCCATAGTCATCCTAATTAAACCATAAAATTCTGATGTCTACTCGATGGATTAAGCTGCCTTGAAACTAAATGAAGGAATGGCAGGTGGAACTGGTTGCTGGAGTTTTTCAAGAAAAGAACTAGGGCATGTAAGTGTGTGAAAACCTTAACAGCTCTGTCATTAGGCTCAGCTTCAAATTAAGACAATGATACTTTAAACACTTTGCGTAAAATTCTAATCCCCCAATTCCCAATAAGCTTGACAGTTAAATAAAGGCTTCACCTTCGTTTTAGCATTTCCTATATTTCAGCTGCTTGCGAGACCATAGCGCTCCCAGACTCTGTTTCAACACTCATTTCCTCTCTGTCGATTCCCTTGGTGACCTAGAAATCAGAAAATAAGGCTTGATTGTCACAGTTGCAGGGTCACCATAGTAACAGCGGATGTGAAAGCTAATTCAGGGTATCAACCTTGCAGTATGAGTTTTTGATTCAGTTTTTGCCATTAAAGGTATCATTTTTAGGACCTTGGTGAAAGCATATCAGTTATGTCCAGTAGCATGCAAGTGTGCATGAGTTTCATTGTTATACCCTATTAGAGCCCGCTATTCCCCAATGCATTCAGTCCTTCCTCAGAAAGAGAGCTTCTTTCTTCTTTCTGAAGCTTAGCATTGTCAACACTAGAACACTTACCAATCTGTGAGCCTATGTTCTCACTTACTTTGTTTCGTTTTTCAAAGGTTTTGTGTCGTTTCTTTGAGATCATCATACAATTGGACGTTCCCCCTTCCCTTTCCTTCCAGCAAACTCTCCCCTTTACCTCTCTTTCGAGTCCATGGCCTCTTTTGTCATTAGTGTTGTTACCTGCGTCTGTGCATAGTACGTACATATATTCCCAAATGCGTGAGCTTTTCATGGTACTGTTGCCTTGTGGACTTGAGTGTAGATTTAGCAGGGTGATTGAGGATAGAGTCACACTGTTGATCTTTTATTATGACACAACCATACACGACTATGCATTTCCTTGTAGCATTTATCAGTGAACTGCTTGCGGAATCTCTCGTTTTCCTCTTATTTCTTGTAAGGATTAGTTTTTGTCAAACAGAACCATCTTTCCTTTGAAGAGAACATTATCAGACAAGACTTTTCAAGAAAAGAAAGGCGTCTAATGTTAATGTTTTCTTCTCTCCTCTCATTTCCAGAACCAAATTTTGTGTCTTCCTACGACATTGGCAACTTCACCTACTTCTTCTTCCGAGAAAATGCCGTGGAGCATGACTGTGGGAAGACCGTGTTCTCCAGGGCTGCCCGGGTCTGCAAGAACGATATCGGAGGGCGGTTCCTGCTGGAGGACACCTGGACCACCTTCATGAAGGCTCGCCTCAACTGCTCCCGGCCTGGGGAGGTGCCGTTCTACTACAATGAGCTGCAGGGTACCTTCTTCCTGCCAGAGCTGGACCTGATCTATGGCATCTTCACCACCAACGTGTACGTAGCTGTGGTTGAAGCTCACTCTCTCTCCTATTCTCTTCCTCTTTTCCTGAATGAGCCTTTTGTTCTTTGACCTCTGAGAGTTTAAAGTTGCCTTAGAGAAAATTTTTCTTATTTTTCCGGGATAAGAGCCAAAAAACGACAAAAAGAGTCTTTTCAGTATGAATTACATGTTAGGTAAAGATACATGCTTTGCGGGACTTGCTTCAGGAAAGCTAATTCAAAATATTTTTTTTACTTGTCCTCGGGAAAAAGTAGTATCAAATTATTGTATTATGAATTGCTCCTTCCTTATTGTGTGTTCTAAACACCTTGTGAAGTGCAGGTACATATCAGATAAGATTTTTGGTTTTTTCCGTAGGAAAGTCATGCATTTTTGCATAATAAAAACAACATTGTCTAAATGTCTGAGCTTTGCGGTCACATCTTTCTTGCCTGGGCCTCTGCATTGCTTTAATGCAGCTGCAATTTTCCCCTCATAGCACCTTGTGTTTCTCTTGGAAAGATGCTCCTAACCACGACAACAGAGACTATTTGATTTCGGAAAGCTTGGGAAATTTCCAGAGCTCTCATTCAGTCAGTCTTTCCTAGGTGGAGTGTCTCATGCCCTTGTGTTGACTTTCCCCCCTTAGCTGTTCTGCTGTGAGAAGACCTCACAAGGCCATGCCTTGCCTGTCTGGAAGCATGGAGAACTCTGGGATGTGCTCCTCTGTTAGCTGTGAGGTGCAGTTAAGGTTTCAACTTGGAGCTCCAGCCTGGAGATCCAGCAATTGAGACAAAGGTCAAGCAATCCTTTCCAAAGGAAAGGATTCAAAGTAGATTCGCAGAAAGATTCCTCGTAAGTGGAATGTTGACCCATTTCTCTGATGTTACTCCTGGTTCACTGTTGATGGCCAACTTACATCCTGGGAATTCATATTTCTGTCCAAGCTAGACAATGGGCGATGTTTTCTCCACTGTCTCTGTATTTTTCCTTTAACATTTATGTGTGTGTGTGTGTATGTGTGTGTGTGAAAAGTGTGTATATGTGCATGCGTATATATTCACAATGTGTGGGTACATGTGTGTTACAGTGTATATGCATGAGGTTGGGTCCAAAGTTGGTGTTGGATATTTTCTTCCATTGCTCTTCTCTATTGGTTGCTGCAGGGTCGCACACTGAACTTAGAACTCGCTAATCCTGGGCATTCCAGCTAGCCAGTCTGTGCCAGTGATCCCAGTCTCTGCCTTCCAAGTGCTGGAATTAGAGGTGGCCACCATGGCTTCCTAGCTTTCCATGGGCTCCAGGGTTCTAGTCTCCAGGCCTCACACTTGGGCAGCAAGTGCTCTTTATCCACCAAACAATCTCTCTAGTCTCTTGTGCCTACATCACTTTGTATCAGAAACCTGCCTACAAATGGCATTCCTGAAGAGTCCCTTATACCACAGCCTCCTGCTTCCTCTTTGTCTGCTCTCACCACCACTGGTGAGTGTTCATGCTCACTGGATTTAAACCTGCACTGCATGGTCTTCATTCAGAATGAAGTTAGGAAATTGTGTAGTATAGATGGCTTGCTATCACCCCCTTCACGGTGGCCAGGCCTGTTGGAGATCTGCTTTGCAACCCCAGAGGTCGTTTTCACCATTTGAAGATTTTCTTTTTCATAAAAAATCAATTTATGGGTTCTAAAGTTGATTTGCTTCCCAAAACCTTGTTTAAGGACTGGTGCTGGCTGCACAAGATGAATGTCCAGGGCCTCCGCTGACATCAATCTCACACACAATGGGAGCTTGGCTTGCTGAGCTGTCCATTTGATGGCTCTGGGCCAGAAACAACAACAGCGAGAGCTCCCATTTCCAAAGTTCTCTAAGTCCTGTGTTTGAGCCACTCCAAGGGGAGTCTGTTTAGAAAAACGGGAAAGTGCCTCAACTGCACTCCAGGATGGCAAGCGTTCTCTATGTGAGAAGCCACCCAGCGTCAGCTTCTCTACAGACAGACAGGAACTCAGGAGACTATCAAGTACTCTCCCCAAGCCAATGAGGAGGAGGAGAGCCGCAGAATGAATAAATCTACACTAAGCACCCACTTCTTTTTCATCTCCTGCAGTGGAAGCATCTGGGCTCCACATGGGACTCTTCTCAGTGCTGGACTCCCAGGAAAACATTCGTCTTTTATGAGGTGTTCCTTAGTACCATATGCTTCTCACAGAACTCTCTCAAAGAGCTGAAATCCAGATCTTTGCTGAAAAGCAGCCAGGATGCTGCTCCCAACTGTGACTGGGTGTCAGGACCTCACTGAGCAGGCTTCCTTTTCGTACATAGACATGTCTTTTACCCTGTAGATTCCAAGCCTGTCCTGGTATTAGGGAAGTCTGTAGGATGGTTTCTTTCCCCTCTTCATTATTTGCCAGTTAAGCAAGCACAAGCTGGATGTGAGGTTCTGGAGGTCCTGTGATTTTTCTCTATGATGTAAGGAAAACACTGACTTAATTCTGACAAAATATTGGCTCAGAGCATTAATATGGAAAATACATTCACGCCCCTCATTTAGTCTTCATTTCCCTTTGAGACCCATAGCTCAGCTTGGAATGCAGATTTGAGAAAGAAGCATTTGCCATCCCCATGTTAGTCAAAGGGCGCTGACCTTCCAGAGCCTTCTGCCCACAGCTCTCTTGTAGAACCTGAATTCTAAATTAAGGCTTCAAAATTTTATGTCAGTGCTCTTTTAATTTTTTCCTTGCTGACCCTTTAGATTTACAATCTCTTTTAATAATGAATAAGATGAATCTGACAGTCATTCCTTGCAAAACACATTTGGTTTATTATTTTTTAAAGAATGACAAACACAGATATCTGTAGATTTTGATAGGAAGAAAAGTTTGACCAGCTGCCACCTAAGTAACAGGATAAATAGGTGGAAGAGGAAGCATGGAAGGAGAACGGCTGTCTCCGCCCACTGGAAGACAACCCCCCCCCCCCCCGACACACACACACAGCGGAATTTAAAATTCGGGAAGCTTTTCAAAATCCGTTGTTGCTACTGTTGTAGTTGAGTGAATTTGGTCCCCAGCCGGCAGGGTCATATCTGTCACTTCCCCTCATTTCATTCTCTGAATGTTTGCTTCCACATGAAGAAAGTACAAGGCAGACCCAGGCATCACCCTGGCTCCATCTTCTTTTTATAGAAAAGTCTTGAACTTGGAATAGCTACAGGTGAATGCCATCCCTGTGATCAGTGAAGGCCAGCTGTCACTGGTGGGCTCTGACCAGCCTGTTCCTTCTCCTTTCCCATTCTGCAGGAACAGCATCGCTGCCTCTGCTGTGTGTGTCTTCAACCTGAGCGCCATCTCGCAGGCCTTCAATGGACCTTTCAAGTACCAGGAGAACTCTCGCTCAGCCTGGCTGCCTTATCCCAACCCCAACCCCAATTTTCAGGTAATCTCAGGGGAGAGGGCATCATGAGTATCCTCCAGTAAGGGAGCAGAAACCCAGCATAGCCTAGCGAGCCCAAGCAATTAAACCTTGGCTGCATGCACCATGCAGCTGCAGTCTCCTGGCCCCTGGGGAATAGCACCTCCCTCCCTAGGCTTAGCTAATGTCAATAGAACACAGCCTTTTGTGGGCTATGGCGCCTAGACAAGGAAAGGGGGCCTTTTGTGAGCTGTGATGACTGATGGTTAACTGAAAAAGGTCAATCCTCTGCAATGGGCTAGGAATCCAGGCTTCAATTACTGTTAATGATTATGTACTGTGTCCCCCAAATCTCTGGTCTCTAATGAATGATGTCCCAAAGAATAGGGCCCAGGGCATGGAGCAATGGGTCTTGACAAACATAATTAGAGCTCTAATTGGCAAGTATGGTGAGGCTTCCTGTTGGGAAGGGTGGATTGTGGCTGTGGCTGCTGAGAAAAGAAGCCTGGCTAGTGTTGATTCATCTTCAGTCACCCAATTAGAATGGTCAAGCTGCGATGTTCTCTGTCAATCATCCCACCTTCTATGTGCAGAAAAAGCAGAGACTGGGGGATGATGGCTATTTATTTTGTTTGTCCTGACAGCAAGTCTATTCATCTGCTTGGGAAGCTGTAACAAAATGCCACAGTTTAGATGGTACTGAGAGAGAGAGAGAGAGAGAGAGAGAGAGAGAGAGAGAAAGAGAGAGAGATTTTATTTCATCATAGTACCCTACACTTTCAAGATCAATATGACAACAGGATCGTTTTCTGGTGAGGTATTGAAGATGACCAGCTTTTCCTTGGGTCCTCCCTTAGAAGACAGAAACATTGCTGGTATTTCTTCTTCCATCCCACTGGCAGTGCGTGACTCCTATGGCACTGAATGCTTCCTAGAGGTCCTGTTTTCAGCCACTACCATGCTGAGAGATAGAATCTTCATACAAATTTGGGTGCAGCACACACAGGAACAGCCTTCCCCGTAGGCCTGTCACTGTCAACTCAGGCAAAATATTTGCCATCACCAAGTTCCTGATACTATGCTTAATGTGTCAGGTGTGTAACTTTACATGCGGCATGAGTGCCACATGCATGATACTACTCTATGTCCAGAGTCTCGAGTAAAATAGCCATGACCACATCTGGTTGGAGATCAAGCTCAGCTCCTGCCCTTACCAACAGAGGCAAAATCCCAGTCCCGTCCAACTAAGTGCTTGTTAGCCGCAGTCATTGTGCAGTGACAGAACTGAGTCCTCCCAACCACGGAGTCCTTCCAATTCTGGTTGGTTTATCATCCCAAATTATAGAACCAGAGACTTCCAAGAAAGCAGGCTTAAGAAAAAGTTTGGATTTTTGCACTTAAATTTTGGGTAAACATCAGTCAATTACAATTGAGTTTTTTTATTCGTTCAATATTGTTTAAGATTTTTGGCATTATGGGATTAAGAATAAGATAACTACGTTGTACGTTGTATTTGGATTTTACTGCTTTCTTTGGACAAAATCAAAGTGTTGTCAAAGTGTTAGCATCTTCTTGCTAACTTCCTTGATAGAAAGGGGAAGGAGGGATGCAAATAAACTTGGAAGTACTCGTCCGTCCATGTGCTTGATTACTGCCCAAAGCATTCGATTGAAAGGGCCCATGGGCACCATCTGTCTGGAGTCTTCTGTGTCCTACACGTTGAGTAATTGTGTATTTTGACGTTCTTTTTTTCTTTTTGATATAAGAAGAAAATATATTATCCCTTTTTAAAAAGTGTTTAAGCCTGAGGTTAGAAAAAAAAAAACACTTATATTTATAGAGCCTGCCATTGCATTATCCCTTGGACCACAGCTCTTCCGAATGAACTGAGGGACTCAGCAGCTTTACCATCCTTTGCACACCTAAGGCAACGTGTAGATTTAGCCCATACATCTAGATATATACATAGCACATAGCTAGTAAGTGCCCTCATGTCCTGCTTTTACAATACCAGGATCACATCAACAAGTTTGCTTTCATCTATTAGTAGAATTAGATCCATGCAGAATTGTGGAGGGGGCATGTGTAGAGGTGGTACACATGCCAGGCAAGGAGCTGGCTCAACTGACGTCATCCTCTGAGCCTAGATTTGAAACTTTTAGAAAACTAAAGTTGTAGATTATGGTAGTGGTGGTGATATATGTGTATGTTTGTGTGCATCTGTGTGTTTGTGTGTGTCTGTGTGTGTGTGTCCATCTCTTACTACAGACAGGTTTCTATTTATAGATTGTGTTTAGTAGTCTCGTTGTCATAGGAGCCTAACTGATGTTCTAGCTCTCATCTAGACTGTCGGAGGGTGTGAACTCATTTTGTAGCAAAGATCCCTCCATTAGACATATATAAGTGTTGCAACATTGACAATAACCAATGGTGATATTTATATTTATTATTGTTAACATTATTGTTGTTGTTATTTTGGTTTCCTTTTTGACAGTTAGAATTTATGTAGCAAATATACAATAGGAAAGAAAAAGATTAACTGGAGTAACTGGTTCAGGAAAAAATGATCTAGGAAGAGAAATACATCACACTTTGAAATCTCAATTAAAACCCACGAAACAACAGAAACTACTTCGCCACTCTTAATCAGCCCCATTCCCAACACCCTCGGTGGTATTTGTCTGCCCTGGTAGAGGTAGGAGATCTTGACCCCCGAAAGATCATTAGCCACTTAAAACACTGTCAGGCAGAGCTTCAGAACCTTTCTCAAGTTTTATTACCAACAATCAGAATCGCTGCAGCCAAGATGGAAACAGGGGAGTGCAGGAGCAATCAGACAAGAAGACGGCTGGGGAATGCAGGCTGAGGTTTAGCTTCATCCTGAGAGTCCGTGAACACACACTTCTCTTGGCAGCGAGGTGTGAAGGATCAGGGGAGCCGGTGGGCAGAGACACCTTGTTGAGGATGAAGTTAGCCCATCTGAAGCTTGACCATCAAGCACGAGTGTGCTGGAACGAAGATAGATGAGCTGTCCCTGAGACAGATAACACATAAGCATTTATTATCTTCCAGAATTAATGTAATGTAATAGAATTACTTGACAGATATTGGACACAGCTATGCTTTTTCCACTCTTGTGGTTTCTTCTTGTGTGGGGTCCCCAGGTTAGCACAGTACCTGACAGTATCTATGGGAGACCAGTGTATATATAAGGTTCAGCTAGAGAATTTATAGCCCTTGGAGAGCTTGGTGAGCTGCTATACAGCAAGAAATATGTCCAATAAATTTGAATAGTTTTCAAAATATTGGATATTGAGATATTCATTATAGGATAGCAAGAAAAAGGAATGGTAGAAAACACTTCAAATACAGTTCTTGATAATACAGGCAGAGAACATGCAGAAAACACGGCCTCCAGGAAGGAATGTGCTCTATCCTAGCGCTCTAACAGCCCCGGGTCCGCGATATGCGGTTCCTCCCGGGCAGTAGGGGGCCACTGCCTTCAGAGTCTGCCTCCAGGTTTTCAGCACCCATCTGTTTGAAGACAGCAAGTGAATATAAACAGTAGCTTTCTGCAATTGAAGCCAGCGGGTAGGCCATTGCTGCCACCCACCCTCCAGTATTGCCTTTGATGTCAGTACAATGACCACCACACACACAACGGCCTTTAGAGCTAGCATTCACCTGGAAAGGTTTCGAATCAAGTCCAGTTGGCGATCTTTCTTACTTTTCAAAACTGTTCCTAGGGGCGTGGAGAAGTGGCTCAGTTGTTAAGAGCACAAACAGCCTTTCCAGAGTTCGATTCCCAGAACCTATATCAAGAAGTACACCCATTTGTAACTCCAGCTCCAGAGAGATCTGATTATCTCCGGCCTCTCTGGGCTCTCTCTCTCTCTCTCTCTCTCTCTCTCTCTCTCTCTCTCTCTCACACACACACACACACACACACAGAGAGAGAGAGAGACAGAGACAGAGACAGAGACAGAGAGAGGTGGGGGAGGGAGAGAGAGAAATTAAAGGTAATAGTTAAAATCTTTAAAAAAAAAAAAAACAACTGACATTTCTGATAGATGATGTGTCCATGCTTAGAGTATTATTATTAAATACTATTTATATAAAAATCTATTGGTACAGTCTTCACAGACCCCAAACAACTGTATGTAGAATTACTTGTTCATTTATCTGTCCCATTGTTCATCCACTTGTTCCCCCTTGGACACCAAAGCTCCATGGACCATGAACATCCTGCCTGCATTTAGACAAATGCATTTACAATCTGGTGGGTAGCTTCTGCGCTCTCCAGAATGTTGTCTTCTTCCTGGCATTTACAGGGACTTAATTTATAAATGCTTTCCTCCCGTTGCTTTAGTTTGTACGTCAGCCAGGAGCCAGGAGCAGAGCTCGTGTGTTCCAACCACTTAGCATTTAAGGAGACAAGCTGAGAGGGCAGGCCTCGCTTGGGGCCACAGGTCATCTGCTGCGGGCCCTCCTTTACCCTGAACACACCCTTTACATGGGGCCCAGGTGCTCCTAACAAGAATGCAGCATTATATTAATCACCAGGCTAGTTGTGTGGAGTGCATTTAACACTGGGTTTCTCCAGCTCTGCAATCCACCTATCATTTTTATGGCATATAGGGCATTTTATCAAATGCTACAAAAATATAATTTACTTTCAAAAAAGCGATTTCCATCTTATACTCTGAACCTCTAACCTGTTATAGAAAACCAAGTATTGGGAATGACATGTTATAAATGGTGGTTTCGGGCTGTGTGGACCCCAGCAACCCTGCTTATGTGGAATACTGCTGAGAGGTCTCACATGCTCCTGTACCAGGCCGGAAAGTTTACAAAGGAACCGAGAAGGGCCGTTTCTGATCCTGAGCTGGTTGCTGAGAATGCCCTGCTATCTTTCCCACCTGTCCATCACCTTGTCCTTGCCCCCTACCGTTGTTTGTAAGAACCATCAGCCTCCTTCCAGCCCAACTCTGAGACTGATTCCCGACCATTTCTACCCTGCCTTTCCTGTGTGTCTAGCAGATCATCATATTTCCACTTCCTGAAGACTCTTCCTTCTTTCCTCTTCCTCCATTTCCCCTCATCTCTCTCTTGCTCACCCTCCTTTCCACGCTGCTTTTATCTTTTCCCATGACAGATTTGCTGCCGTGTGATGCCAATCCTCAGGCTCTAACCTATTCCTGTCAGCTCTCCTCCAGCAGGAAACACTAATACGTTTAGTCTTGTCGCACTATTTGTGGGGCCCATGTGACTGATATTGTCTACAGAGTAAGATGAATAGCAGGGATTGCCGTGGAGTTCAGGGTTACTTATGAGCCCACTGTGATAGCGGGAAAATACATACATCCGTATGTGCTCTCCGGCTTCATATCCCATGTCATTTCCCTTCATCCATCATATATGATCATATTGCAATTCGACAGACAGCTTCCAAGAGGTTCAACAGACCACGAGGGGATTCTCTGCCTCTGCTGTTCAAATTAGAGTCAGCAACAGTGCCCGCTCCATCTTAAAATGTCTCATATCCTCTTTACCATGCATTGAGAGAGTCCAAATATAACAGGTTTCCATCTACAGTGGGAGAACAGGTCAAGAAGGTCAAGGGAGATGGAGGGATTGCCTGATCTGCACACCCACTCATGTACCGTGGCTTACTCCACTTCCAGCTTGTTCTGCCTACCTCTCTGTCTGGTAGGCACTTGAGCTGTGGGCATCCAGATAGTCAGCTTTTGTAACATGGCCTGTCTTCCCTTGCAGTGCGGCACCATGGACCAGGGCCTGTATGTAAACCTGACAGAAAGAAACCTACAGGACGCTCAGAAGTTCATTCTGATGCATGAAGTGGTACAGCCAGTGACCACTGTGCCCTCCTTCATGGAGGACAACAGCCGCTTCTCCCACGTGGCCGTCGACGTGGTGCAGGGCAGGGACACACTCGTCCACATCATCTATCTGGCCACAGGTAGGAGCGCTGCCTTCATTTAGATGGGTTTCTGCCATCTCGTCATTCCATGTCTTCAGTCCCAACGCTCACCTTGAAACAGGGCCGTGTGTCTGTACTCTGTTGCAACAAGCCGAACCCACAATGTATGCTTACTCTTGTCAACCTACAGACCTCCTCTTGGAAATCTTACTTTCACTCTTTCTGCCCTGCATTAGGATTTTAACTTGAGAGACCCTGCCTCCTTTCTTAGCTATTCTTGCTCTCCAGTGCTTCTTGGCATGACCATCTACATTTGTCTAGTTTAAAACAATAGACGGGTTTGTTAGAAGATGCTGCCGGGTGAAATTTTTCCAAAGATTTTCATGCTGAGTTCTGATTGGTACACAGTAGTGATCATGGCAAGCTGTTCCCAATAGAGATCCATGGAAACATCTAAAGAAAGGAGCATGTGCAGCAAGTGTTTCTCATACAGGCTAGACAAGAGCCACCTGTCAAACAGTATATAACAACTAGACCTCTTCAGAGTTCAAAGTCACTGAGGAATGGACGCATGCTCTCCCTCGCTGCAGGACTCTGACAGTGCAGGGTGCATAGGCTGACAGTGCGGGGTGCATAGGCTGACAGTGCGGGGTGCATAGGCTGACAGTGCGGGGTGCATAGGCTGACAGTGCGGGGTGCATAGGCTGGCAGTGCAGGGTGCATAGGCTGACAGTGCAGGGTGCATAGGCTGACAGTGCGGGGTGCATAGGCTGACAGTGCGGGGTGCATAGGCTGACAGTGCGGGGTGCATAGGCTGGCAGTGCGGGGTGCATAGGCTGGCAGTGCGGGGTGCATAGGCTGACAGTGCGGGGTGCATAGGCTGACAGTGCGGGGTGCATAGGCTGACAGTGCGGGGTGCATAGGCTGGCCTCGGGGACTGACTCAGCCCCACCTTCCTAGCCCCAGACAGAGTAATTTCACTGTGGAACGGGTTCCTCCCATTCTTTGTATAGTGTGGTGGATACTTGGCACTTCCTCAGAAAGTGTGGTTACCTTTTTATGTGGTTATGAATACTGTATCATTCATTCCTTCATAGGATTTCTCAATTTATAACTGTGTTTTAATTGCTCAGTTTATTGTATTCACAAAATTGCAATGTCTTGTTGTTCCCCATTGTCATTGAATTCATTTGGCACCCCGGGGGTGCACGGTGAACAGACGGGTACCAGCCTGCTCTCCGAGGGCTCACATTCTTAAAGGGACATGTCTCTAATAAACCAAATAGTGTGTGAAATCCATCACCAATGAGAGTGATAAAGAGCCAATGACGTGGCTGCCAGTGGAGGGACGTGGTGATGGATATGCTGGGAGGCTCCCGTTTCGTGGCTAGACAGTGTCCCCCAGTGCAGGAGGCATTAGACACTGCACATTACAGAGAGAAACTGGGAACACTGGGAGATGGAGGGTTGGTTGCCAGTCCTGCTGAGTGGTCAGTTACACAAGGGAAGATGCTACAATTGGATGGGGATGTGGGTGGTATAGACCTGTCCGGGGAAGCCTGGGGAGTCGCGGGGGATCCTGAAGAGAAAGTCACGTGGTTTAACTGCTAGGAGCAGCAGTTTGCAGAATGGGGTGAGCAGGTATTTATTCCTCACAGGAAGTCAGGAGGAGAGCTGCTTTCTTCTTGTTGTTTGTTTAAAGAGAATAAAAGAAATTCATTGCCACTATGGGATTGTGGCTCTTTACGGCTTTGTTTGTCCCTAAAAACCAGAAGGCTGCCTGACGCATGATAGATTTGTGGAGTAAGTGGACTGGATCTTCTCAAGGGTGTTCCTGGTTTTTCATTGTAAAGGTTCAAATTAATGTGGCATAGATGCTTTTTTTTTTCTCCTTGGACTTCTAGAAACAGCTGAGGTTCTCATCTGGTCCTGTGGTAAGGAATGCTCAGGGGTGGAACTGAGCTAGATCACACGCGCGATCTCACAGTCTGCTGTCCTGTTCCCACCAAAGGGGGCGGTTCTGACCTGCTCACTTTCCTGAAGCTCGCTATGATCAGCAGTGAGCTCTGTAGATGACTTCAAGGAATTCTCATACTCATAATGATGAGTGCCTCCGTCATTTCTGCTTGTTGGCTAGAGCGGGCTCTCTCCTGGTTCAGATGTGGTCATCTGTCCATGCCATACTTATAAGTAGAGAGATATTTCTGGGTCGTGTCTCTTCATTTGAATTTTTTTAAAAACAGTCTTATATAGCCAGTCAAGCTGCAAACTCACTGCATAGCCTAAACTGACCTTGAGCTTCTGATCCTCCTGCCTCAGCTTCCCAGAGGTTAGGATGCATCTTTCTGTAAGGGCAACAATTGGATTATGAAAGTTTGAGCCTTATGGATTAATTAAAAATGTATTATGGAAAGCTCTGCTGATACATCATTTTAGTGTTGAGACCCTCAACTTATGAATTCACATGGCACAGAGAACTCTATGCCCACAAGAGTATATCTGAGAATCTTTATTACAAATTACATGTTTGAACACTGTGAATACAGTCCACCATAAGGAAGTTAGAAGTCTGATGTGAAACAGTAGCCAGCATCGGTTGGTTATTAAATGCTTTTAAAAGCAGTTGGCACTTCTTCTAGAAGCTTTCACACAGAAGTTTAATTTGAATGACCTCCTGGCTAGGCTCCCCAGCCCCACTCTGCAACCCCCATATCATATACCTCACCTAGTTGCTTTTTTACTTGACATGCACAGATAGATGATGGGTGGCCATCCTGCCTTGCACACGTCTACCTGTGACTTCATCCTCACAGTTCATATGATTGACAGCATCGTATTAATTGGTTTTAATTAAGCTTGTGCATTGTAAAGCAACCGCTGTTGTATCCTTAGTGGACTAAAATATAGCAAAACTTGGACAGTCACTGGTAAACCACGTGTCTATGACTTGCTGTACTGTGGCATTTCCTTATTGAGTTGGCTGGGCCCAAACCCACAATATCTCGAGGGTTTTGTGTGTTAGCATTAGCTTAGGCTTGTGGGCTTCAAAAGAGCCCAGGTTTACTGACTCTTTCCCCAGGTTTACTCCTTTGTAAAAAATGAGTCACACCACAATGCCCTTTTGTGTTCTACTGGCCTAATGTTTTGCTTCTGTTTTACTCCCTTGCCTATTTAAATGCCGAGTACTTACGTGTAAGTAAGGTGTACTACCTGCAATCTCCAGTCCTGTTGGTAGGCGAAGGTGCCATGTACATCCTTAGTGGAATGATGAGGTCCTGCAGAGAGTCCTGCTCTAGACCTCATGTGCAACTCAGGTAGGAGCATGGAACACTGCTGAAAGCTGAAGGCCTGTTAGGTCAGCTTCTCAAGTCTAGCTTTGGAGTTTCTATGAGTTACAAACATGTTCCGTTAACCTCTAGATAGGCTAGTTAACTCTTACAGCATGCCAATGTATTTTCAAAATTTTAAACTTTTAATTCACAATACGATTTAATTTTAGTATAAGTCACTTCTTTGAAAGTTGTCTGAGTGGGAACTGGGGTACATTTCTGATGGCTACTCCTTTAGAATGCTTACAACAGGAACGCTCTAAGTGGTTGAGTCTTAAGTGGATAGACTTCTGGGTTTTTTACAGAAAAACTACCTGCAAGTTCTGTTGAGCATTGCAACCTGGGATTTCCCTCCTCCCTTGGTTAGAGAACAGCAGACAACATGACATCCAGTCTACTATTTGAGGGCTCTTTGCAGACCTCCCTTGTCTCCTTTGTCTCATGGGGGCCTGGCTCTTAGCTTTGCCTTGGCCTATGGATCCTCTTTTTCCACATCCTTTTTTAGCCATGCTGCCAGTCTCAGAATTTCTCCTTTCCTTCTAAGACCAGCTGTGGAAGTTTCATTTTTATCTGACCTCGTTTCAGGTATATTCAAACTATTCTGAAGTTAAATTACATCTAACTTTAGAATGGGTTAACTTTAGATTGTAGTACAACTCAGAGTAGTGTAAAAATCAGAGTCAATTTTCTGGCATGCAAATTATACTCCAATAATGGATTATTCTCAAACATTTATTTAAAAGCCTCCAATAAAGAAAATTAAGAAAATACATAAACATTTACAAACTTTTTAACATTATGAACTTGCAAAATCCCCTGAGAAAACTCAGAGCAGGCGTTAGATGGGCATGGAGAGGAAGCCCGCACAGGTTTAACTGCTTCCGGCTGTTTGGACTGATTGCTTCTTGTGTTGAGTACTAGTAGGGTAATCCTGCTTTCTCCAGCTGTGGATTTTTATCTTAGAATGAAATATTTATTAAAAAGTTAGAAAAAAGACCTGGCTCGGGACCTTTAGTAGAGAAAGCCTGAGTTCTTCAGGCAGTGGGGAAATAAACTTAACAGAATCCTCCACCGTAGGATCAAAAGCCTGTTGGCAGCAAATTTACCTCGCTAAATATGCAAGGCAGGGCAAGAGAGGAAAAATCATGAATAGAATGATAACATATATGGAAGGAGATGGAAAAAGCTCACAGAGAGAAGGGAACAGTAGAAGGTCTGTCCTGAGGAGGTAAATGGTTATATCCTAACACCATGGCAACAGAAACAAAGGTGAAGATGGCCAGAGTGAATGTATACAATGAGAAACAACACGAATGGATTCTAGATGGGAAGGGCACACAGACAAGGCAGCAGTGGAGCAATCGGTGAGTCTGACACAGAGAACCACACGCAGTGTCTACGACGTGACATAATTGTCGTGTGCTGTTTGCACAGCCTGAGAAGCTGGCTCTGTAGTTGGAATCACCCCACCCTCATTTCACGCCTAAACATGTTTGTCTTTAATTGTCCTCTAAGAGACACTATCTGAGGATGGGCTGTCTTCCCTCATAACTCTGACATGGAGGACAGACCGGCCACATAGAAAAAGCTTGTAGCCTTGAGTGCACTTAGAAAGTCAATCATTTCCCAGAGAGGTATCTATTATGTGTTCCTTACTGCTGTTTGTTCCTTACTATTACATCCCGAGGGGATGCTGTGCCCTGCCTGAGACTCACTCTATTGAACTCATAGCTGAGTGCCTTCACGGCTCTTCCCCATTTGACTGCTGATGAATATTTTGTACGCCTGATTTGATGATTGTATGAGTTATATTCCTATTGCTGTGCTGAAACACCATGGCAAATAGAACAATTATTTGGGCTTAAAGTTCCACAGGATTAGAATCATGATGGCGGAAGAGGCAACAGGTGGCAGTCATGGTGACTGAGGCAGAATCTGATGGCTCACATCTAGAATCACAAGCATGAGACAGAGACAACAAACTAGAAACGGGATGGGTGAGTCTTTAAACCTGTGGTCCTCAACCCCTTTGGCAAACCTCTATCTTCAGAAATGTTTACATTATGATTCATAACAGCAGCAAACTTACAGTTATGAAGTAGCAACAAAAATGATTTTATGGGTGAGGATCACCACGAGATGAGGAACTGTATTAAAGGGTTGTGGCATTAGGAAAGCTGAAAACCCACTGCTTTCAATTCTCAAAGCGGGCCTCTGGTGACATATATCCTCCAGCAAGGTCACTTCTCTTACATCTCCCCAAACAGTGCTGTTTACCAGAAACCATGCGAGAGACATTCTCATTCCAATCAATATCCAGAGCAAGAACAGTCTGCTTACCTAGTTTCCTGCCTGCTACTTGCTATTTATTCTTTTACGTTTGTTTGTTGTGTAGCTGCAGAACTCACTCCTTTAAGGCCGAAAAGATAACGGCTTAGATTTCTCTGGACTGTACATTATGTCCACATGGGGAGCCAATAAATATCCCTAAAGTCATCATTAACGAAAGCTTCCCTGAGATAAAATAAGGATTGAGTCTCCAAATATCAATACATAGCACATCTCAGAAATAAAGATTGCAAGTAAATGAACAGATTTTCAAATTCTAAGAGTAAAGAATTATAGAGGTATTTTCAGATAAAATTCTTACCCATGTGAAAACCAGTTTAGAAGGTTCTCTGAATATTCTGCAGCTGGCTGAGTCCATGAACATCTAAACATTTTAAGGAAAACTAAAATGTGATTCAAAACTAATATATCACCCCAAGGATAAAGAAGACATAAAGGCAAAGGAAACTTTAAACAAAGCAATATCTAGGATCTTCTTTAGGAACATGAAACAAGACTAAGTAGTGGCTAAATTCAGTCAGCAATGGAGATTTGAGAAGAAAGAGTAAAAGAACTGAGCCCACCACTTAAATGGACAGAACATTTAAAAGCACAGAAATTAACTTTTCTCAAGAGGTTTATTATAAGCTAATCTTTCTTTAAAAATAAATATACATTAAGAATTTATGGACATGCCATGATTTATAATAAGCTAATCTTTCTTTCAAAAATAAATATATATTGAGAAATTATGGACATAACACCTGTCATAACTGCTTTTAAAACCAGAAAGTCTCTACTTCTAGACAAAACATATCAAAAAAATAACAATAATTGGTAAGTAAATCATGGGAGGAAGATGGTGGTGGCTGAGAGTCTGTTTCAGCATCTGACAGAGAACCAAGGTGCTGTGTTAGATCATGATGGGAGCAAGGCTGGGATGATTACAGGGCACCCAGCAGCACAGCCAAGGGTAGCTCACTAGACATACCGTAAGGTGCCCTCAGGTCCTCTCCACTCCCTTTCTTTTTAATCCTCAGCTGTTTGCTGGCTATCTGGTGGCCAGAGTCTCTGGCTCTTCCTACTGTGTCTTGACCAAGGATGAAACACCCCAGTACAGGGGCATGGGGCATGTAAGGTGTGGATTAATTGCTTGTAAGGTGGTCTTGAACCAATGATCGGTGGACCAACAAGTATATATCTTTTTCTCCCAATGTGTGGTCTGAGTCAAGAGTCAAGAGTCCTAGTGGGCCGCCTCTTTGTGACTCACCATAAAGTGTTTCTAGGTGGTACCCAAGCACGTAGCATCACTCACAATTCCCTCCCACCCTGTATCCTTTTTCTTTTCACTCATACAACCCTAAGTGTGTGTTAATATTGGCACAACATTGATATTTTCAAGGTAGTCACAATAGGGGGTCCAGAAATGGCTAGAAGTTATGCTATCCCATAAAGTTACATGGGTGCTTATGTGAACAGGGTTGATAACATATTCTTTATTAACCAATGAAAGTAACACATAGACAGATGACCCTCCTCCATCAACTGATACTCATCTTAAGAAACTTGTATTTTTATCCATGTTTAATAATAGCTGGCAAATTTGTGAAGAGTCAAGTAACTACTTGTAATCACCAGGAAAAGAATTAAGGAACAGTAGCTTTAGACACAGGTGAACTTTGAGATAGAGTTCCTACATATTTCCTACATCTGTCCATCTATTTTGTCATGATATTAGAATATTATATCAAATAAATAGATACTTTAGATGTGCTGAATTAGATAATGAAAGCTAGACAGTGGACAAGGATATTTCACTCCTAAACAATACAAGTGGAGATGAATTTGGCAGGCATGGCTAGCAGTTAGCATATTATGAGATGAGCATTTTTGCTTTTCTTTTTGGAGTCAGCATTCTCCGTATAACTCTGGCTGTCCTGGAACTCACTGGGTATGCCAAGCTTGCTTCACTGAGATCTGTAGTCTCTCTCTGTGAAGTGCTGGGATTAAAGGCATATACCACCACACCCAGCCATGCATGTATTCTTATAACAAGGTTAATATCTTTCCCTCAAAGAGGTAAAAAGTGATTGGGAAAGAAAAACAAATTTGTGTGTAAATTACAAATCCAAACACTTCACAAACATATAGTGTCTCTGCGGTATGCGCTTTATTAGTAAGAGACTAGGGAAAACACGGAAGTCTTGTGGTTAGTTGAGGCGATTACCAGCAGAATAAGGGCAGCTGTGGGTTAGGTGCATGGAGAGAAAGTAGCCAACCCATTAAGTTTTCAGAGATGTTTATGTGAAGGGATAGAACCCAGAATGATGTGTGAATGTTCACGATGCGGTCAATAGATAACCTTTGACGGATAAGGAGATAGTAGACATTTCATGTCAAAGTTCACCAAATAAGGTTCAACCCTGAAGAGAGCAGGTGGACTCCCTGCCTTCAAGAGGATCCTTCACAAGGGGAAAAAAATCAAGCCATGAAGGAAAGAAACATGGAAGACAGAATGGGGAGGTGCAGGTTTCGCTAGCTGGTAGTTACGCAAGAGGACGATGGAGAGAAAATGCAGACTGTATTCAAGTTCTGGTGCTGTTTGGCAGAGTGTGAAGACAGGCTAGGTGAACTGAGGAGATGGGACGTCAGGACCTCGCTGAGTGAACTGATGAGACAGAGGAGGTAAGGACCGGGCTGGATGAGGCCTCAGGAATGAACTGCAGTGATGTTACACAGGGAGCATGATGGAGGAGGATGTGACGTCAGCATTCTATCTGAGGGTTGGCATCAGGTAAACTGATACAGCAAAGGACACCTGTGAGGGCATCTAACGAGTCTCCAGCCCTCACCTGTGCTTGCGAACCGTGCATCCCTCCCTAGAGGTCGGAGAGGAGGCTGCTTCTCTGTGTCATCTACTCCCTGGGCAGGGGCCCCAGTGGAAAAGCAAGCACTTCTGAGAGGTCAAGTCAGTCTGTAGAATGCAGCAGATGGGAGAACACAAGGGGTGCCTTTGTTTGGCACAAACAACAGGATAAGGAAAATAGGAACTTTCCAATGAGAAAGACCAGGACAGACCAAGAAAGATAAAAAAAAAAAAAAAAAATCAATGAGTTTCCAAAGAGAATAGCTGGAACCCACTATGCCTAGTGCTTTTCAAGAGCTGTGAGGGAAAGCTGGCCTTCTACTTGAGGACTTTGATTTAGGATAAGGTTGGCCTGACTATTTGCTGTAGAGATTGGAGTCCAAGAAGATACTGGAGCCCGTGAATCTGCCTTAAGATGAACCTCGTCTCTCTGAGAGGGAAAATAGGGAAGAATGTGAGACACGGGTGCCAATCAGCACAAAAGGTGCACAGGGAAAAGAGAAGAGTTGGTTCCCTTTAGAAGGACCTCAGACTCCCTCTGCCTCTTCATTTTGCTTTGCCATGAATACCACTGATGAAATATAGTGAGCGACCTCCACCCACGCCCCTTCTAGTCCTCTTCAAATATACTTTAAATATGGAACATGACATTTTATTGCTACATGTTACTAATGATCAAAATCAAGAAACCAGTGTCTTCCAAAATGAACTTGTAGATTAGTAGGAGACAAACAATGTTCTAGAAATTTTTCCTGTAAGGGATGCGTTTGCCAACAAGTTCAGTAAATGCTGACATCCCACTCCTGGCCTGACTTCTGTGCAAGTGTTTCTAGCACTGCCTTTCTCTCCTAAAGAAAGCATGTGAAGCCACAGGGTAAGAGCACGCCCTGTGCTTCCTTTTCCTTTACTGTTGCGGGAACAGAAATTACCTAATTCACTTGCCGTTGCTACCATTACTGAGAACTCTCAGTATTTATAAGCAATTGGCAGCTGCTTTAAGGAGTAGGAACAAGTTTTAGTGTTTGTTCAACACTCCTCTTGAAATTAGTTTTAAAGGGGCTCCAAATTCTATCCCTTGCACTAGACATTCTAAATCCACAACTAATTCATGTTCTGTATGGGGTATGCAAGAGATTCTTGTGAACTAAAAGAAGACACTGTTTAGTATGAGTGCCTATTTTATTGAATTTATTGAGAACACTTTAAGCAGTTAATAGCGGTAGAGCAAAGAAGCCTAGTACTAAAGGACTGAGTTAAACTGTGTCCTCCACACCCCTCCCTGCCCCCCACACACAGAAGATACGGTGCAGCTCCTAACTGCTCCCACAACCTCAGGTGTGACCTCTCTGGGAAAGGGGTCTTTGAAGATGTGCTTAGTTAAGCGAAGAAGTTCAAGGAGCTTTCGGTTACCTCTAATCCAACATGACTCAATTGCTTACATGGTCAGAGCTGCCAGTAAGCAAAGAAACCTCGAGAACTGGGAAGTATGTGAGTGGCCTTATTACCATGTGAACACCAATTGCTGAGAGTTGTCAATAGTTAGTAAAAGCCCATGAAAACGATTCCTAGC
Source organism: Chionomys nivalis (assembly GCF_950005125.1). Lineage (NCBI taxonomy): Eukaryota > Metazoa > Chordata > Mammalia > Rodentia > Cricetidae > Chionomys > Chionomys nivalis. Next base: position 6,137,929 of record NC_080100.1, on the reverse strand, counting down.
TAAGCTCAGTGGAAAACAGGTATTTGCATTGCAGAGCTAGACAGGGCTTTTCATGTGACTTTTCCATCTACTTAAGACAATAATGAAGATTGGTCATTATCTGAAATTCGAACATCCTCATGGAATTTTCACAGCATTAGAAGTCATCTCCTAAGTTAATTACTAGAGCCAGGGCTTCACTTGGGCCCTCTGTGATATTATCTGATATTATCGTTTGATTAATTTTAAAGCTCTGACCTTGAGCTTATCAGAGCACTGGCAAAATGGAAGTAAATAGTCTCAGTCACAGAGGTCTGGACTTGCCCTTGGCAAATTGGGTCTTTCAAGGCCAGTCTTTACGACAAGCTGCTGTTCCTTGGACATAAAGTATACATTGCCCCTCTGCTTCAGAATCTCAATGGTTAAATATTGTCAGTGCTTTACAGCATCTCTGGGAGGCTTGCCCTCTTCTGTGTGAGATGAGAGCTGGGTGCATTGGGCTTTATCAAAGACTTGACTTGTGGCAGAGGTCCTGGCAACTTCTTTCAGAGACTCTGTGATCTTTACAGCTGAGTTCCTCAGCTTCCAGAACCTTCCTGGCCTTCAGTGTGCAGTAGGTCCCAGACTCAGCACTAACTCATGCTTGTCTTTGTTCAACTCTGACTTCTTATCCAGCCTCAGAGACCAGGGATTTGACTTCTGCTCTTGTGTCCAATGGATCTTTGGAAAATTCCGCACTTGGGTACTGAATGTTGTTCTGCAAACTATGGCTCACACCATGGCAGGAAGCAGAGACCATTCCCATATCCTGTGGACAATGGGCACCCTTTTTGTCCCATCTGTAGACCTATACATCTTATTTCCTGACCCATTTCTTCTGCTTTGATACTGAAGATGTTCAGATATGACTGACTTGGATCAAAGCTACTTACACAACCACCAAAAATTCCAAATTTTGGTTAAAGAAAACAGCAAATTTGGTTAAGAATTGTAACTTGTCTTCTAAGTGCTACTGGCTTAGATTGTCACATAGTGGAGGTACTAACAAACCTACAGCCATGGGAAGATTTAGTGAACCAGACTTGAAGTCACCCCTGAAACCAGTGACCAGAGGGGCGCTGGAAATTGTACCCGTTCTCTGGATAATAGTTAGTGGCTGAATAGTCCAGCTTATCTTCTTAGTAATGGGAGTTACAATTTAGAGCTATTCTGTGCATGCGGAGCATTTAAACTCATGTCCTTTTAGCCCCAAACTATATCCATGTCTGAAGATGAGAAAAGGGGAGTGTGGGGACTCTATGCCAATATCATACAACGCTGGCAGTGTCCTAGGAAAACAATTGGCGAAGAATATGCATCCTTTATTATATACTTGTCTTCAGTAGACACATTGATTTTCTGGATGGAACAGCCTATTACACATGGGGCCCATAGGCCCAGTACTGTGCTGAGCTGCAGGCCACAGTAACACTAGGGACTATTAGTTCATCTGAACCTCAGAAACTATTGGAGAAGTACTAGATAATGTAAATTGTTGACCCAAACACCACTGTGTAATACACTTACCGCAGTTCACACCTCCCACATATATCTTAAAGCAAGTGAAAAGTAATTCTGCCAGGTGATACCTTTCTTGGTTCCAAGAAATCAGGAGGCATCGACCTGAGGGCTCAAACAACAGAAAGGCTCTGAAAGTTGAAGTTGTTGTAGCGATTGCATGGCCCAGATACCAGTAAGCAAACAAACTGGCTGATTCTTGTGTAATGCAAAGCCTTGGCCACTCTGAGTCAGAAATGAACTGGGCAGTGTCAGCTGGCGAACCAGTATTGAATGGTTGGCTTGAGGAGCTGAGCAATCTATGGGTCCCTTGTTTTAGAGCAGCCTTGTCCTTTCCTGGGCGTGGGACAGCTAGGCTATCAGTGTGGATCAGAGTTCACATCTGAGCTTTGTATATGTGTTCATGGAGGGTACATATATGTGTGCATGTTTATATGGGAGTTATCTGGGTGCGTTTGTGTATATGTGTGCATGAATATGCATGAAGATGCTGTAGTTCAGACTTCAGTGTCTTTCCTTGAGTGCTAGCTCCTTGATCTTTGAGATGCCAATTGCCCTGAAACTTGGTAGTTAGACTAGGCTTGCAGATCAGCAAGACCCAGAGATCAATGTGTCTCTACTTCCCAGTGCTGGGCTTCTGAACCCACATCTTCTTTCCTGGATTTTTAAGGTGGGATTTGGAGATCCAACTCAGATCTACATGCTTGTATGGCAAACATGTTTAGAGAGTGAACTTTCTCCCAGTCTAAGGAATATATATATTGTATTAGACATCTGGGTCCATGGTAAAGCACTTTCTTAATACCCTGGTTAAGACCTTAGGTTCCATTGCGGCCCTCTAGAAAAACAAATGTGTGTAAGGTGAACCTCTTGATACTTTGACATGTATATACACTGTATAATGTGAAATTACACCATCAGACTAATAAATATGTCTGTTGACTTATTATTGTTGTGTTCTTTTCCTTTAGGGTTGAATGGTAAAAACATGTGATCTTTAGCGTCTTGAGAAATGGCAAATAGCCAATTGTTAACTACTGTTGTAAGTCTTCAACTAAGAGTAACTGAATACTGAACCCTTCACTTGAAGGAATTTGCAAGCTGAGTTGCTGAGAGATTTGTAACAAATCTCTGAAGGATGGGAAAAATCCACATTAAATATAATTCTTCTGATGTTAGCGAATGCACCTCCTCAACAAGGAGAAAATTAATATGAAACAAAGTCTATAGGAAAAATGGACAGCATGCCTTAAAGTAACATTTTAGCCTGCTTTCAAGCATGTGTTGAGATAGCTTTATTCCCTTACCTTTATGAGCTAGAGGACAATGAGAAATGGTGTAACCCTTGTGCAGCAAAATACCTAAAAGAAGTAAGATCTCTCAGATCTGTGTGAGGCTTAATCTGCAGTGCAATGGGTTTCGAAGACCTTGTGGCAGCCAGGAAGCAGAGAGAGAATTTGGTCTGGGACTGAAGCTTGTCTGTAACTTTTAAGTTCCACCTGTAGAACCCGATGTCTGCCAACCAGGTCTCATACCCAAATGATATCACAGCTCCCCAAAACCGTGCCACCAGCTGGAGACCAGCTGTTCAAACACACGAGCTGGTAGGTGATATCCACTCTGAGATGCCGCACTGGCTGCTGAAGAGTTTCTCATTAGAATGAAGAGCTGTCTGTCCACTTCCTGCCACCACAACTAGATGTTCACACCCTGCCTACAGGTCTTTCCTGTTTCTGTGGGAATTTTGACCTACAAGATACTGTATCTGGAAGAGAGGGAGTACTCGTACCCTCCTCCTCCCCATCATCAGTGTGGTGATGATGGCTAATGCTCAGAAGGTGCTTTGGAGAAAGCACTAATTGAACCCAATGCTTCCTATGGTGCATCCGTTAGGGCACAAGGATGTTCAAGAAGTCCCTTTTCTAGAAGTCTGTTCTCTGCTGTACAACTCTGCTGTTGCCATCCACAGTGATGTGGCCTGAAATCAATGGCCCTTAATCGCTGGCTACTCTTAGACTCCTTGCATAGATTCACCTGGAGTTAGCATTAGTTACACTGGTCTTTGCCATACTGCATCCCTCCTGCATCCCAGTCTTTGGGGCTGCACTGCGAATTTCCACTCCAAGAATAGCTGAGTCTGCATTCTGATATTATAAACCTTGGGAACCAGCCTGCTACACTTAGAGGTCTGCTCTCACCACAACTTCCTGTCCAAACCCCTGCCCTGAAGCACATGAGCTCTTTGCCTTTCTGGTGTGTTTCAGGGAAAAACATAGCCAGAGAAGTGCATAGTCATCAATGAGTGTGTATCTACCCGAATTCTTCAAATGACAGAACTTTAATTACGTGGTTCTCTGCTATTATTCAGGATTAGCAATAACAATGGTACAAGAAGTTCTAAACTGGACTTTAAGGAATGTCTTCTAGGGCAGAAATATGAAACTCTGAAGATTCCTTCTTTCAGTAAAACCCTCCTGGCACCCGATTGTGTGCTCAGCAGATAAAATATCAGGGACGAGCATGAAGCACATCCCTTGATGGCAAGGGAAGCTGATATAAAATACACATATAAAAATTCTAGATGTTTGTTCTGTGGTTCTATCTCACAAAGTACATGCATTGAACCAAGAATGACCTTGCACGGGTGTCCAGATTACATGCCAGAAGCAGTTTGGAGTAGAGATGGGAGATACCAGATCCCTGAGAAGAGAGGAGAGAGGGTCTTCTCAGGAGAAAATACAGAATAAACGATACATGCATCTGCAGAGAGGGTCTGCGTGTTTGGGAAGCTGAGCTGAGGTGATCGACCCACTGTAACTGTGGAAACTGAAAACCCCACTGAGTGTTTTGTCCTAACACTCAAATTCTTGATACCTAGTGCTAAGACATATTAGGGACGAAGAGAAGACCCTTAGTTCCGTTTTGCATCCCGAGATCTTGTTGTACATGGTAGGTCTCAGTGTGAGGTACACGTTCTTTGAACCTGGGTGGAACATCTAGGCCAGTAATAGAGACCTCAGCTTGTCTTAGAGTTATAAAAATGGATACAACCATGCTTGAAAAGAGATCACAGACTCAGGCTTCTAACCAGCTTGGTCCATCATGCATTCACGCATTGTTTTATAATGGGCATAGTGAAGCAACTCAGAAGAATGACAAAATAATTTTTCTATTCCGTTGAGGGGAGAGTCATCCTTCTTCTTTTAAATTAATGTTTCATAGGTACTTAAGTGCTTAGCACAGATTTTCTTAATTATCATAATCAATAACTGATGGGAGCAGACAGACTGTGAATCTTCCCACTGGGGAAGGGGATAATTTAGACAGCAGTGTTGCCTGGTTCATGTCAGACAAGGGCTGCCAACTGGGTGGTAGTTTTGTAATTCAGATACAATAAATCCAAGGCAAGCAATTTCCTTTTAGAAACCTGAATCGCTTCCTTCACAGAATGGCTGGAGTTAGATTTAAGCCGTGAGGTTAGATGAGCGTTTCAGAAAGGATCCCCGTGGGACTCTATTAATTGCACTCTTGTTTTAAATGTAATATGGTTTTTATTCACAGGAAACTCCGGTGGTAAATTTCCTGTGAGCGCCAGCTTATGATGCAGCCTCCTGAAAGGGCCATTGAAGTTTTGTTTTGCAAGGCAATCAAAGTTGCTATAAAAGAAATATCATTTCCTTCTGCTGCTGTGCACGGAGTACTAATGGAGTTAGGAAGCTGGCCGGGCTAGAGATGCTCCACTGTAGGCCAAGCTAAGCAAGGAAGGAATGAGACTCGGTGTCTTCTACAAATTCACTTAGCGGTCCCAACACTGTGACCTGGGCACCAGCAGAGAGCCAGAGGTTACACAGCTAGCACATGTTAGAGCTAGTCGCCCGGTCTGAGCAGCTGGTGTCTGTTGCACGTAATGAACTGTGTGTACTTTCTTGGCACCTACTGTGTGCCTGGCACTGTTCTACAGCTCAGCAAGGATACAATGGACAAGATGCGATGTATGCCGTGACATCTGGGTCTGTAGACTGTGGTGGAATCTAATTCTCTGAAATTCAAGAATATTGCATGTAATACATGACTGAAATGTCTCGGCTAGTGATCATATTCTTTTGAGGGAAAAAATAAGCTGAATCTGATAAAAAAAAAGAGTTAATTAAAATCTGCTTTTTAGGCACATACTGGCCAGCAAGACCTATTATAATTTTTTTTTCTGCCCTGAATTCCCCTCTGCTGTATAAAAGTAATGCGGGCTCCTAGTGCCAAGAGCGATTTAATCCATTTGCTCAGATTTCAAGTTAAGAGAAAGAACTTTGGTAATGTATTAGTTGTCTGCCACTTCGGAATAGCAGCTAGCTAAATTGATGAACTTTATATAATGATCTGTTGCTATAGCAACAGGCTGCCCAGTGTGTGGGAGAAAGTATTTCATCATTACCACACTGGTAATACTTGGACGGTAGCAAATGCAAATACAAAAGGCTTTTTCTATCTTTGCAGGAACCAGGTCGATGAGACACATGCGCGCGCACACACACACACACACACACACACACACACACAAATGTCTCTGTATTACAGTGGCACAGAAGCAGACCAAGCCTTGAGTACAATGAGAAATAAAGCCTCTTAGCTTCCTGGGTGAGTGGTCCTGGAGTCCACAGTGAATCTCTGGCCATCACAGGGGCCCATTGTATAAGACTCTGTGTACCTTTCCGTCTGCTCTGTATTCAGTGCATGGGAACTGGAATAGAAAGCATCCCCTCAAATGCGACAGACTTCAGAGGTGTGATAAAGAACGGAGCACAGATAGTAGACTTGGCACTTGGCGATACTCCCTCCACCTTAATCTGTCTTCCCGGGGAAATTTGCCTTTGTTTGTTGGCAGGATTGTTGTCCTTTCCTTACAGAGTGAAGTCATGCATCTGTGGCTTGAACATCTCTGTCTTCTAAAATCATTATCACATTGCAGACAGGACATGTTTATCCTATCTATTGAAAGTATATTTGACTGTTATTCTGAAAATAATAAGACTTTCTGAGTCATCTTTTATTGGTCAGGGTGCATAGTTGTATTAAGATTAGACCATCTTTCTTCATATAAAGTACAAATGGCTCTCATGGATGTCTTGAGCTTTTATTTCATCATGTATGAGGTGCAGTGAGTTAAAGATTATGTGATCATGACCAAATATCAAAAGGCAGTATTGTTTTCACATGGTGTGGCAGAAGTTGCATGTTGACTGTGTCTCTTTTCCTTGCTTTTCTCTTCTCCCTCATTCATCCACTTGCTTTCTTCCTGCAAAATATGTTTTTATGTTATTTTTGAAATGCTTGCAAACCTAGATTCTAGAAATTCTGTCCTAAGAAATTCGATCTAGGACTGTGGAGATGGTTTAGCCAGATAAAAGTACTCACTGCACAAGAATAAAAACCTGTGTTCAAATCTCCAGAAACCAGTGAAAAACTGGTGTGGTCACACATACCTGACACCCTAGTGGGGTGACCAGAAGCAGGAGAGGTGCTCAAGCTTGATGGCTGCCAGTCTAACCCCAGATTCAATGAGAAGCCCTATAGCTGGCTCAAGAAATCACAGCAGAGAGTAATAGAGCCGGTCCCCTAACAGCCTCCTCTGCATGTGTGCCATGAGCTTGCAGAACTGCACACACACACACACACACACACACACACACACACACACCATCTCTCTCTTTCACACACACACACACACACACACACCGTCTGTCTGTCTGTCTCTCTCTCTGTGTCTCTCTGTCTGTCTGTCTCTCTCTCTCACACACACACACACACACACTGTCTGTCTCTCAACACAAAAGTCTGAGCAAAGGCATCTTCTATGAAAATTATTATATTTTAAACCACATACATTATCAAAATTATACCTGTCCTATATCACCCTCTGTAACTTCTGTATGCCATAGGTGTGCATGTATATGTATACTCTATGTATGTCTGAATATATCCAAGTCCTGCATTATGTATGTGTGTGTGTATATATATATATATATATTCTGTATATGTGGTAATATTAAAATGATTAAAAATAATAAGCTGCTTACAATATTAATTCTGTGATCATACAAAATTAAAACAATTTAACCTAACATTCATTTATGTTTCTATTGTACAGGGATTACCTTGTGCATGTTTGGTGGATATATAGCACTGGCTTGAATTCCCATCTCCTAGTGCAAACTTTACAAATTGTTTGGATTGAAATTTGAATTACAGTAATTTAGAAAAAAAATAATGTAGTTTTTAAATTGCTCTGAAAAAATTATCTGGAGAACCAACTCTACTTTTTGTGTTTCTTGACTTTTGACTTGGATGTATATATTTATATAGAGAGATATGAAAATATATAGTTATATATGAAGATATATGGGTATATATGAAGGTATATGTATATATATGAACCTGCTGAGATCACCAGAATGAATGCTCTGGAGATGACAACTGTGGGGGCTGGAGGTGCAATGTAAAACGCCCCCAGGATTCCTTCATCCCATTGTCTGTATCCTTGGCTTGTAAACACCTTAGTCTCTCCTTTTCTCTCTGTTAATCCTCTCATGGTCCTACTCTGTGCCTGCCGTGTGTGCGCGCGCGTGCGCGTGTGTGTGTGTGTATGTGTGTGTGTGTGTGTGTGTGTGTGTGTGTGTGTGTGTATGTTGGCCTCTTGTTCCTGTAAGGACACCAGTCCCATCAGATGAGGACCTACACTGACCTCATGTATACATTTAAAACACTGTATCTCCAAACACAGTTGCATCCTGAGACAGCATAGACTTTAGTCTCAGCATTTTGGGCGGATGCATTTGGGTTCATAACAGTTCCTGTCTTATTAAATGCCATACCTGCTCACCAGGGAGAGATGGTTACAACTGATTATATTTAAATTGGCTAATGCTGTCTAAGTGAAAAATAGAGTCTTGTTGAAACTCTTGAAAATTAGAAAAGATCTGCTGTTTTCCCCCAAAGGCAAAGGAACAATTAAATCTCAGTCACTAATAATGAAATTGTGTATGTTACACCTTATGCATCAGACCAAATGGTTACAGAAAGGCTGTGTTTTACTGTAAAGTCTAGTGTTTATACAAGCCTTTAAGTCTTTAATTTTTTTTAAATGAAACAGTGGTAGTTCTTTTTGGTTTGGGATTTTTGTTGCTGTTGTTTTTTTTTCCTTTTTGAAGTGGTTTTGTTGCTTTGCTTGCTTCATCTGCCCGTGGGTTACTCAGGCTATACTGCCCTGAAGTTGCCCTGGGCTTGGCAGCACAGGAGTGTTGGATCTTCCCAGTGAGCTTCGTAAGACAAGCACAGGCCTGGAAACCAAAGCTTCAGTTCTGTCTTGAGTAGCCAACAATTACCAAAGGTTCTGCCCTCTCAACTGCCATTCAGTGACCCACCAGCCATGCTGCTGCTGCTGATGGACGGTTGGAGAGATTCTCTGCCTGTGCTTTCAGAATAAAGACATTTCAGACAAATCCAGACCAAGTACTTGGTCATGGAGGGGTGTTGCTTACTGGCCTGCTCCTCATGGCTTGCTCAGACTGCTTTCTTATAGAACTCAGGATTACCATTCCAGGGATAGTACCACCCACAATGTATCTTTCCTTATCAATCACTGATTAAGAAAATGCCCTGCAGTTGGATCTTATGGGGAAATTTTCTCATGTGAGGGTCTCTTCTTTCAAATGACTCGAGTTGGAAATTAGTATAAAACTATCAAGTACTTTATGTTTCATTTCTTCTTGATTTCCGTCTGTATCAGCATGTTGTGTCATCCTGTACAAGTGTTTAGGATCTTGACTATAACATGTGTGTTGTATTGAGGCTGTGGCCATCCTGTCTGTCAATTCTAACACTGTGGTAGAGAGCCACATTCCAACAAAGAGTAGTGGACGCTTCACTTCTAGAAGAATGGAAAACTCTAGGCAATGAAGAGCAGGTAGAACCTTCCTTTAGGTCAGGCCTGCTTTGTGTCAATCTCTCTCGTTCTGAAATGACCTCACAGTAATTGCATCCACTCTCATGGGTCTTCAGATACCTGCTTGTGATTCCTTCTCTCCCAGGAGTTAGAGCCTGGGTTCTGGGCTCATGGCTGCACTCACTGGTGGTATAGTCTGTACACTGCTGTTACACCTTCGTGGTATCATTTTAATTGATGTCCAGGGTAATTGGGACAGTTCAGCGTGTGAGCCATCCTGTTGTGACAAATGCCTAACGAGACATAACTTAAGGAAGGGATTATTCCAAGGACATGTCATCGTGGCAAGAAAGATGGAGGTGGGAGTCGGTGCTTTGGGGGTAGACTGGGGAGAATGCGAATTTCCTGCTTTCATTCATTTTGAGACCACAGCTCGTGGGAGAGTGTGACCCACATTCAAGGTGGCTCTCCCATTCCCGCTTGGTATCTCTAAGAATGTCCTCACAGACACACCTGGAGATTTATGGCCTTGGTTACCCTAAATCTCAACCATGAAAACCACACTCACAGATTGTCAAACATTTATAAAGAACATTTTATTGAAATGGAATAATATAGCAGTGTTTAATGTGTGATTCATAAAAATGAAGCTCTTCATGTTGGGGTTGGAGTTGTCACTTGTTTGGGGGTAGGGTGGTAGGCACCTGGCTTTCTATGGACAGTACCAAGATCTCATCATGTGTATTCCTGAGCTGTCAGTTACCATAAGCTGCGGCATCTGAAATGGCTATAATTAATTAAAATGAACATATGCATGTCTTTCAAAGATTTTATAAAACAATTAGGATATCTAAATAATCTTATGTTCACATACTTAAAAAAATCACATAAATAATAAGTATTGTAGCAAATAAAATATATAACTAAAATCAATATCTGAGCCATTTGAAACCTATGGCTGCAAGGCAATACTTTTAGTTACTTCCATGGATTGTAGTCTGCCTGCACTGGATGGTGCTGGTCTAGAGGACCCGTGCGTTCCCAACTCCTCCCATGAGTCAGGCTCGGCGGGGCCGCCATCGTTGTTCCTCCACCACATCCATCTCTCCGTTCCCATGAGGGGCTCTGCTCTCGTGGCTTGATAATCAAATCTACTCCTAGAGTATCCTTTCATTCGATTCCAGTTTATCTTCCTAGTGAAAAGGCTCAACCTTATTTCCAGTTACTCTTCCCATAACTTGTTCAGTGACATGTTTGTCCTAGAACATGAACCTATCTTCCTGTGGAGGAGGTTGGGAAAGCAAGGCTTGGAGTTTCCAGGCCCATTTCTCACGCCTAGGATTGTTTGCAAAGATTTTGAAATATTTCTTTCCCCAGTAGTCGAGTTGAAATTAAACTTACTCTCTTTCTTACGACACTGCAAACTTTACCTTTTTAAACCATTTCCTTTTTACTTTGTTTTCCTCTTCATTCTTTTTCCTAATGGCAAAGATGGTTGACAAGAAAATTACTCTTTGTTGTTATAATGACGGTTCCCCTGAAAGGTTCGTTTCCTATGCACCCTCAGATTTATGCCTGATCTTCTACGCTGTCATTGATCATTACCCAAAGCCAATGTTGGGGGTTGTTTCTACAGTGTATTGATGTCAGCCAAGAAGAATTCCACTGTTGTCGCTAACAGGCATGTCATGGAAGTTTCTGGAGGGGTAGTCTAGGGACACACGAAGTATATTCTTTATATCTTCAGGCTGTCACGCTCTTCTCTTGCTCTTTGAAATGTTCATCTCATATATAATTATTTAAATGTGTTTACCCACCTGCCTTGTTTTTCAAGCATAAGAATGCATATGCCGCTGTATCTGCCTGGGTATGTCTGCAGTGCTATTGTGAGTGGTTCCCTTATCAATATAATTTGACCTGTTATGTCTTCTGACTGATTTTGTCTTGACTTCTTTATCAGATGTGACAGCAGATACTTCTACTTAATTTTTCTTCAACCTTACTGGTATATTAACTTACAGCCTCTGCTATTGAGTTTGCATGTGTCTTTGCCAGGGAAGTGTGTTTCTTGGAGACTAGTTCTTCTTAAACTAATTCCTCTCGTGACTCTATTTCACTTGATAAATCTCCCAGTGACTCAAGGTATATATACATAAGAAAATGACATAAACATTAAACATGCACTGACAACAAAGCCTAAAGAAATTTGTTGTAAAACAAATTCTGGATTTCCAAATATAACTATACCCTTATCATTTATTAAATAAAATACCAAGACTGCAGACCAGTGAATGTGTTTGTTTAATCTTTAATAAACAATTTGAACCTGGTTGATATTTGGTCTCTCCAGATATAGAAAACAGAATGCTGTTTTGCATAAATACATAGTACAAAATGGCAGGAATCTGCTTACATCCAGTCATTTCAGAAATGGCTGGAAATTCTGTTGGAATCCAAAACCAAAATTTATTTAGCAGTTATTAATAGAATTCATCAGTATACTTAAACAGCAGTTTTATAATCAAACATTCCAGTACAATGCAAAGGTAAATTGATTTGATCATTTCATGTTATGGAATATAGCAGGATGCTAGAAGAACTTCTTATTCACTATAATTAGACCACGATTTCTATAAGCTTTGTAAGTGCATTAAAAAAACACTGCCACTCATCGCATACAGTCGTCTCATCCTAGCAAAGGCTTTCACACAGCATCTGTTGTTGCTGTTTTAATGGCATGTGTGCATGGATAATTTAAAGTGCTCATGCTGTGTGGTCAGAATCAAAGCTGTGATCAAATTCTACAGTATGACATGGCAAGTCCTGTCAGAGAGACCTCCAATTCACTATGTTTGATGACTCTTTATAAAAAAAAAAAAAAAAAGAAAAAGAGACCATTTACTAAGAAAGAATGCTGTAGAGAGCTGGAGAAAGGATACTCTCTGAAAGTCTATGTGCTTGATTTGGGGATGTGTGTGTGTACCTGTGTGTAGACATTTGTCGATACCTACTTTGAGCTGTATTGTGACATATAAGAGCAGAGTGTGAGCCACAATCAAAAACAATTAGAAGGTGGGCTGTGTATTTTAATTCAGTAGCTAAGATCATTTACATTCTGGGTTATTACTGAAAGAAAGTAACTGATTCTTGAGATTTCATTGTTTTTTCCCCTTTGGTTGATTCAAATATCTTGTTTTTCTTCTTCTCCATTCTTGTAATATAAACAGTTTCCCAATTTGCTGATTTGGTCGTGATTGACTTATTTTTTATTATTCCTAAAAAAATTTATTTCTTCCTGTGCCCCAAAATTAAGACTTTCTTCCTCCTCTGAATTCTTTTAAACTTCTTCTGCAGTCCCAGGTTGATTACAAATTGCTTCAGTTTGTGCTTTTTTTGAGATGCCTTTATTTCTTCATCAGTTTCAGCTGATAGTGTAGTTGGAGAAAATAGTTCTTCATTTTCTTTCAGAACCAGAACTTTATTCTTCCAAACTTTGCAGGTACTCAGGGCTTATGCCAAGAGGTCTGATGCTGGACTGATGGTTAGTCCTCATAAATTCAGGGGATTTCTCTTGCAATTCTTAATACTCGTTTTTTGTCCTGTAGTCTTTCAATTTTAACTGTGACATGTTGATGTGGGACACCCCTCTGAATGCTGTGAATAGGTTTTATTACATTTGGTTAATAAAGAAGTTGCTTTGGCCTATGACAGGGCAGAATATAGTTAGGCAGGAAAGCCAAATTGAATACAGGGAGAAAAAATAAGGAATCAAGGGAGAAGCCAGCAGCTTCTGGAAAAGCAACATGTGAGGTAACAGGCTGACTTGTGGTAAAAATATAGAATAATAAAAATGGGTTAGTTTGGCTTGCAAGAGCTAATTAATAATAAGCCTGAGAAAATATGCCAAACAGTTTGTCATTAATATTAAGTGATTATTTGGGAACTGGAGGGCGGGAGAGAAGTCTTCAGTTACAATGTGTCATGTAGACCTTACTACATCTATTTTTGGTTTGAAGTTTTATCTGCATAATATATATTTATGTAGTATATCGACCCACCCAGCAGGTCCTAAGTTACTCCAGGGTCTTGAAGAGGCACTACCTGAAAGACATGGGAGGAAAGAGAAACGGACGCCAAGCAGTACTCTTTGTCAAGGCATCCATTTATTGAAGCAAGTTTTATGTCTTAAATACTCCTCAGTAAGGAGCTCGAGCAGGGGGAACTGAGGAAAGGGGGGGGGATGAAGGAGGAAGAGGGAAGGGAAGGAGGGGCTCGGTAGCTAGGCAACTGAGCGGGGCAGTTTGGCAGCTAAGCAGGGCAGTTGCAAGGTCAGTGGCTAGAACACCTGCTGTTAGTGATAAGCAGCAAGCAATGAAGACACTCTGTGGTGTTTTCCAGAGCTTGAGTCTCCACGGTCAGCACGTAATGTTTTGGCTAACTTTAAGTTTTCTGTCTCAAGATTTTTACTTCAAGGCCCTGTGAGATGTGAGAAAGAAGAAGCCTGAAATGGCTCCTGCCAGTATATAATATGTATTATATATGTATATATGGTATATGTATTATATATACTTATATTTCCATATGCTCAAAATATTTCTGCATTAATTTCCGTAACTAAGTATTCTATGTCTTCACCAAAAATTTTTACATTTGTTCTCTTGATCATAGCCCAGTGCTTTTCAAAGTTATGGCTGTGCTTGTCTGTTGAGTGGTTGTTTGGTTTAAGATGTTGGTTAAAGCTAACTACTGTATCATGCCTGAACAGAGGACAGAAAACTGTATGAATAATATACAATATGTTAGATCCTAAGAGGCAGAAATAAGTCAGAGAAAATGGTGTTTTCCAGTACAGTAGAGCATTGTATCCAGGAATGTCCAGCAGTTAAGACAGTGCACCCAAGACCTGTGTAAGCTCAAGTCAAACAAAATCCTAGTATGGAGGTTGTGCAGGGGAGAGATGGCAGGAAATCCCACCTTTAGCTGAAGGGCTATTGGCATGTGATAGCTGTTAGGAGAGAGTCAAGTTTCTTTAATGATGTGGACCCTGGTTCCATATCAACCATACTCCATACCTCACTGCCAAGAGAAGGTAGACAACACAACTTGTATTCAATTGTATTCAGTGTGTTTAAAAATAAAATAAGATCACTCACATTTGAGTAGGGAGGTACATGAGGCTGAAGAGGATGGATCTGGGGGTAGTTGGGGAAGAAGATGTGAATATGATCAAACATTGTATGGAATGCTCAAAGAATTAGTAAAAATATTATTTAAAGAGAAAACAAAATCTGTAATTGATTGAAATAAGGGACAAGATCAGTGGAGAGAAAAAAACACAAATAAAAGATTGGGACATAAAGGACTGGAGAGGAGTGTCATAAAGTAAGTAAGCAAAGAACAGGGGTAAACATGACTACATAATAAAAAGAATGTGCAAACAAAATCGTACAAACATCAGTATGATGTGAGCAAATCATACAAAGGTTTTTTTTTTTTAAGATAAAATAAGGTCTATATAATGCTGTGTAGGAAATGGAGAGAAGTGGATGCATAAGAGGCAAAATTAAATTTAAATTAAGGTAAGTACAGGGAACTGGCATGGCTTCTTACCTATTGTGCTGCCATCTTCAAGGTCACTAGAAGAGGGTAAGGCGATGACAGGGTGTGAGGAGCCAAAAGCAAAGATGGGGCTCAGTCAAGCTAGGAAAAGGCTTCAAGGATTGAGCTTCATTGTGTCTCGGGACCATCCTATAATAATCCTGACACCAAGGGAATGACAATTTCACAAGTGACTCGTCATGTCACTGGATGTCCATAAGGAGAGACAGCAGAACTCTGGATCATAGACCAACATTTATCTGTTTGCTTACCATCTCTCGCTCAAATGCTAAGATCCCTTTGGCTGGAACGCTGGGTACAGGGTATGGAAAACAACAACAACAAAAAAAAAAAAAAAAAAAACATGTGCTGAATGTTTTTCATCGTTGGTGGCTTACTGGAATCAAATTATTAAAGTCCTATTAAAGTTTGGTACTTTATACAATTTTGTAAGAATTTTAAATACCAATGAAGTTGACTCCAGGGCTGTTATTAACGTTCACGGGTTTCTCACACTGATAATTCATAAACAAAATAAATATCAATAGAAAGGGCTCTTGGCTTAACTGCTGAGCGTGTTCTAGTTTAGACTTTTGTATTGCACACAGTGCTCGGGCGGGCGTCACATTCACAATGCATTCCTTATCAGTCTCGTGAAGGACTCTCACCTGCCCTGCCCCTTACCGCCTCAGAAGTTGGTTAGAAGGTTCTGCTTTACCCCAATGATTTCTTACTATTTGAGCCATGGTGCTTAGAAGGGTAGCCAGTGACTTCTTCCCGACTCCTGACTTGAGCTGGCATCCCGTGTCGCTGTGATATCCCCCAGCACAGTCCTGACTTGAGTTTACATCCCCCTCCCAACCCGCCTTTGCTCTTAGATCCCACCTTAGAATAGGATGTTCTGTTGCTCCCCGGGAAGCTGACAGCTCCATCTGCCAGTGTCTTTTGGGAGTCTCCGAGTTTTGTGACTGAGATATCTGAATGAAAGTCACCCCTTGTCCCTGAAGCTCCCATCATGCCTTGCCTGGGTCTCCATGCTGTGTTTATTGTTGCTTTCTATTGCCCTGGGCAGGGTGAAGCACAATCACTAAGGCTGGCTGAATTTTTCACAAGCACACGAACTCTGGTCACCAAGTCAAAAAGAAGTTTTATTATAGAATAAAGGCTCTATCAACACGGTCTTTCATATTTATGCTTGTGAGTCACGAATTTTCGGAATGGTCACTGTTGCCCATTTTCTACTGCACACAGACATATTCCTTTCTGTCTTCCATATAAGCTGGATTTTTTTCAAAACTAATGTATTTAACCAGCTAACTCAAAGTAAAATTGTTGTTCTTACTAGCACCGTACACATTATTATGTAGCTAGTTCATGGAGAAAATGTTCAATGAAGATTTACATTTTAACTAAAGTCAAGCTAGTATACGTGTGTACATGAGTTTTCTCTTTAAATGTAAATAGTCTTGTTATCTAAGGACGTCCATGAAGATAAAAAGTGTAAAGTATTTTCTATTCTGTCTTTTTTTACTTGTTCGTTTGAAGTTCCTTCCAGACAAAACTTTCTGGTTTTATTTCTGCTTTTAAAATAACTTCTAAAGCTTATTCTGTGCTTGTAGAATAAGAATCACTATGATTTGAGACATGAAATCATGGTGAATTTATTCAGGTTCTGCATTTGAGATGACTACAGATATAGGTGATAGTTGTTAGAGGTACTTTAAGACATCAGGATTTTGCAAGACAATGAAAGTGGCCTTCAAGCTCCCATTCATTTCCCTGACACAAGAGTTATCCATCCCCGTTAAACCCTGGGTGTGTGAGCTAAAACAGCGGTTCTTAACCTGTGGATCACAACCCCACTGGGGGTCACATGACCCTTTCACTGGGTCACATACCAGATATCCTGTATATCAGATATTTACATTAAGAATCATAACAGTAGCAAAATTACCTTTATGAAATAGCAAGGAAAATTATTTTATGATTGGGCTCAGTGCAGTATGAGGAACGGTATTCAAGGTTCATAGCATTAGCAAGTGGAGAAACACCGAGCCTGCTCTGCATCCCTAATGTCTATCTGCAAAGTCTGCGGTGTGGAGGACCCTCGCCACGGAAACCTGTGGCCCAGGAGATTTGGCTCAGTTCAGACATGAGTCAAGTTCAAACGCACAAAAATGACCTGTATTAGCGTTCCAAGTCACGAATCTCTGCCTGGGCAGCTGTCAGTTCACTGACTGAGGGACCCCAGATTGTCCCTTTGGGATTTTTCTCCCCTGGCATTCTGCAACTGTTTTGATGGGCGATGAGGGGTAGCATGGCCCTAGTTCCTGGGCTTGCAACTGAAGAGACAAGGGGTAGATCAGCCACTCTCATTCCTGTCTGAACTGGAGTATCACTGCCCGAGTGGCCCACTGCAGAAGCCTCTGCATTGTTGAGAGATGCCCAGATGATCCCATGGGCTGGTGATCATGGCTGTGCGCTTTGTGTATACTCTGCTTCTCTGAGGATGGCTGTGCTCCCCGTGAGCTTTATTTCCTTGCTGTCTTTGCAGATTATGGCACCATCAAGAAAGTACGGGCTCCCCTGAGTCAGACCTCAGGCAGCTGTTTGCTGGAAGAAATCGAGCTTTTCCCAGAGAGGAGGAGGGAGCCCATCAGGAGCCTGCAAATCCTCCACAGCCAGAGCGTCCTGTTTGTGGGACTACAGGAACATGTAGCCAAGATCCCGCTCAAAAGGTGCCACTTCCACCAAACACGCAGGTAAGGAATTCCCAGACTAAGGGCCCCTGTGCCAAGAAGCCCGTCAAATCTCCCGCAGTCAGAAGTGTGTAGGAACTTACGTCTATGTATGTCCTATGTTCCAGGATGCAGGGTCTTCATGAAAATAGGTTACTATGATACCACTAAGCTCTGGTTGTCATTGGAGGAACCATGTGGGTAATAATTGTGAGCAGTCATAGGTGTAAAAACAAATTATTTATGCCGGGCAGTGGTGGCACAGGCTTTTAGTCCCAGTCCTAGGGAGTCACACATCTTTAATCCCAGCACTAGAGGGAATATAAAATGGGAGGAGAGAGAGGCTCAGTCTGGTTAGTTTGCAGCCGCCCAACCTTGATAGAGGTAATACTTCTCTAGAGGCTTGGCTACCTTACTTTTCTGGTTTTCGGGGTTGAGGCCAATTTTTGTCTCTGAGTTTTCACTATTCGTGCGGCACAGTGTTGACCACAGTGAACTCTGAAGTTTAGTTTGGAGACATGCAGGACCAGGTGCTTAGGAAATGGAAGGGGCTGCGAACTCCGTGAACTTTACTAGTACTGTGTTTGCCATGGTGGAAACTGGCTACGTATTCTGTCTTCTGAAATGGTTCTGCTCTGGAGGGCTTGGCAGCCTTGTTCATATCCAGCCCCCTAAGCAAGGCATTCCTGAAGGTCTAAGCCAAGGTGACATTTTTACTGTACTTACTTCTGAGACTCCCCGTGTGCAGGTCATTCAGTTTCTATCCAGGGAGTCTGAGGCAGGAAATTCATAGTATAGCTGTTGTAGGTAATTTTCACCATGACTCCCAAAGTACTTCAGTCTGACTGTCTTGCCAAATATATGTGATTTTCTATAGAATCAAATGGAATGATATATGCATGGTGAAATCACAAGGTCTTTGCATACTCATATGTGGAAGGAAGGGTTTTATTTTTTTTCTTTTGATATATAACTATTGCAAAGTTATTCTATAAAATTAAATCCATAAGACATTCCTTGGTATCAGAAAGAGTTACAGAATATGACGGGGTACTCTTACTGAGAAACTGTGAGCCTTGTTAGTGGATAGTGCCACTTATTAGCGACCCTCTGTTGTGTATGTCTGCTTTCTAACTTCAACCAATGGCTGTGAAACTTGTTCCTGTGTGTATTTCTGCGAGTCTAGTCTGAGGCAGATGTCACTGCTTTCTGGGTGCTGATCATTCGCTGGATAACAGCGATGGTTGGGGGGCAGCCCAGAGCAACAGCCTAGCCAAGTATGGCTGGAAGGTTCCCAGTTTTCCAAATTTTGCTTTATTAGAGCCAAGTTCTCCCAGGGATTTATTGGGGTCAGGACAGGATAACAGGCAGGACAGCATGGTCTTGTGCCATGTGAGATGTTTCTGGCTCTAAATACGGAGTGTTCTTGCAAAGTGTGACGAATCCATTGCTTTCATTAAGCTTTCCTTCAATGAGTCTAGGTCACTTCAGCTCAGTAAGCTAAATCTTGGGTCAGTGTGGCAGTGTGAATGTAATTGCCCCCATAATCTCATGGGGTGGCATAGTTACTAGATATGGCTTTGTTGGATTGGGTATGGCTTTGTTGGAGGAAGTATGTCACTGTGGGGGTGGGCTTTGAGGTTTTCTATGTTCAGGATACCACCCAATTTCTCAGTTGGCTTCCTGTTGCCTGCCACATGTAGGACACTCAGCTACATCTGCCTGCACGCCACCCTGTTTCCTGCCATGATGATGATGGACTGAACCTCTGAAACTATAAGCAAGCCATGTCAATTAGGTGTTTTCTTTATAAGAGTTGCCATGGTCATGGTGCCCCTTTACAGAAATAAAAACCCCAACTAAGACAGTCCTATTGCTACCAAGAGAGGGACGATGCCCACTGTCTTTCATGCCATGGTCCATCAACCCCATCTTGAATCCACAGAGGCTGGAACCACCAGGTGCAGATGCTAGGCGTGAACTGTTATCACTTTCTTGTAAGAGAATAAGGCCACGAGTGTATCTTCATGGGCCCCCGCAGGAGAGGAGGCGCTCATGTTTCTCTCATAGCTGAATCCCCCCTCTGTTTATTTTTCACTTGCTCAGGGTGAAACAGCCAGAGATCACAGCTCCATTGTGAGCAGTCACACTGGGCTTCTGTGAGCCGCAGTCGGTAGGCTTGTGTTTGGCTCTTAGTATTCCATCTGAGAAGGGAACTCTGATGACCGTGAACCAAGCATCCCTCTGTGTGTCTTCTGACGCACGTCTCTCAGTGTCCTCTTCATATGGAGGGATGAGAAAGGCTCCCCAGTGAAAGCTCACAAGGCGACTATCTTGTAAACACTGCATGCTTGGGTTTTTTAAATGAATTATAGAAAAAATGGAATCTTTTTTTAGAGAAACAATTTTAATTTTCTAGAAATATGCTTAATGAAGCACACTGATTAAGAATAAGCCAATAACAGGGTTATGTGATAATTTCTTTGCCAAATGCCATTCTGTAGTAAAATATCAATAATTTGGTTTTGGAAATCAATTTCAAAAAATGAAATTTTGTAATAGTTATAAAGGGAAAAGAAGCTTATGTAAATATGACACTTTTGAAGAGGAAAACTGTATCACAGAATCTTTATATTCTTCCTTTTGTTGGTTACATGTTTTCCAAAGACAATTCGTACAGTTTTTCAGCAGTGTTTGCATTTCTCACATTTTCCTTGATTGTTGAGGCAACTCTGAAAGTAAAGTACCATTCCATTCTCATTGTTCAGATGAGGGTGTGGAAGTCTATGTCAATGCCCTGCTTAAACCCACACTGAGATCAGGGCAGCCTGTATGCCCCCAGTGCAGGCTATGTTCACGATTTTCTCTTGGTGCAGAGAAGTCACACAGTTAGGGTTCTCACGTGGGGCTGCTGGAATCCAGTCAGACTGTACAGGACGAGGAGCGTGGAACTTGTTTGCCATGATGTCATCCTATCAGCTTCCTCACTGTTGTGCTTGCCTTGTGCCAGACGGACCCAGCCTGGACCCTTCCCAGAGCACTCCATGCTGAGTATCTGCTCTCTCTTGGGGCGATCCTGCATCCTTGGGGAGGCTGCCAGCACTGCTGATGGCTTGTCTTCATTGTAGCTCAAAAACCAGCATGGTAGCATGGCCATTTCTTTAGAAATTATTTTAGAAAAAAACTTTTGGTTTAGTCAAATTTTATCACAAACGTGAGTTAATAATTTTGTTTTAATATTAGCTTGTTTAGATGCTGCCACTTAATAAATAGCATAGACAATCAGGCAGAACCTTGGAGTTGGTGTCATCTCTTTAAATATCCTTTTTTAAGCAATGGATGAGCACATTATATTTATATATTTCATGACATGAAGTGATATTTTGCTGTTTTTGTTTTGAGGTACCTGGGATCTAACATCCCTGCTGTAGGTCAGTGTTTGACAATACCTCATGAGTGCCACCTCCTGGGCACTTGATGTGCATTGCCAGCGCCACTACGTAACCTCTGAAGAAGGCAAAGTTCCCGATGGCATAGCACAGGATGGAACTGGCAGGAAAGGCAGTGACTAAATGCCTGCCTGGGTTAGATTCCAATGCAAAATGGTAACCTGGCACTCAGATGGTTGACAGACTTGGGCGTCGGACTGGGCGAGTTTCCATTTATCATGTCAGGAAGCAGAGATGACCACACGACTAGGCTTTCACAGCTGTATCTAGGAGTCAGGCTTTTACCCCCTCCCACCTCTGGAAGTCTTGCACTTCCTAAGATAGTTACAGCTCTTCAACTCTCAGCAAACGAAAGCTTGGAAGGCTCAGTGGGAGGACACACACTGTTAAAGCCATTTTAAGAAGTGTGCACTGACTAGATCCGCGGCTCCAGAAACTTTCTTTGCAAAAGAAAGGAAAATATTCCAAGTGCAAAATTTCTGTAGCAAGGAATGATAAGAAATTATCTTCACCCTGGTCTAAGGCAAAGGACCAAGCCACGCTTGACAATAAATGGCCAGGTAAAATATATGAGCTGCTTTAGGATTCAGGAAGTTGATGACCTATACAACCAGCCACAACTAGAAAAGAATATCAGCCCTTAGATGCAGTGTCCCACAGAAAGATGCCAAAGCATAGAGGGCCATGGACCAGTGCTACAGGACAGACAAGGTACCTGATGATCCAGGGGGCTTTCTGAGAAACTGAGCCGTTAAAGAATCTGCAGCTGTTCTTTAAGTGAAGCAAGAGAGGTAACCAGCACCTCACAGAGCTCCAGAGGGGTGAGCAGAGAGATGGGGGCCAACTTCATGAGATCAGCCCTAGAATTCAGAGGAGATGGAGACAGGTAAGGGGCTGACTCTTCTATATCTACTCCTGAAAAGCACTGCGTCCTAGGATCTGAATGTTGAGGCATCCTCCGGAAGCTTAAGAAGAGGAGTTGCTGCTGAGCCGTACGTGATGGCTGGGATGGGCTTATGAATGGTTACTGGGGTGCTGGAGTGAAACTCAGCAAAGGGCATGTGGCCTATAGACTTTGATTAACTTACTCCTGAATTAAAGCAGTATGTTTTTTGACTGGGTGTGTTTTTTGACTGGGTGTATTACATATATGTGAATACAAGTTATCAAACTTACTAAATAAGTGATTAAGTTGCAAATACAAAACCCAATACTTTCTGAATCTCTCTCTCTCTCTCATGTGTGTGTGTGAATGTGTGTGTGTGTGTGTATGCGTGTGTCTCTGTGTGTGTGTTTGTTTTATGTGACACTCCTTGAACCTTTAAAGATAAGATTAGCCCACCAGGCCATAGAGCCTGCATTCTGTGTATGAGGGATTCATGGGAATCAAAGCGAGAGTGTGTAAGCAGCAGCGATTACCGTCTTAGAGCAGAATCAAAGGTTCTATCTGGCTACAGACGCTTGAACCCTAAGGCCTAGTTGGTCTCTGACTCCTGGTTCCTTGGTCCTCTGGAACTATGTGCGCCTTAAAAGAGGCTCCGTACATATTTGATGAGTTAACATATGGTCTCTGCTTCTACCTTCTCCGCTCTCTTTCCATAACCTAGTGGGTGGAGTGGGGGCTAAAGTGTTGTGAAAATATAGAAAAAAGTATGATGCTATAAGTAGCCAAAAGAGTAGAAACCCATGATCCTTTGGTACTTCTGTTGTGTGACATAATGGGGAGGGAAAAAAAGCCAGCCCAGGAACAGACACAGCCCATTGATAAAATGGATAATGGACACCTCTAGAATCGTATTTGATAAAACTAGAAAGATGGAACCATTAAGAAACAGTCTTGGGCTTCACTGGGCAGAGCTTGTATCTGGTCACTATTAATCCATTTACAGTGTAATAGTGCCATTAAGCTAAAGGAATTAATGCCTCATTAAGAAAATTAGTATGGAAATTAAGTACTGTAGGATATTCACTGTGCTAAAGGGCAAAGTTTTCAAAGGTAGACTTAACAGGTTGTCACCATTATTAATGAAATGTTCTCTGAAGACATTATGTGCCCAGTGGGAAGGTATACTGCATGCTGAGAAAATAGCAACACCCTCCATGGTCCCAGTGATACGCCTTCAGTCAGCAGGTTGCATATTATCCAAGCATCCAGGAGGATTTTGAGATGAACACTCACTTTACAAAGTAAATATTCTCCTTCTACAAATAATTTATCGATTTCCACCTCTCAGTGTCCTGAGTTGAGCTACAGTGGCATCCGTCCGCTTGGCCTGTGAAGTCTGTGGATTTCCTTCATCACTTCAGTCACGGAGTACTTATAGCATTTAGTCCATTCCAAACACGGAGCCAGTTCCTGAGTGGATCATGACAGATGATGCATCCCTGACCCTGCCTGTGTAGGGCTCAGCATCTAATGAGAAATTCTGCCATAAATAAAATCATCTGAATAGCTAATGTAGGACTGAGTCAAAGGTTCTTGGGGTTGTATTACATTTTATTCCAAAATGGATTTATCATTAAACCTGATCCCAGACCATGCTAGGAATTAATCCCCTCACCTGATGTCTAATTATTTTTAAGCCATATCTGGATTATAACTGGTTTTCTAATTCT
The DNA here is from genome assembly GCF_950005125.1 of Chionomys nivalis. Taxonomy (NCBI): domain Eukaryota; kingdom Metazoa; phylum Chordata; class Mammalia; order Rodentia; family Cricetidae; genus Chionomys; species Chionomys nivalis. Next base: position 6,114,056 of record NC_080100.1, on the reverse strand, counting down.
CTGCTTCTGGAACTGAGCATCAAGGTGTGACAGACACATTTGATGGGTTCTTCATCCAGTGGGTCACTCTGAAGCCATTCAGTGACTGTAGTGACTTCTCTCCACCTTCGGTGATTGCAACAACGAAGGCAGGGGAGAGGAATCCTATGCACCCACATGCTACTTACACTGGTACAAAGCTCTCAGCCTTACTAAGAATACACACGCCCATCCAGCAGCTATTCCACAGCCCTCCTACTTTTGAGCTTCAGGTATATAGCTGTGCAAACCTTCCCATGAAAAGCCCAAGCTGCAACAGCATCCTTGGTCTAGACCTGCTCCAAAACTGCCAACATCAGTGGCGACTGAGCTCCCTCTGAGATCTTTATCGCTGTATAATTACTGAACCCATGATTTTAGGAATAGGACCATTACCATGAAAACGTCTTACTCATAAAGACACTATGAACTACGGGCTCATTTGGACCCTGGATGTGACTGACAGTGAGTGAGAACTCAGACTCTCTGGGTCTGTGGTCATAAGAACAAGAACAGAGACTAAGATTACATAATAGTTGAGCACATTATAATAATTTAGTCCCACAAGGTTCCTATTCTTTTCTGATGAAGTTTTACTGTTGGTTAATGTAGGTCCTTCTGGGATGGCATTGTTCATGAGAGATCTTTTGTACTTATATGCATATTCCATTGAAAATTTGATTCAAAACCTGTGTTCCACCTGCAAATCAAAAATCGAACAGACTAGTTAGACATGGTAGTGTTTGCTAATGTCCCAGGACCTGGAATACTGAGATGGTAGGATATCGAATTCAAGATCAGCCTTGGCTACATACAGACAAACTGACTTATAAAACCAATAAGTTAGGGCATTCTGGGCCAAACTGAAGATAGACAGGCCCGAATATTACCTTTACACAGTTGCACCCCTTGTACCAGATTCCACGCCATGCAGCAAATTCTTCACCAGGTGCTTTATCTTTCTGAGCAAATAGAGACTCAAATGTGTGGGGAAATGTGCTTTCTTCTCGGGGTTTCATTTGCCCTTTGAAGTGCACAGCATTTTCAGGGCAGCCTAGGTCTTCAATGGGTCTCAAAGGCTCTCAATGAGGTCCTCAGACTGCGGAGACGAGCCTCCGTTGCTTTAAACGCTGGTATCCTGCCTACATGAGCACCTCCCAAGTGAGTCTTTGTCCAATATCTTCTTTTTTTTTATGTAGCAAGGAAGAATAAAGATTTGGGGAAAATAATTGAGTTTGATTGTGTTCAACAATTGGATGCTGTTTCCATAACTGATAGAATCATTTTCAAATCCTGCTACTGTAGTTTGCTTAACTTGGTAACAATTCTACACTTGATAATTATGCTGTAATATATTAAATATTGATATTTTTGCTTTATGATAGCAGCTATTTAAATCTAAGGGGCAAGATTATTGTCAAGAGAGCAGATAAAATCATAGTAATAATTTGTTTTGCCCAAGTTTTTCACAATGTGACTTTCTCCAATCAAGGACATCAGACTCATTGAAATTTTTAAACCTCTGTTCTTTATTGCATTCTTATTGAGTATAAGAGTGGTAAAGAAACAAAAATTTAAAAAAGAAATGCCACTTTCACTATGGCTATATCCATCAGAAACTCATGTTTTCCATATGGCCTCTTTAAACGATTCAAATTCCAAAAATAATAAGTTACAGCGATTGGTTCAGTGTAGACTAAGAGGAAATTATAAGTATGGGGGCTTTCTACGGAATGGGAGTTTGTGTTTGGATAGCAGTTGTGATATTTAAAAGTAGTAGAATGTTAGAAATGACCAGAATCCACAGCACTGTAGGATGCAGCTGTTATTACAAGCATAGTTTTGGAGCCCCAAACCTTCACTCAGTGCAGAAGCCCTGTTTCAGGTCTCCAGGTGGCTTTGCAGACAAGGAGGCCCTGATCAGAAGAGGGAGTCCACCAAATCTCTCCCCTTTGAGAGATGGATTTTACCTAGTAGTCATGTTAATATAATAATAATAGTAATAACATAGAAAAAAACTTGAGCCCTTAGAATGGTTCTGCAAGTGTAGCTAGGCTGTAGTCACCCATAATAGCAAAAGTGGGGTCACAGGCAGCGCAAATCCCAAGGTGAGAAGCATACTTAGGGAGTGGTTCTTTCAGTGAAGAATGATTCCCTGGCCTCTCTGGGGAGCTACATGCAGAAATTTGTTACTTTGAACTAGTTGAACACCAGGTCACTCCCAGCTCCAGGCAGCCTATCCGGCCAGGTAATGTCAAAGCAGGAAGCAGATCTTTCAGTCCTGCCCCGAGACCCCACCTCACCTCAGCCTCCTTCATAGGTAACACTTGAAGGATCTCCATATTTCCAAAGACATCCTGTAGGTGTTTTCCTACAGCAAATGATCTGTGCAGTCAGTGTGTTTTCCTGTGTGCTTTCAGTGCCTGCATTGGTGCCCAGGACCCTTACTGTGGCTGGGATGTGGTGATGAAGAAGTGCACGAGCCTGGAGGAGAGCCTGAGCATGACGCAGTGGGAGCAGAGCATCTCCACCTGTCCGGTACGTGCCCGCCCTGCGCAGCCTCTAAAGTGTTGTCGACGGGAGGCAGACCCACAGGGGTAGCCTTTCCAATCCTCTGTTGCAAACCCAAAGCCAAGTTGTGTTTTCTAAACCTGTTCTGTTCCTGGCTTGCAGGAGGACCACACAGGGTGCTCTCACCCACTTTACACTGATTTGAAACACATAAGATTCAAGAGCACTGTTGAGCATAAGACCCTGGTTTTTACAATTTTTATTTATTTCTTTTTGTGCAGAATCTGGTGTGGACTCTTGTCCCTGTCACACTAATAAAAATGTGAACTTCCACACACATTCATTTCCCCTGGGGCTGTATTTCTCCGAGCTGACATAAGTAAAGGTTTGAAGAATAAGTTAAAGGCTATTACTGTGGCCCCCTGTGGAGCAGATTCATAGACCTTGGTCAGGGTCACTGGAAGGCCTGGAAGAGGCAGCCTGTGTGCATTTCCACATAGGACCCTGAGGAATGAAGAGAAATTGGCCTGTGTTTACAGTCAGACCCTGAATCCAAGAAAAGCAAATCTCACTGTTTGCTCCGTGTGTCTGCTTGGATCCTCTCTCTTGGAGAAGCCAGTTTTCCTTTATTTCTGTCTTCTGCCTTGTATTCTAGCATGTGAACAGAAACTACCAGCATTAATGTACTCACAGGACTGAGGCAGCTGTCACTTTGTGCCACACAGCTGTGAATTTCTGCCTGCTGTTTTCAAGCACCTCTGCAAGGCAGGGCAGGGACTTTACTTTCCCTGAATATATTAGACAGGCCTCAGGCTTCTGAACTGCCAATGTGACTCCCAGAAGCAGCCCCTTCACGATCTAAGCCGTGTGCTAATGAAGCCTGTCCTTCAGCCTGTAAGGAAACGGAGCAGTATGAGGTGGAGGGTCAGCATCCCTCCCAAATGTTCCTATGGGTGGTGAGTCCTTCACACAAAGGATCCTGTGTAGACATCATCACTTCTAGCCGTTCCGTGCTCCCTGTGGGGGTTAGCTTAGACCAGTGGTTCTCAACCTCTGGGTCAAGACTCCTTGGGGATGAAAAGACGGGGTCACATATAAGGTATTCTGCATATCAGATATTTATATTATAATTCATAATAGCAATATTAAAGTTATGAAGTAGAAACAAAAATAATCTTATGGTTCTGGGTCACCACCATATAAAAAACATCACTAAAGGGTCACAGCCTTAGAAAGGTTCAGAACCACTGGCTTAGACCATTTGGCTTTGTAGTGCTACGTCTTTTATTTTAAAAAAGGAATTTCTCTTCTTTATCTCTTGAAAATGGTTTGAAAATATCATGAACTGAGGAAATCCCCTTCTGAGCGCTGAACATGTTAAGAGCCCAAGGGCAGCCAAGTGAAATTTCTTGTAGAAGGGTGAAAACGCAATAAATAGCATTCCACATGTCAGTCTGCGCAGACATGTGCTCGTAGACACTCATGCGTCTTCATGCAGGCTTTTGTCCTTGCGTTTGATGGCTAAAGAGGTGTAAGAAACAGATGGTGTCACTGCAGTTTCTCTTGAATGGTAAGAACATTTCTCCTGCAGCTATGTGTGAGCATCTGAGCGGAGATGGCTATGCAGAGGGACACTCACCCCCACGTCTTTACGGTAACAGATGCTTGTCTTGGATATTCTACAGAGCGAGTGTGAGATGGAGGGATCCGAGGCTTGAGACATGACCAAATGTTGTCACCCATGCTGTCTCATGCTAACTAGAAGGCAGATTCAGTTAAATTCTCAAGACAGCGTGGGCATGCTGTGGTGCTAAAATCACGGCTCTGAGATGGGACCTCATACACAGTATCAGTTACACAAAACAAGATCTTTTTCTCTAGACAGGGGTGTGTCTATTATATCAAACCCCACCCTCTTACCAAGTGGATTTGTCTACATCAAGATATACTTTGGGCAAGTTAAAAATATTAAAAGAAAAAAAACAGCAATAATCTTTCTAGGTTTTAAATTTATTACTTTAAATGTCACGTCTGTATTATTTGCTCTTTTATTTCACTTAAATGAAAGATTTCCCTCATTAGATGTATCTGCCATATGTACATGTCATGAGTTTGATATGATATTGATTTTAAAGTGTGTGCTTTATATGTTGCTGTCTTTGTAATATAGTTTCTGCTGTTGAATTTTTTATATTGAGGCCTGAAGCCAGGCGTTCACACTTGGTAGGCCACTGCCTTGTCATCAGGGTGTGTCTGACGTTGTAGGTGCAGTGTTGAAGGGGTTCTAAGTACCAGCTGGTTTTAGACATAATAAATGCCAACAGGGTTTCTTTTTACAGTCAGTTAATATTTCCCATTCCTTCTGAAGGATGTTTCCCTACATCTTAACTCCATGTACAAGTTGAGACCTTTGGAAAGAAAACAAGCGTTTCATAGTCTATGTACAAATGCATCTTGGCAGAAAGGAAGATGATCTTATTACATTGAGTTCACTGAGTTGAAGACATTTTGACAGGAAGTGACACCCCAGACACACTTATGTGAACCCATCAAGGAAATAAATCTCCAGACCCCTAGATCAGAGACTGGGTGAGCAGTTAAAGAATGTACACCGCTCTTGCAGAGGACCTAAATTTGGTTTCCAGCACCCACATTAGGAGGCTCACAACTTCCTTCCCATCACCTCCTGGCCCATAGGGCACCTGCACCTCCCCACACAAGTATACAAATCACTAACACTGAAACAGATAGCTCTTAAACAAACACTCTGCAGTGGCAGTGGCCCAGCACGGATGCTCCAGTTAAACTTCCCGTGCCGTGTGAGTCACCGCTGTTTCTTTTGGTTCTGGCAGAACACCTGACATTGCCTCGCTTATAAAGCACGGACATTTATTACCCACAGTTCTGGAAGCTGAAGAAACAAGACCAAGGCAGCAACATTTGCTCTCGTGAGAATTTCTTGCTGGGACTCCACACGGGGGAAAACAGAAGAGCCATGGAACCGGGGCCACACTGGCAATCCCCGAGAAAGACATGTCACACATCCTCTAAAGAGGAACCTTCGTGGTCTGATCAGCTCTTAACAGCCCATTTCTGAATGCTATCACCATGGCAACACTTGAATTTTTGGAAGAGGCACCATGAACCCCAGCAGTAGTTCTCTGGGGCTTTCGTTTTAAAAAGCACACCTATTTTCCACCAAAGAGGACCAGTTTTTAAATGACTACACATTTTTACTCTCAAAAGAAGACTGTAAGGTAGTTTACTGGCATTCTATAGAATATCCTATTTCTTTAAAAACTAATTAAAAGTATTTCTGCACAGTTTAAAGAGTTGTGGTGCTTGAGTAATACACTTAAACTAGCATGCACAGACCAAGGTCAATTACATGTCCTTGCCTGAGTCTCAGCGGTGTGAAAAAGAGGACCTGTGGTCTTAGGAATCTGCCTGGGCTTCACTTATGCATTCATACCATTTATGTCCTTTGGGCAAAATGCGCAGCATCACATAATGCAATACGATGCATCCTTGTTTCAAAATATGTCCTGCGAGAACCAGCAGCATGGACCAGATGAGCATTTCAGAGTCTCCTGACGGAGGTTCTACTCGGGACACTGCACAACCAGGAGTTTAGTTCCAAAGATACTCAGGCAGTGGCTGGAACCACAGCCTACATTTGGATGGCAACAGCTGAACTTCTGCTGCGCTTCCCTGGGGGTCTATAACCATTAGGAAAGAAGCCAGGCTTTGCATCTCGAGTTTCTGGCAGGCTCCAGTCTAGAGGAATATGACTTCCCAGTTCTCAGCCTCTTGGCAAATGAAGGAATGATAAAGAGAGGAATGGCCCAACCCCACCCTTTATGTTCAGAGAGCAAATGAAACATTGTTGCTGCATGTTGTCATAAAATGCATAGGAGGGAGAGAGAGAAGAGAAGAAAATAGACTATGTCTGTCCCTGGCCAAGGAAGGAGAGAGTTTGTTCCTATAAATCATATTTTTATTTAGAGCTGAGCTCGGCCAAGCTCCTGATCCCAAACAAGGCTTGCATGCACTTCTGGGTGCCTTTTCTAAGGTGTGACCCACAGGACAGGACCCATATGCTCGTCCCCAGCTTTCATTGTTGAGCTCTCTTGTGGTATCCTTGAGAATGCCCCTTAAGTATCATTCCGCCTCTACGAACTGCGGGATTGACTCTGCAAGTATTGTGTCCTACTTGGCTTGTGGGCTGTTTAATGTCCATGGTGTTCTCCAGAGATGGGCATTACTGCTTCATTTTATTGATGCACTAACTGGGACTGACAGGCACTAAATAGAGATTGCCCCTATGCACTAGTCCACTGCATGACACACGGGACTGCAGCCCAGTCCTCTGCTAAGGCACAGTCTTTCCTTACAATTCATCTGTAGAGATAGGCTTAGGGGGGATATTAAATTGATGCCATAACACGAGTCAGCTTCCTGAGGAGCTTATTCAATATCCTGTTTCATGCAGTCACTGGAAGTAGATATAAATGATTACGAAAATAAAGCAAGATCTAGTAATTCTGGAGAAAAATAAAATGTCCAGATAAATATTTAAGACCAGTTTAGCCAGTGAAGAACAATAGTTGGGGGGTTTGGGGAGGTGGCTTGGTGGTTAAAGCACCTGTTACCTTTCCAGAGGGTGTGAATTTGGTTCCCAGCACCCATGTCTGACTGAGTGACTATGTCCAAATGATCCAACACCGTCTTCTGGCTTCACATAGGCATGTACACACACACACACACACACAGAGAGAGAGAGAGAGAGAGAGAGAGAGAGACCATTCATAAAAAACAAAGCTAAATCTCTTAATAAAGAATATTTGTCAAATGTAAGAATGTAAAGGTTTGCCTCTGCTCTAGACTAATGGGTGCACCCTGAGCCAGGGGAGGATTAGTGAATGAATGCATCAACATGGGAGGATAATTCTTAGCAACACAAATGGCTCCTCTTTCACTAATGCTTGGAAATGCATTATTTCCTCAGTGTTGGGGAAGGTAAAGTTGCACGCACCTGACTGTTGGGAGGCTCCCATATGAGGAAGATATACCAGAACCATGTTATAGAGGACAGCTGAGCGCAAGCACAGGTTCCTAGACCAGTTTGCTTGCACTGATTCTTGGGTGTTTTAGACTCTTCTGACTTGAGCTGTGGTATGGAGTCAAGGAGGTAACATGTTGACTCCCCCATGGTTGCCATGCACTGCTGATGCACGCTGCAGATTTTACTCTGACTTAGTGGTTAACAGCATCTAGCACGTGCTTCTGGAAGAAAGTCATTTGGTAGAAACCTGGAGAGGACTTTGGATGTTTATTCTAGAATGCATTTTTTTTTTCATTTCATGTTTCCCAGTGCTGGGGTGGGACCCAGCCTTGTCAATGCTAGTCAAGTGTCTGCTCACGGTGAAAACGCCAGGACATAAGCCTCATTCCAGATATCCTTTTAAGAGAGGCTATGAAAATTTAAAAATATCCCAATTTCAAAAGTGAAGGCCCAGGATGCACACCATTATTCCTAGTCCTGTTTTCTAGGCAGGTCCTCCATCTAGCTCATTCAGAACCCAGCCAGGCATGGGACTAAATGCCATGCGTGGCATTTGTTCACGGCTCTCTTGCGCTCTTGAAGCTTGTGTGCGCTTCCGGCTCCAGAATGTCATGTGACAAACGTCAGCAGCTCTGGATTGAACGTGCTGCCTCTTCCTCTTCAGCTTCCTCACTGCAAGACAGAACTGAAACCACTTTCTTTCCTTGGAGATTAGTCACTGTAGCTACATTCTTATATTATGTGTGTGTCGACCAGCAGCTGCCCAATGCCGCTCCTTCCCCTTCCACTGTTTCATGAAAATGACATCTGTGCTTCATTAGACTTGACTCATTGTCACTTTCATCAAGGAACCCCTCCCCTTTTCTATGCCATTCTTATCAGCTCATCATTTCTTTGGGCATATCTTTAGGAAGGAAATTCTCATAGCATCTCTCTGCAGAAAACCCTCATTTCAAGCCAGACCCAGAGAAAGAACGAAGAATGACTAGTGTAGTGAATCTTGGTGAAAAGCGGGGGAGGGTGGTTTCCAGGAACACCTAGAAATACCTAGGGACATTTTAAGATGACATAAAAGGTGAACGTTATACATATTCCACTCCGTCTTCACATGCCAGTGCTCAGAACAGAAGGAATTTAAAAAGCAGAAACACTTTTCTGTCTCAGTTGAAGGAAAATAATTTTTATAGATTCCCCACACAATCTCCTCGTTGAGTCTTTCTCAAGAATTAGGCCCTATGTCCGGCCTATGACCCAGCACTGACTGAAGTCACAAGGAATCCATGTGTGTCATTTGCCTCTTCACTGCTGTGACTGAGTAGCTGTGGAAGGAAGCTTGAAAGGACACAAGTGTATTGTGCCCCATAGTTTCAACGCAGCATCCATTGGTTCTGGGCCTGAGGCAAGGCTACCCATGATGGCAGAGAGCATACCACATGACCAAAGCTACTAACCTAGTGGAAATAAGCAAACAGAAAGAGGACAGGGATCAGAGATAAGACTGTCCCCCTCCCCCGCCATGACCCACTTCATCCAAATAGGTCCTGCCTTCTGCCCATTGAGTAGTAAAGTTGATGTAGTAATCCATTAGTAATGATACTGCCTTCATGATACATTCACTTCTACATGGTGCTACTACACTTTAGGAACCAAGGTTCTAACATATGAGTCTTTGGAATAATTATTATTTATTATTATTCAAACCTGACTGCTTCAGACCAGCTAAGACCCACCAGTAGCCTTGGACATGTGCGTCTTTGGAATATTTATTTTAAACCGTGACAGCCTTAGACCAACTAGGCTTTGCCATTAGCCTTGCGGTTAAGTGCTAATGTTTGCCCTGGATAATGTTGGTCAATAATTGGTGTAATGAACTGAGAATTTAACATTCCCTACAGAACAAGAGATCCATGTTCAGGAAAACATATAGGCTAGAGTTGTAGGTGTTTTCTTTTTCCATTCACTTTTCTTTGTCGCTGTTGTGTTTTATTTCTTCACGGTCTCAAAGCATTGGATCTTGCTGCATGGCATCTAGACAGATAAATGTTCAAATCATTGCTCTATCACCTTTGTATTTTCAAGGATAACCTGTATTTGTAGGTGAACTTGTAGAGTATTTTCTTTGCTCCCAATCTCCTAATTTTTATCCAATCATCTTTTCTTCGCAAAGTTTCTGGTTAAATATTTAGAGGATTCAGAAATCATACAAAAGAGTCATCCTTAACCTACATGACCTTTTTCTCCTTCCCAGAGAAGATGCATATAAGTGACCAGCTGTATCCAGGAGCTCAGTTTCTTCCACTAACTCTCCATGCTAAGGCCTGCTCTTCCTGTGTGAAGATTTCAACATGTCCCTCTCTCCTCATGTTGTGCTGTGTTGTCCTGGATTCAGCCATATGTGTCATGGCAGGTGGAAGGAGCCTTGGATTTAGCTCCCTTGCCCTTTTTCAGTTCAGGACATTCCTGCCAGGGGTTCATGATTCCATGACTAAGGCTGTACATGGCGACACCTGTCTAGTTCTGACTGTCACCTGGCTTCAGCAATACTACCCACCTTGTCACCCACAAGCTTAGGATAGCTGAAGCTCTTGTACAGCTGGTACCTGGGTTCTACAGCATCTCTTGATATGTTCCTAAAGCTCTCTGGTCTCTTCACCTCCCTGTACAATCCTACAAGTTATCATTCTGCTTCCTGGCAAGGTCATGACAGTCAGAAGTGTGTATTCTTCAGTGTGACGCCTCACCTACTGTGTAGCTCTATTACTTCCTGGGCTTGTTTTTTCCATTACTTCCTGGGCTTGCTTTTCCCTGACATAGAAGTAGGTGCCCCCGAGGCTTCAGGTTCCTTCTCCCACAACAGGATGAGTTTGGAGTCTAATAAACAGAAGAATGCAAAGAGAAAATACATGGTTTGCTCATCATTGGATCCTCATCAAGCTAAGACTTATCTGTCTTCATATTAAAATGAATAGGCTTGGACTTTAGTCCCTTCTGCTCCCTTTTGGAAAGAAGACCTTGGACAAGGAATGTAACCTTTGGCCACATGAGTATCTCTTTTCAAGAGGTCTCTTATCACAGGCATCAGAAAGTTGCTCACTCTTTACTGTTCAAACACTCAAACCCATTGCCACATGCCAGATGAGGCTAGAGCCCAGTACTGTGTTCAGTGACCTGAAGAAATTTCCACCACTGTACACTCAGCTCTTTCTCAGTGCTGCTACTTTGAACTCCTTCTTACATCCCTAATGACAATAAAGCACCTGCCAATGACTCTCACTGACAGGGAGGAGCCCAGCCATGTAATCCTGCAGCATGCTATTCCTTTGTCATCACTCAAGCTGTCAGTGGAATCAAGGGTCCTGTCCAGCTGCTTTCCTGGTCCTTTTCTACTCTGAACAACTCCACACAAGTACCCTACAAGTTTGTTTTTCATCCTTGGCAGTACAGCCCTACAACACCCTTAGTAGCTATCACATAGGGTCATAAACGCATACCAAGCCCTTCCTGGCCAGCATATAAACTCTAAGTGATACTTACAGCATAGCACTGACAAGAATAAGCCTGAGAACTATAACTGTCTCATTACTCAGGGCCACTAAGATGTGCATGGCATCAAATATTGCCACATTGAGGTAACATTTGTGTAAGCAGAGACTATTCATTTATTTTCCAGCTGCCCAGATCTGAATAATAACACAGAAACTATATTAATTACAACACTATTTGGCCAATAGCTTAGGCATATTTTTTAGCTAAGTCTTACATCTTAAATTAACCCATAATTCTTATCTATGTTAGTCACTTGGCTTGGTACCTTTTATCAGTGAGGCATTCTCATCTTGCTTCCTCTGCATCTGAATGATGACTGCAGATTGAGCATTTCCTCTTCCCAAAGTTCTACTCTGGTCACCCTGCTTATACTTCCTGCCTGGATACTAGCCAACCAGCATTTTATTAAACCAATACAAGTGACAAATCTTTACAGGGTACAAGAACATTGTTTCATAGTATATTTGGACCAAACCAGGATAAATTCTTCATGGACTTCTGTTGTCTTTAAGGTGTATAAAACTATACATCAGAGGTATACATCTGTGGGGCTTTCTTTTTCCTTACGTTTCCCATATTGATGGGTCATTCTGCCAAAATCTCATTCTTTCTCCTTTTCCTTGTCTTCTGTTCTACTTTATCTTTCTCATAATCTCTAGCAGTGAGCTATGCTACATGACTTTAAAATATTCCCACATATGCTGCCAATTTTAATTTTTAAAAACATTCTGAAAGAATTGTCTTGCCTCTTGAGATCTCTTTGTTTTCATGCTAGTTCATTTTTCACAGCTTCCTTTCTGACACCATTGCTTATATTTGCCTTCCAGACCAGAAACCTTACTGTGGATGGGAGCTTTGGCCCGTGGTCTCCATGGACACCCTGCACACACACAGATGGCACTGCTGTGGGATCCTGCCTCTGCCGGTTGCGCTCCTGTGACAGCCCAGCTCCACGGTGTGGTGGCTGGCAGTGTGAGGGCCCTAGGATGGAGATCACCAACTGTTCCAGGTATGTGCCTCTGATCACTCCAGTGGACAGTCACATGTCACCTAGATGGTTGAGAAACCTGGGCAATCACTTAATACAAGCTGTCTCTGTAGTTGATGAAGGTGGCCAAAAGAGAGGGACACCCATCACTTAACTATTATATCATTTGTGGAAGAACACTGTCACTTGAGTAGTAAATTAAAATTGCTTTTAAGCTCATAATTAGATAGGAAAATATTACTAATTTCCTCTATGTATTTGGCTTCTTTGAAGGAAACACCCATTACATAATATCTCTCTGAAATATGTGACAAACAATCCCTACTGCTGGAGCCTGATACGTTAGCTATAAGGAGTCTCTTCTCCATGCAGTGGTAGAGCAGAACTCAGTATTCCCTGCCTCTGCTGACTTCAGACCCTTTTAGACAATCCAGATGTGATCCACTGAGGTCATTTGAGTTGTCTCGTGTTCTTTCCTAACTGCACTCGCTTGTCCTGTCTGCTTGTCCATACCCTGTAGCATCAGAAGTGCTTCTTGAGTTCTTTGTCAAGTCCCCTTCTCCTGTGACTATAAAAAGCCATTTCTTAAAATCTTACCTGCTTTTCAGGAGTTTAAAATGCAGAAACAGTGAGGGAAATTATCTCCAAAGGCGCTGATGAAAGGTAGACTTGGGTAATCGAATTGTGTGAAGGGCAGGAAGTCATAACCAACATGCCCGAGAAGGGCAGTCACAGCAGTGTATACAGATAAAAAGCAGGCAGGCCTTGCTCTTGTCAGCAGTTTTCATATTACTCCCTAAAGTTTAAAGAAGCCAAGGAGGGCTACAATGATAAGGCTGGATAATAAAACAGAGAACACAGGTGTGTCAACATTGTGTCTTGATCCATATAACATCTCTTCAAGGAGGTGGGTTCCATGAGTGCCTGGCAGGAACCTGATACAGGCTACTAGACTTACTTTGAAGATGACAGTAAGGCAATTTCCTGCTGTTTCCTTGCTAAAAGATTATGGAGTTTGGGGCTATCATTGTTTGTCCTCCAAGCTGTAGTTCTTGTGGGAAACTCACCCTCTCAACAAGCTTGCAGCGTGGCTTGTTTCCGATTAATGTCACAAGTCAGCCTGCTTCAGTGAGGATGCTGAAGTGTAAGCACATGGCCGTGTACTGACTCCACTCTCAAGATCTCCCATCCTGTGTGCCATTATTTCGTGGGGCTCTGTGGTTACTATCCACTGCATCTCAGCTGCTCCTGGAAGTATGCAAAGCTAAGCTCATATACTAAAGAGCTACTGAGAAACTTGCCTCACTCATGTCTTGATTTCTTATAGTCCTGCCAACTTTAGACACTTTCATTTATTTACTTTTGCACACGCAACATGTTCTTCCTGTTACAAATTGAATATATCATAAAGTACCACATATTTTTTTAAAACATAGGAAACTAAAAATTTTAAAGTGATATAGAATCAGTGTGCTTCTGTGTTATGTAACCATTTTCTTCCCTCAGATGAAAACCTTTAAAAGCAGAAAGAGCTAGTTTAGGTTGAAGTTGTTGTAAAGTTCTAATAATCTAGCAAATTGCTTTCACAGTGTGTAGAGCTGTGGGTAGAAGGGCAGAAGAAACTGGCTTGTTATTTTTATGAGGAACATATGAGGGTTGGTATCATTTTAACCAAATTATCAATAATCAACAATTTGCCATGCATTAATCTAACAGTATCTGCTTTGTTCCTCTAAGTGCTAGGTTTTAGCTGGTAAATTGTAAAACTCCAAAATATATTTTAAATTTCTCAGAAAATTTTATTTTAAATAAATGTTAGTTACTTTAATTTATATATTTAATTGTATGTCTTCCGTGTTACCATATAATACGTTTGTGTCTTAAAGAAATGCATGAAGGGAAAATGAAGGCTAGGTAAACTGATCTTGTTCTGAGCTAATGAAAATCCAGTAGCTGAGGATACAGGACACCTGTGGGGATGCCTTTGTGATTAACTAATAGGAGTTTTAAGGCTCGAGCTTGCTCCGGGGTTAAGAACCCTGGCTGCTCTTCCAGAGATCCTGTATTCAGTTCCCAGCGCCCATGCGGTTCTAGGTGGCTCACAACCATCTGTGACTGTAGTCCCAGAGGACCCCAATGCCCTCTTCTGGTGTGCAGATACTCATGTAGATAACACATAAATACATAAATAAATGAATCTTAAAACATAGAGTTTCCACATGCATTATGCAAAGGAGCTTGGGTCATGCACTAAAATGAATGCTCTCATGCTCAGAATGATAAAATAGTTACAACTTATTTTTAATAGCACAGGGAAACATCTATGGGAGATATTTAAATTATAAAGACTCTTAATATATTATCACTATATGAAAAATTACACTATTGAAATAATGTGTGTCAATAGCAATTTATTTTGTAAGCAACTTTGGTGAAATAGGATCATTTTGTTTTTCTTTTATTCTTAGTATGACTGTATTATTCTCTATGTACAATAGCTCAATAGCACAGTTGCACATGAATTTATGATTCTGTATTAAATATCATCCCCTTTGGGAAGGTTCTACTTGTCCTTGGCATGCACACTGCCTATAGGGCTACGCATGCTCACTGGTGTTAGATTCAATAGAATGTGCTCTATGTAATTTTTCTGTCTCAGGGGTACTGTTCACAGGTTATAATGGATGTGATCAGAGTCAAGTAAAATTGGGAATTCTATAGGTTTAGGATTCGTTTCTAATACTTTGCAGTAAAATAACATTCTAAAGTTTGAAATTCTCATGACTAAAGTTTCATAAGTGTTTCAGACAAAATAAGCAAGTTTGGAATGATTTGTGGCTTTCACAGCAGAGGCCAACTACAGGGACCTCACAGGAGCAGAGGTGACCATTCTGCTCTGTCCAGAGGCTGTGGCTCCACACAATCTGATAGTTCACCCACTGGACAAGGGCATTTGCAGTCAGAGCAGACAGAGCCCAGAGTCTGAGCTGGCTTGACTGAGATATGGCATCCCTTCTTCTCCCACAGGAATGGAGGCTGGACTCCCTGGACCTCTTGGTCACCCTGCAGCACTACCTGCGGCATTGGCTTCCAGGTGCGGCAACGCTCCTGCAGCAACCCCACACCCAGGCATGGAGGCCGCGTGTGCGTGGGCCAGAACCGGGAGGAAAGGTAGGTGCCAGCTGGGCTCCTATGCCAGCATCCCCTTGCTTCCTGCCATTCCAGTACGGCCAGTTTCCCTTGGAGGTCTAGCTTGGTTTTTGTCTATGGAATTCCTCTTTTAAGCCAAACCAAACTTTATTTTTCCGACATCCTTCAATTTTCACCAAAGGTTCCCACGAAGAGCCTCGTTCTGGTCCCGTTTCCCTGCATGCTTGAACTGACTCAGGGAATCCATTCTCACGTCACTGAATGCTTAGGAACTAAGGGCATCTGTGTGCTGGGAGTCTGTGCACCCAGCACATGAGCCTGCTGGAGGATGGTTATTGAGATATTAGGTTAGCCCTGTCTCAGCAGCTACCAGTCTCCAGAGGTCCTGGTGATGAGGGCAGGTAAGATAAAGACGTCCCCATGAGACAGGGGTTCAGGCAGAGAGAATGAACGCAGGAGCAGATGTGTCTGTCTACCCTCTCGTCTGCAAACAAGCATCCCCCAGGAGCCGTGCCGTACCTCCATAGTGGGAATTGCTTCTCAGGAAGACTTTGACTCTTCAGGACCCCATCAGGACCTTTCACCATAGACATGAATCCAACAAGCTGTTTTTATTGTTTGGTTATAGAACTAACCATTTTTCTTTGTCTACAAAATCTACT
The DNA here is from genome assembly GCF_950005125.1 of Chionomys nivalis. Classification (NCBI taxonomy): domain Eukaryota; kingdom Metazoa; phylum Chordata; class Mammalia; order Rodentia; family Cricetidae; genus Chionomys; species Chionomys nivalis. The sequence goes on along the minus strand of NC_080100.1, from coordinate 6,098,116 downwards.
CTTTGATCTTTTTCTCTCCCTTGCCTACTGAATGCACATTCCATTCTTTCACTGTTGGGAGGGAAAACTTACTTGCAATTGAAGTTCATGTTACTTTTAGTATATCACACACGTGCACACATATGTGTACCCCCTCCCCACACACCATCCTATTGAATGGCTCCCAGTGCCTTTTAATAAAAAGATATAAGCTCCTACTCAGTGTCACAGGTTCAGGGAGTGTCATAAAAATTCCTTATCTCTATGTGGCCATGTACTTTTGGGAACAGAAACAGGCTCACTTTTCTTTTATGTAGGTGTTGGGTATATTTTGAAAACAACAAGAAAGACCTTTTTTTTTTGTTCATCAAGTGTCTTACTTACTAATTAAGATTTTATTCCTTTTGACTAAGAATGAGAGGGAGATTACCGCCACACACGTCAGGATTTGCCACTTTTGAAATGGTCCCCTGAGATGGTCTTATTAGGGTCATAGTGTTCCATCTAACACCATTCGATAGGTGAGAAAGCTGAATACAGAAACATCTTCTTATTACTTGCAAGATTTTAAACTAGCTGGAAGGTTTCAACACTGTGAGTCGTCACACTGTGTGTCCCATTCAAATAAAGTCACTTCTGTCCATGCAAACACTTCTCTGGTGTCCAGGTACTACACAGACACCGTCTCCTTCCCCAGGCTGGACAGACAGGGAGGCCAAGCCTGTATAACTCTGTGGCTACATATGCCGTGTTCTGTCTGTCCCTCCATTTGACTTCAGAAAGGAATTTAAAAACAATGCTAGGCTGTTTGGCTGTCTCACACCTAACATGTTCTGCATTTACAGGAGACATGTTTTGGGGCCTTAGATAAGGGATTGCTTACTAGAGGAAAATTTTTACTTCAAATAATAAAGAGATGGAATGTAAGACTGTGGACTGTGTATTGTTATTATAAATGGATGCCTCTCTTAAGTATGCTTTCCAGAGGGCAACAGGAATTTTAGAAAAGCCAAATAATCGATGTGCCTTGGTCTCTGTTAACCAAACAGTTCTTAAATTTGTTGCCATGTTACATGGGGAGGTCAACACATCAGAAAAACTCTACCTGATCCTGGCAGTGGAGCTGTTTGATAATGGATTAAGGGACAGGAGAGTACAGGATTCTAGGATCAAGCAAATGAAATAATCACTACTTTTCGTGATATTTAAATTACACTAAACTCTCTCCACAAATTCAATGAATGCTGTCAACAACACCAATGATTTCTGCAAAAAGTTTTCAATGTGTGGCTTAATCCAATGGGAGCTTTTACCCCCAAGTAAAATTTCCTTGGATTTTCACATTACTTCTTTTTTTACATGTGCTATAGAATGTATGGATGCTCTTTTTACTTCTAATACTTCTTTGGAATGAATTTCTTGAGAACCTACTCGAGGAACCAATTCTCCAAAGGTCACCAATAAGACAGTATACAGCATACAGCAGACATTGGTGCAAGTATCAAAATCCAGTTGAGCCGGGCGGTGGTGGCGCACGCCTTTAATCCCAGCACTCGGGAGGCAGAGGCAGGCGGATCTCTGTGAGTTCGAGACCAGCCTGGTCTACAAGAGCTAGTTCCAGGACAGGCTCCAAAACCACAGAGAAACCCTGTCTCGAAAAACCAAAAAAGAAAAACCAAAATCCAGTTGAGTTAGTTTCTACTGCTTTGTCACCATGGTGCCATTGACCCAAATGTAAACAATGTGCAATTGCTGTCCCACCCTGTCAAGGCTTCCAAGTTGTCAGTCAGATACTGCCCCAAGCCCTTGACAATTGAGCCTTCTTAGCGTGACCTCTAACTCATCACAAACTGAACTTATGAACTAATTGCTATGTTCACAAGACACAACCTCATCTGGCCATAGTGGCTTAGTAACAAGGAAATCTTCAGAGAAGGGGATTGTAGCATGACAGGGTATATTTGACTGGTGTCTCATCAGATTCTGTTAGATTCTGTTATCTGTCCTCACGTTGCTCATATCCTTCCATCTGTAGAATGATGCTCATCTATTTGCAGGGTTCCCAATGCCACATCCCATTCAATTATACCCCAAAAGCTCAAAGTGCCGCCACCTAAGTCAGGTGTGTCTGAGGCCCTGTTGCAGTAGCGCTTCTTGGCCTGTCATCTCCACTCCAAAGTAATATCACTGTTGGGTATATATCCAAAGGATGCTCAATCATGCCACAAAGACATGTGCTCAACTATGTTCATAGAACCATTGTTTGTCATAGCCAGAACCTGGAAACAACCTAAATGCCCCTCAACTGAAAAATGGATAAGGAAAATGTAGTACATTTATACAATGGTGTACTACACAGCAGAAAAATATAATGACATCATCAATTTTGCAGGAAAATGGATAGAGCTAGAAAACATAGTTTTGAGTGAGGTAACTCAGACCCAGAAAGACAATTATCACATGTACTCACTCATAAGTGTTTTTTAAACATAAAGCAAAGAAAACAAGCCCACAAATCACAATCCCAAAGAACTTAGACAACAATGAGGACCCTAAGAGAGACATACATAGATCTAATCTACATGGGACGTAGAAAAAGACAAGATCTCCTGAATAAATTGGGAGAATGGGGAATTTGGGGGAGGGTTGAAGGGGAAGGGAGACAGGGAGGGGAGCGGAGAAAAATGTAGAGCTCAAAAAAAAAGACAAGTTACCTCTCGTCAACATTCACACTATACAGCAGGGGGTGGGCAACAGCTGTGCACATTTCCTTTTCAAAAGAAAATAGTAGAAATGGGAGTCAAAAAAATCTTCTTCCACAGGAACCCTGCAGTGTTGCCAGGTGACTGTTGGGAGTTGCTTGTGATATAGGCATCCTGGGCCATGAAATCTTAGCTCAGTTTCCTGAAATATCTTCCCTTTGCCAGAAAGGCAGCAGATGTTTGCAGCTGGTGAAACTTGCGTCATCCTCCTTCTATCAGTAGAATTTGGGCTACTCAATAACATTTGTTATTAGCTCCCTTGTTTCTTTCTATCTGAGTTGCTGCAGTTACTCATGAAAAGCTCTGAAAGACTTGTGTAAACCTCTTTGGGGTTTCGCTACCAAACCAAAGGCACAGCTCCAGATCTTTTCCATACAGCCTTCCGCTGCCTCACAGTCCTGCTGGGATGAGGAGAACACAACAGCTGGCAGCTTGCTAGGCTTCCTCTGGGTGACTAGGAGGGTCCCTGAGGCACCCCCTTGTTCTTGCACTTCCGTGGACTCCATTCATGCTCACAGTCTGCCCCCATTCTTCAAGCTTGTTGAGTGTAGTAGCAGCTTTACCCGAAATAATTACACGGAAACTGTATTCTTTTAAACACTGCTTGGCCCGTTAGTTCCAGCCTCTTATTGGCTAGCTCTTACATATTGATGTAACCCATTTCTAATATTCTGTGTAGCACCACTAGGTGCGCTTACCAGGAAAGATTCAGCATGTCTGACCTGGCGGGCTGGCTGCATCGCATCTGGCTCTGAGAGGAGCTGCCCTGCATCTGAGCTCACTTCCTCTTCCTCCCAGCATTCTGTTCTGTTTACTCCACCCACCAATCAAATGGGCCAAGACAGTTTCTTTATTAGCCAATGACCTTCCTCCATCAGTTGAGCTTTCCTCAAGAGGTTAAGCCGGCATGCCCCAGCTTTCCCTGACAGCAGATGGTGGCTTACATAAGGATGGCCACTGTGAACTCATATATCTGAATGCTTAGTCACTGAGGAGTGGAACTCTTTGGAATGTTAGCAGGATTAGGAGGTGTGGCCTTGGTGGAGTGGGTGTGGTCTTGGTGGAGTGGGTGTGGCCTTGTTGAAAGATGTCAATCACTGGGGATGAGCTTTGAGATTTCAAAAGCCCATGTCAGGCCCAGTCAGTCTCTCTTTCTTTCCCTTTCCCTCTCCCCTCACTCCCTGCTTATGGATCAGGATGTAGGTTTAGGCTACAACTCCAGTGCCTGCCTGCATGCTGCCATGCTCCCTGCCCTGATGGTAATGGTCTAAACTTTCTGAAGCTGTAAGCCAGTTCCCATTCAGTGTCTTCTTCTTCAATCGCCTTTGTCACTGTGCCTCTTCCCGGCAAGAGAACAGTGACAAAGACATAGCACTTTAATGCTTGGGAGTTATTTCTTAATTTTAGAGGGTTTTTTTTTTCTTTGCCATCAGCAAAGTCTAATCCAGGCACCAGTTGGCCCTTGTTCTTTTCATGGTCCACCCTTGTTTTTTCTCTTTCTGTCCTGTGAGCTGCAAGAAGCCAGTGACACCTTAACATTTTGCTCTGAAATGTCCTCGCCTGGGTGACTTCCTTCACACTTCGAAGTCCTATTTCTCATATCAATATAGACAACAATTTTGGAAGCTTTGTAGCTTTCTGTAGCCACATTCTCCTATCTAAAAAAATAAAAACTGTCCCATTTTCTTTTTATATTTTTTATCTTGGTAAAATTCAAACAACATAATTAGCCACTTAGCCATTTTTAAGTGCAGAATTCATTGGCATTAATTAAATTCACATTAGTATGCAAAAATTACATCTCCCTATTTCCAAAACTTTCTCGTTACCACTAAGTAATGATTTCTGTACCCCCATTCTCAATACCCCTGGAAACCCTGCTGACTGTTCTGCCTATTAATTTTCACATTCTGTATATCACATGTAATTGAAACTCTGTAATGTTTGCCTTTTGGTGTCTTGTTTGCCTCACTTACATAATGTTTTCAAGCTCCATCAACGTTGCAGCTTATATCAGAACTGAGCCCCTTTCTGAATGTATGGCATACAGCTGTCTTCTGCATATTCAGTTGCCCATCAGTGGACTCAGGGCATTTCTTCTCCTTGCCTATTTAAACACTGTTAGGATGAACACAGACTTGCTGAAGTTCCTGTTCCAATTATTTTGTGTAAATAACTCCTAGTGAAAGCAATGCTAGTATGTTCTGCTTCAGAGGGGGGCTAGACTACCCTCCACTGTGGCTTCACCATGCACCACAGAGCACAGGAGTTCTGGCTTCTCCCCATTCCTGCCAATGCTTACTATTTATTGCTGGGTTGGGTTTCTACCATTCCACTTGATATGGTTTAGATTTGGATTCTCCTAACATCTCCCTGGTGCTGAGCATCCTCTCCTGTGCTTGCTGTATAACTGATGAGATGTCTCTACTCCACTTGTCTATCTACTTTCTAACTGAGCTGTCTCTTTTGTTATTCTGTTACAGTTCTTCATTCTCTTTCCTTTTACCTGCCTCCCATTGGGTTCTACAATGTCTAAATTTGTAATACTCCATATAAAGTGATTTAGAATTTTTGCTGCCTCTGCTTCTCAGAATTCTCACACCCACCTATTTCTGGGTCTCAGAGCCATTTTTAATATTCTTGTCCATGTCTCTTACATTAGCACTGAGTTCCATGGTACCTGGTCAGTTTTAGAGTGCACATAAGACTCCACACTTAACTGTGTAAAATCACTTGTGCACCTGTGAGCTCCTAACCAGAACACAACACTCCTGTCTCCTTGGATGCAGGCTGTTGGAAGGCTAAAGAAGCCCTGGCCTGGTACTCTGAGACACACTGGGACCAGGGTCTGCTTCTTTGTTTGTACTGTTATGGGAAGCCTTCATGTCTGATGGGGCTGTCAGGATGAGGGCCTCAGTTTCTCAGTGTATCTGAATTTAAGGCCACTCTCAGGTCCTTGACTTATCCTACTGTATTGATATTTGGTCTGTGTTTTACCAAATAAAGCTTGCCTGAAGATCAGAGTGCAGAGCTAAGCCACTAGAGGCCAGGGAATGTTGGCACACTCCTCTAATCCCAGGACTCAGGAGACAGAGACAGACAGATCTCTGTCAGTTCAAGGCCACCCTGGGCTAAACAGATTTGATCCACTCTAAAAGAGAAACTGAACTCACACAAAGGTGATCCCAGCACTTGGGATCACCCACCTTTAATCCCAGCACTAGGGAGGTGGAGACAGGAGTGATATGTTTGGGTGGAGAGAAGAATTTAAGGCAGGAGGAGACAGGAGCTCAATGCGTCTGAGGAGCAGTGCAGACTGAGGCATTTGGTCTGAGAAGGCAGTCTGAGGACAGCATCTCCCCTTTGGTGTGAGCATTGGTAGAGGTAAGAACTCTAGTGACTGACTGCTCTCCTTCTCTGATGCTTTCGCTTTCACACCTGATAGCTGACTCTGAATATTTATTAAGAACAATTAGAATTCATGCTACACCCTACTGTCTGCTTTCTTGAAGTCGGAAAGGGGGCATTCTTGAAATGAAGCTATGACAATATCATGTGACATAACTAGAAGTAACATCTGCCTGATCTGATCCCTGAGGTGACAGGCCTCACCCATGTTCAGGGGGGCACATGAGCTGTGAGTTCTGAAGGGTAAAGAACATGGGCTCCTCTCAGAGATTGCGCAATATGTTATCACGGTCTCGGGACTCACAAGAATGTATCTTAGTCTTACCGGAAATGCTATTGTTCTGTGATGGCTGAAGCAATGCCGACTGCGGAAGTTACTGTTCTCTCCTGTGTGCTGTCTTAAACCTCATGGTGTGTTCAGTGGATGCGCAGTTCTCTGGTGCCATAAAAAACTTCATTCTTCCGGGACGGGCCTGTGAAGGGATAACAAGGAAATGTGAACCAAGAAAAACAGTTCCTCCATAGGCCTCAACGGGGTGGGGCTGACAGATTGTCATGAGGGACGAGCATGGACTCAGCCAGATTAGAAGGAAACATGAGAAGATGAAGTTGGTGCTGTTCTCGAGCCTCGATGGAATTATAGAATACCATATGTTTAGAGAAAGTAGGTTTATGGAAAAATGGACGATTTATAGAGAGACAATGTGAGGTTATTAGTTAGTTTCTAAATGTAAAATAACAGCAGTCATGAGAAAAATTAAAATCTTAATTTTTAATGCATCATAAAATGTGTCTGTGGTTCTGCTTTCAGACCCTTAAAACCCAAATGAGCCAATGATATGCTAAAGACTTTAGCCTGTTGTTTTAAATCCAGAGGACTGGTGAAAAGGGACCCAAATGCTGGCCCACTGGGCAAATATTTATCCATAATAAGTAACTATCTAAGCAGCCAGAGATAGCAGCATTACTGCTGCTTAGACAGCTCTCTAAGGAGGCCGCCTGTTGGAGCATGGGTTAGGTAAAGGGGCTCAGGAAGAAAATATTTCTCATCATTGAGGAGGATCTAGACCGAGGCCCTCACCAGGGTCCAGACTCTAACCAACCCCAGTCAGTTGGAATTCTGCATACAGGGATAGCCCAGTCGTTTCTGCCTCCCTCTGGCGATTCCTGTTGCAGGCTATCGCCTCCTCAAATCTCCATGTAGCTTGCTTCATTGGGGAACTGTAGAGCGAGAAGGAGAGAAAAGGGTGAGGTGGGTTGTTGGTGGCCTTAAGTCCCAGCCCAAGGGATAGTTGATTAACACTGGTTCAAGGTCCAATGTTCCGTGCACAAGTCACCTGCAGGAGACTTTTAATTATTATAACATGCTGAGAATTCTCAGAGGTGGCTGCCGCTGCAGGCAAGTACAAGGAAGGATTTGTGCAGGCTGATTCATTTGGCTCTGGGGATGTGGTAGCATGGCTACTGTGTTCTTCATTAAAAGTCAAGGGCTTTATAGGCATTCTTAGTGGGATTTCCTTTGCCTTCTCTGGGTTTTGTGTGTGTGTGTGTGTACGTGTGTGTGTAGTGTGTGTGTACGCGTCTTCCTGTGTGTACCCATATCTGTGTTCATTGAAACTGAAACTAGGGGAAAGCAGGGTAAAGAACCCATCCGTTTAAAACATCAGCTCGTAAATGGGAGATGTCTTCTTTTCTCTTGTTCTCCCTCTTGTGAGTTATATGTGTAGATTTTGAATTAAATGTGAAATGTTCTGAATTTTCTCATCTTCTCAAAACCTGTTCTCAAAATAAATAGCAGTTCCTTCCTGGAACTCTCCAAGCAACAACATATACATGAATATTTACCTAGTGTAACTCCAGACCTCTGGAGAGACTTGCCACTTTTAACTCATTTTTATACTTTCCCTGTCTTTCTCTCTCTTGTATGTATGTGTGTCTGTCTTTATCTCTATCTCTGTCTCTGTGTCTCTCTGTGTGTCTCTGTATCTCTGTGTGTCTCTCTATCTCTGTGACTCTCTGTGTGCCTCTCTGTCTCTGTGTCTCCCTCAGTGTCTCTCTCTTGTGTGTATGTCTCTGTCTCTGTCTCCCTCAGTGTCTCTCTCTCTCTTGTGTGTATGTCTCTGTCTCTGTCTCCCTCAGTCTCTCTCTCTTGTGTGTATGTCTCTGTGTCTCCCTCAGTGTCTCTCTTTGTGTGTATGTCTCTGTCTCTGTCTCCCTCAGTGTCTCTCTCTCTTGTGTGTATGTCTCTGTCTCTGTCTCCCTCAGTGTCTCTCTCTCTTGTGTGTATGTCTCTGTCTCTGTCTCCCTCAGTGTCTCTCTCTCTTGTGTGTATGTCTCTGTCTCCCTCAGTCTTTCTCTCTCTCTTGTGTGTATGTCTCTGTCTCCCTCAGTCTCTCTCTCTCTTGTGTGTATGTCTCTGTCTCTGTCTCCCTCAGTCTCTCTCTCTTGTGTGTATGTCTCTGTCTCCCTCTCCCCTGTCTACATGATCTCTCCTTCTCCAGGTGGACACATAAGAGTATCCAGTGGCTTTGACCCAAAGAACCCAGGCATCAGCCGTACGTGCTGCCATCTTGAGAGCAATACCACATATTTTTCTATGGTAAAATTTGTCTAAGAAGACAAAGAGTGACAAATACATCGGGCCATTGTTGACTGAGTATGTCAACATTTGGAGATGCTAACTTGCTTTCGTGGGTAGTACTTGAGTATCTTGAGGCTCCTTCAGCCATGACATTACCCACTGGCTCTCCCTGGAGCACTTGCTAGCTCTGGACTCCCTGATTATTCTTCTGTGCATCACACAGTAACTTTATGATGTTTCCACCATGCCCAGTGCCATCCATTCTCTCTCTCTCTCTCTCTCTCTCTCTCTCACACACACACACACACACACACACACCCATCTCTCCACCGCCATCCTATCTCACCTTTAGTGTGTCTCATTTTCTTGGCTGCATCCAGACTCCAATGGTTAGTGTTTCTTACTTTGGCTTTTCCTACTTGTGACCTCCCCTAGATTTAGACTCCAGAATGAGCTAAGAAAGTTTCTCAAGTCTTGGGGCTTTTGCCAACAGTGGGATGAGGTTCCAGGCATGAGACTTCCATCTCACTCTGATAGTGCCGTTTTCCCTGTGGAGTTCTGTGATACTTCCTTAGTGTTATACGATTTGGCAAAGGCGGATCATCATTCTAGCCCATGCCATTCATTCTGTTCTCCTCTCAACACAGTTACCTTTCTGGCTTGATTCTCCCTTTCTGCCTTTAATTAACATCCGAAACACCAGCGAGTACTCCTTATCCGCCATCATCTTCCATCTTGGCCTTTGCTCCTCACACGCTGAACTCATTCCCAAAGTCTCCTGTCCTCCATCAGGTTTCCCATCTGTTTGATGGAAGACAGCTGGACCTTGTGAGAGTATCTGCTGAGCAATTGCCCAATTTCCTTTGTGGTTTCTGGTCACCATTTCTCTTCTTTTCTACTTCAGAATGCATTTTAATTGGCGTATCAAGTGCAGTCTCGGCGTGCAGTAAATGATAAAGGTATCACCCTGACTCTCTAAGGCCACCGTATGCTGTGCACATTTGGAGAGTGTGTCTGATTTCTCTATTCATCTGAGACTCTGAGCAGCTATTCAGCAATCCCTCTGTGACTACCTGTGCACAGCACTCTCCAGAATCCAGTTGTTAACAAGGGTGACCTGAAGGGCATGGTCTTCGGCCCATAGGACTGACTCTTTGTGGCCTATTTCTTAAGGAAGTTGGCCTTGCAAGTGAGAAAAATGACGAGGGGGAGTCTTTTAGTTTGAAACTCCTGAGAGGCTAAGTTCAGATTCAGTAGGTGGACAAATGAGTGTAAATCATTCTGGAAATCACCCAGGTTGTCACTGAATTTTGCTACATTTACAGTTAAATTCTTCTTCCGTATGTGCTAATACTTGAGAACACCAGTCCATTTTCCTCTTGTGCTTGTTTGTCCCCTTCACTTCATTTCATAGACAGCTTTCAAGACTCCAGAAAACTTAAATCATCACAGAGCCAGAGACGAGTTGGGGTGCTTAACTTCAAAGTTGGCAGCGTGGATGTATGTGTAAACGTGCGGAAATAGCTACTCTAAAATAGTTCTAACCTTAGTAAAAAGTAGAGTCACCAGATACCTCTGTTCTCTTAACGGGAAATCACTTCAAGTTGTTCTGAGAACCTAAAAGAAAAACTTAAAAAAATGTAAGCTAAGCAGCAAGTGTCACAGGCCCTCGGGCCAAGCCCATGCTTTAAGTCTTTGTCTTCAGAAGACCGTCAACTTACTTGATTGAAAGATAACAAACTCCAAGTAAGGCTGTGCTGCCTTTGAATTCATAGCCTACGTTACCTTTTGATGTTTATGTCTAACAGATAAATGTCCTACATATTTTCTGTTTGCCCCTGTTTTGGGGTGTCTATTGAAGGGTTTTGTTCTGTCTTGTTTCTCCTTTACTTGGCTGCACAGGAAGTTCCATCCTGCCTTGTGAGTTCAGCATTCTCCTCGCTGTCTGCCGTGTATCCCATTGTCTGTGCACACTCAGCATGGCCAGCACCCCTCTGCCTCCTGTATGGTGCAAGCACTCCAGACACAGAGAAAGCCCCTCACACAGAGCATGTCCATCTGTCCGACATCAGGCACAGGGATGGGAAGCGACATGTCTGGTGGCCTCCAGTGGCACTAAACAGTCTCCCTTTCCTCTGGGTTTCCTTCTCACAGATACTGCAATGAACATCTGCTCTGCCCACCGCATGTGTTCTGGACAGGCTGGGGACCTTGGGAGCGGTGCACGGCCCAGTGCGGGGGTGGCATTCAAGCCCGCCGTAGGACCTGTGAAAATGGGCCTGACTGTGCAGGATGTAATGTGGTAAGTCCCCGCCTCACTCCCAACCCACAGTCCAGAGCTGAGGAATCAGCTGAAACCTCCTGGATGTTCTGCACGTGCCCAGATGCTCTGGCACACGAGATGCTCCACACTCCTGATAGACACTAGCACCAGGCAGTCTGCACACACTAGGGACTATGCTCACACTTGATCCACTGACAACACTGGATGTTTTTTATACTGGAAATGGTTTGCAGAACCTGCATGTTGTATAGACATGAAATGGGGAAACATTTAATGCTCTATTTTTTGCTTTTGTGGGGGGTTTTGTTTGTTTTGGTGATATCACACACCAACTCCTTTTTAAATATCAACTCTGTTGTAGACACTATATGTTTTATAAATATCAAATGCTCCTTGATTACTAGATCTGTTTTGTTCTGGTCCCCAAGGCTCTGAAACTCTAGAGGGTGTGCAAGTGTTCATGTTAATGAAAATGTGGAGGAAAATGTTAATGAAAATTTAAAGTACTTGAATTAGGTATTCGCATCTGGAATAAACTGAAGAATCCTCCAATTCTAAACATAGAGCTATGAAAAATCTTACCCCTAGCAAACTTTCCTGACCCCACTTGTTCTGAGGGAAGGAATGACTACACTGTGCTGGGGTCCTAGGCACACAGAGTGCAATGTGGATGTGGCATTGGTTGGTGACAGAGAAACTGGCACCATTGTCAAGGTGAACTGGTAACAGCAGAAGAAGTAAAAGACCAGCTAATGGTTCTGTTTTCCTTCTGCCTTCGCAGCTCATATTTCCTTTAACATTTTAAAATATCAAACAAAATTTCCTTGGCACATGCTCTTTTCTAAATGCCCACAGTCGTGCACCCTGATTTTCTGTTGGGGCAGCTGAGCACTGAATATGGCTGGTAGCTCGCCTTGCCTGCCTTCTCCATGCTGGCCACAGTCTGCGTGAGATATGGAGGGAGAACTCACTGTGGGAAGTGCTGACTTGACGTTCTCTTAGTGGCCTTTGCAGTCAGGTTTTTGATACTTCCATCCCTTGTTTCCTGGGGCTAACCAATATCTTTTATGCTCCTGTAAAGCTTGTTTTGTGAAACCAGAACAACTCCAGAGAGCCAATGGGACTTTGGGAACAGCAAGAGGGTTACGAGGCTCTGTGTCAGGTCACATGCAGACAAGTGGTCTTTCCTTGCTAGGATTTGCAAATAGTTTTCTCCCCCTTCACAGTTGTTAAGTTATTGTAGTGTTATTAACCAAGTGCATTAGTGATCCTGAGCGCACTTTAGACCATGAAAAACCTTCATACAAAATAAGTAATTTGGATGGATGGATAGATAGATAGATAGATAGATAGATAGATAGATAGATACATACATACATACATACATACATACATACATAGAATCCATTGCAGGTGCTAAAATTTAAAATTGGTTATTATAGGTGCACCCCTCGCCGTCCTGAGTTCCTTGCTCGTGCTCACTCTCCTTCTGCTCCTCCTTTGGATCGTGAGACTTCAGTCCAGTGTTCCAATGTTGGTCTCTGTCTCTGTCTTCTTTCATCGCCTGATGAAGGTTAATATTCAGGGGGATGCTTATATGTTTTTCTTTGGGTTCACCTTCTTATTTAGCTTCTCTAGAGTCACGAATTATAGTCTCAATGTCCTTTATTTATGGCTAGAAACCAAATATGAGTGAGTACATCCCATGTTCCTCTTTTTGGGTCTGGCTTACCTCACTCAGGATAGTGTTTTCAATTTCCGTCCATTTGTATGCAAAATTCAAGAAGTCATTGTTTTTTACTGCTGAGTAGTACTCTAATATGTATATATTCCATACTTTCTTCATCCATTCTTCCATTGAAGGACATCTAGGTTGTTTCCAGGTTCTGGCAATTACAAACAATGCTGCTATGAACATAGTTGAGCATATACTTTTGTTGTATGTTTGGGCATCTCTTGGGTATATTCCCAATAGTGGTATTGCTGGGTCAAGAGGTAGGTTGAACCCGACTTTCCTGAGAAACCGCCACACTGCTTTCCAAAGTGGTTGCACAAGTTTGCATTCCCACCAGCAATGGATGAGAGTGCCCCTTTCTCCACAACCTCTCCAGCAGAGGCTATCATTGGTGTTTTTGATTTTAGCCATTCTGACCGGTGTAAGATGGTATCTTAATGTTGTCTTGATTTGCATTTCCCTGATTGCTAAGGAAGTTGAGCATGATCTTAAGTGACTTTTGGCCATTTGAACTTCTTCTGTTGAAAAGTCTCTGTTCAGCTCAGTGCCCCATTTTATAATTGGATTGATTAACCTTTTACGGTCTAATTTCTTGAGTTCTTTGTATATTTTGGATATCAGACCTTTGTCAGTTGCGGGGTTGGTGAAGATCTTCTCCCAGTCAGTGGGTTGAGCAGAAGGAGAGTGAGCACGAGCAAGGAACTCAGGACGGCGAGGGGTGCACCCACACACTGAGGCAATGGGGATGATCTATCGGGAACTCACCAAGGCCAGCTGGCCGGGGACTGAAAAAGCATGGGACAAAACCGGTCTCGCTGAACATAATGGACAATGAGGACTACTGAGAACTGAAGAACAATGGCAATGGGTTCTTGATCCTATTGCATGTAATGGCTTTGTGGGAGCCCAGGTAGTTTGGATGCTCACCTTAATAGACCTGGATGGAGGTGGGTGGTCCTTGGACCTCCCACAGGGCAGAGAAACCTGCTTGCTCTTTGGGCTGAGGAGGAAGGAAGACTTGATTGGGGGAGGGGGAGGGAACGGGAGGTGGTGGCGGGGAAGAGGCAGAAATCTTTAATAATTAAATTAATTAATTAATGAAAAAAATAAACTTTTAATTGGAATCAAAAAAAATAAAATAAAATAAAATAAAATTGGTTATTATACATAAATGCAAATCCCTGAAGACTTAACATATGTAATGTTTTGAAAACCTTCGCTCTTTTCTGAACTAACTCAACTTCTCCTGTTCTCTATTGTGCCATTGGTGTGGGCTCTCTGTCCTTGCACGTACATTTCCTGTAGAAAACTATGAAAGAAGTGTCCTGAGTTAACCAAATACCTGCATTCTAAACTCTTTAAGACCGAAGAGCTCAGGAACAGTGTGGAGCGTTCTTATTGTAAGTTGATGTCAGTGGTGACATTGACAGACAGATTAATTCCTTGGGGAGGAAGGACAGTGCTTCTTCTCACAGCTCCCAGGTCACATTCCGTCACTGAAGGAAGCTGGGGACAGGGCAGGAACTGAAGCAGAGACCATGGAAGAGTGTTGTTTACTGACTTGCTTCCTCTGCCTGACTCGGCAACCTTACTACTCAGTCCCACCTGCCCAGTGCCTGCACCACCCACAGTATCTGGGCTCTCCTTTATAAATTATCTGTTAGAAAAATGCCCCATAGACATGTCCATGGGCCAGTCTGATCTGGGCAATTCTACAGCTGAGGCTTCCTGCTCCAAGGTGACTCTAGAATTGTGTCAAGTTGGCAGTTAAAGGTAACTATGACACTGTATAATATCAAATATACATTTGAATTAAATGGTCCCTATGTACATTGATTCACGTTCCACACAGAGATGCTTCTCTCTCATTGAGCAGCTCCTGCATGCCACACACTGAACTGGGGGAAAAAACGTGCACACTCTGTGTTTCCAGAATTAGCAGAGGCAGTTCTCATTAAAGACTCTTCCTGAAGATGGGCAAGCTCAACCCGACAGAAGTTAACGAGGCTGCCCAATCACAAGATGCCAGCAGATCAGTAGAGAACTAGACTAGATCTAATGCTCTAATATGTGAAATACAAAGATTTCATTTGCATACTGTATTTGGGGGCACCTGGCTTTTCTTTTATTATTAACCATATCCTAAAATAAAGAAAAAGGAGATTTTTTTTCTTCTTTTTTGGTTTGTGTTTATGTTTTGATCTGTCATTCATAAGTACCCTTGATTTTTTAAATTTTTTTCTTTATTTTGAGAATTTCATACATGTGTACAATGAAATATGTATATACCCCTATGTATCCTCTCCAATTCTTTTCATATTCCCCAATACACCTCATTTCTCAAAATTATGTCCTTTTTTTTTTTTTTAAAGAACCCACTAAATCCAATCATTGTTGCCCTCATGGGCATGGTGTGGGGTCATCCACTGGCGTCAGGGCAAACTCCCACTGACTGCATTCTCAAAAAATAGTGGTTCTCCCTTCCCAGCACCTACCTGCTTCCAATAACTCCATGCCTTAGACGCTCTTGAGTTTTAGTAATAACAGTGGCCTGCCTCTCTCTTCCTATGATGGCAACATTGTAAGGAGATTACCGTGAGAATAAAAATGAAAAGGAAAGGAATTCGTGTCAAAAATATTAATCTGATGGTCTGGCTAAAGGTTAAAACACAGGAAAGAAAGAATATACCAAGTGTCAAAAGCTGTATTGTGTGAGTATGGTTGCTTCTTAAGCTAATGCAACCCAAATCCCCTCAAAGAGCAGTAGATGCTTTATAGGGAAAAAATAAAGGCAGCCTTACATACAACAAAAATAATTCAAAGAATAAAACAGACTGAGTGCTGCCTGTATTGTATTATTACAGAAATAGCATACAAAAGATGAAGCCATGGACCAGAAGCTATGATCTAAAATATCAACAGGGAACAAAGGACATATTTGTGTCCTAGATGTAAAAAAGGGTCACAAAGGACCCTGTAAGGTTGAGAAGAAAGACCTTGAAATCAATATCATCGAAAGTGATTCTGTGACAGTTAATCAGAGAAGGGTGAACACACTCGAGTGTATTTTTATCCAGGGATGACACTGTGAATAAATTTAGAAGCTAGCGAAATTGGTAAATAGAACTTAGGTGGATTTTGATGGACAAAATAATGCAGGATTTCATATCCCTTGTTTTTGTCTTAGCACATTGCAAAATAGCAGACTTGCACAAGACATTACACATATTCCCTATTTCCCAAATGAGAAAGTCAAGAACCATAGAAAACCAGCTAATTCCCTGAAGCCTCGTGGATGGGAGAGAAAGACCCTGTTCAGTCTTTGTTCCCTGTTCCTGAGTAGTCCCTGTGGATGCTGGTCCCTCCCAGGCAAACAATACTGAGGATTGGGATGGTGGCGGTGTTAGCTCCGAGCCCCTCCCCCCCACACACACACAGTTCAGGGAAAAGGACCTAAATAGACAGGTTCTCTGTTTGCCTTGAACTCTACTTTGTATTTATTGCTAGAGTGTCCATAGACTTTCCCTCAGGCCAGAAATGTACAAATCAGTTCAGTTTTAAAGGGCCTCATGCTCGGAGCAGAAATTATTTTAGATGTTTGTGATATTCATTGTTTGATGTCTGAGTTGCACACAGTGTCTCCTGTTCACCTGCTTCATCTTCCTGTGTTTGGTCACAAGTTTGGTTCACAACCAGGTCACCTGCTGTGTCTCTTTCTTGGCTCATGTGTTTTTAAAAATTTAAGATAATTATGCTGTCTATAAGTTGGCATATTCTGTAGGACACTAGAGATCATCTTTGTAATTTTATTTTTAAAAATATTTTTATCCCAAGTTCTGACACTATTAACATTTTGCTGAGTGTAAGTAATCTAGTAGTGTGATTTGAATATTTTATAGTATAGTTCATCAAAATTTTTCTGGAATTCTTTTTTATAGTTTGTTAGACTCTGACACAATTTTGACAGCAGGGACAGTGATTATCTGTTGAATTTCCTACCTTTTCTGGATCACGTAGCAACATTAGAGTGTTGTGCAGACAAGTCATATTAAGAAAGATATCTTTCTACTTCGTAGAGTGGTGAAATGTTTGGCAGAACATGTTTAAATTTTAGGACAAAAATATCACAAGATGCAACATTTTCTCTGCGACATTATTTTTCTTCAAATAGGACAGTGACAATTTCCTGTCTCAAACAGGCAGGAAGACCTGGGAGACTGGAGTTTATACACTGAACAGGACTTGAAAATGCCTCATTGGTTCCTTTTAGTGAGTTCAGTAATTTAATTTGGCCTGTAAATACCCTGAAATTGTCTGTGTAATGAAGACTCCATCCCCTAGCCCATGATGCAACCAAGAAGTCACAGAACCTTTAAGAGGTTGAGCTTATTGGAGAAGGTTAGGCTATTGGGATACTGGGGCCTCCCTCTCCTCTTCCCCCCTCCATTTCCTCTCCATGACATGAAGTTTGCTCCTCTGTCCTAATGTGATATACTACCTCACCTCAGAATCCAGACTGACCAGCTAAAAAGGGTCTGGAATCTCTGAACGTATGAGTTAGCCTGATCCCTTTTTCTGAGTTACCCCAGGAAAGAACAGAAAGTGAGCACAATTAGTGTCCTTTGTGTAAAGTTTGGTGCTTCCTCCTCATGAACAGTGGTTGCCAGGGCAACGTTGGCCCTGCCTTGGATAGAAAGAAAAGCCCTGCAAGGAGGCGCATGGCAAGTGTTCTACACTCTTGTTTGTTTGGATTCCCTTGCAGATTTGACCCTTCCAGCATCCAGTTCATGTTATATGCCTGGGTTACTTGGTGATAACGCTTTGAAACTAGATCAACTTCTGGGTCTTTATTTGCTGCCCCAGAAACCCACTCACATGAATCCTCTTGCCTATGCTGTTCTCAGGGGCTGTGTTGGCTGTATCTGGAGGCCTTTCTTTAGGGAGCTCAAAGACCTTTTTGGTTTAGATACAACAAATTTTATCTTTGATTTATGGCAGTACTGTTTTGTAAACCTACAAAGGTGATTTTTCTAAATAAAGTTTGATACCTACAAACATCTAGTTAATTCTAATTCTATTAAAACAAAAATTATAGATTAGAATATTATTCTATCATTATATCATCATAATTGCCATTGAATTTTGTTTAATGAAATAGCAAGGGAAGTTATTATTTATCTCAATGCCTCAGATACGGAATTCATGTTAAAATACCTATCTTAATAGAACTTGAACTTGGCACCAAAAGTGAAAGTGGCTTGGGTCCCGCTGTGGGTCAAAGCTCAAGACCAGGTACTTACTCTGACACCCATGTGTTTCTCCTCTGCACGGGTGAGACCCCATCTAATATCTTCAAAGTCATTGAAACGAATAAAGAACTTGGGTTTCCTGTTCAATCCTAACATACAGAAATCAGCTTCAGCCACTTGAGTATAAACAGCCCAAAATTTGATGAGGTGAGCAATGTTAAAAGTGAAAAATCATTAATCACCCAGTGCCTCCCGAGCATAACTTGGGTTCTTGGGGAAAGCATCAGTGTCCAGAACCACTGAATGCTGACTTCCCCATGCTCCTCTCGAGCTTCCGCACGCATTAGGCAGGTTGTGCACTACGTGATGCTGAGAACATGGATGTTAGCAGAACACCGGAGATGGACAGTGTACCCTTGATGTCACTCCAGTCTTGTTCTGAGTGCTTGAAATCTTAATGACTTAATCTTCAAAACCTCAGAGACATCTTGGCCCCACCCTTTATTTCAGATCCTGTTATGGTTCACAGCTACTGAGAGGCACCAAGCATCACATCTTAGCTTGAGCTTTGTGTAAAACAGAATAGACCAGACAGAAAGATTATTTGAGAGATAACATTACAGCAGTGGGGAAAGAAAAAAAGCGAGAGAGGACTAAGGAAGGAAAAGCCACTTTTGGTGCCTGTTATTGAGATCACTGATGTGAACAAGGACCTGATTGCCTTTTGCAACAGAGAAGCCAGAAAGTGCTTCTCCAAAGTTCATGGTTTTCATGGAGCTCTTGGATGAAGGATGCTACCAGGCTGCATCCCATAGACTCTGGGGACTAGAGAGAAGACCCAACATGAAGAGCCACCTGTACCCTAGTGTGTGTGAGTGGATTTGAAACACCCACTGCCTTTCCAAAGCAGGGAAGAGAGATGGTTTACCTCAAGTTTCTTGCCACATCTGACTTCATTAAAAGAAATTCAAGCTTTTCTGGGACAAACCAATGGGAACAGAGTTTCTAAAGTTATTGTCCAAAGGTTGCAACTAAAGTCTGCTGGGCCCCTTCTTCCCTGCAGTGTCCCATAGGCCCCTGGGGAATTTCCACCCATCAGAGAGTTGTGAGGACTTACTATTAGACCATATCATCTCATTTCCCACCAGACACTGTTAGGCATCATGCTGACCCTCTCCATCCTTTGGAACTCTTTCTTTCCTTGGCTGCATGAAAAACAAAAGCTGCTTAGAATCTCCAGACAAGATTACTTTGATTCTTAGAAAGAAAAACATGAAGGTGAGGCTCCTTTCCTCTGGAAGTTAGTATCAGGAAGTGGAACTGCCCACTTGCTGGTGTCCTGAGGGGTCAGGAGCAAAGCCAGGAGACGGAAGAGCCAGCTCGAAGCAGACTCTCTTCCTAGAAGCCAGCCTCGCTATATACAGGATGAAGTTTGATGTGTGAGATCAAAAGCATTTCATGGCTTCAGTTAGTTTGAATCCAATTTATTTTAACCGTGATCTCCTTTTCTTTCCCTGTGAAGAAGCCTGCCCTCCTAATGTCATTTAATAACTGACAAGACAAATCACGTGCTTCCTTAGCAACTGCTGCAGTGAATGAGCTGGTTCAAGGGTTGCCCTGCGATGCGTTCTTAGGAAGGCTGAACAGAAGACCTTGACCTTCACGGGGAAGCCCAGATGATGAGCTGTTTGACGTGCTGTTGGTGAAGGGCTTTTACTTCCACATGCAAGTTTTCTTCTCAAGAGAAATGATTGATGTCCCTCCCAGAAATGGAAAATTGCATCTTCATAAGCTTGGGAATGTAAAATTTGCTTTCTTTTGTTAGGAAATAGCTCAACGAAAAGCTGAAACATATGAAAGATTGTCGGAATGAAACCAGCACATGTAGTTAGAAGAGGCTTGTGCGTTTTGTAACAGTTAATGTCGGTACACAAAACTGAGTAGTGGGCGGAGGGCCACAGGAGTATGAATTGTCTCGAGTCTGGCATTCCAAGTTTGGCAATCAAGTTTAAGAATGATGCATAATACAGATGGAGAGAAAAGGGAGAATGATGAATTACAGGAATTAATCCATCACAACTCTGCCTGTAGGACTTATAAATAATCATCTACGATCTCAGAAATGGCTGTTGGTATTGAGATCTGGAGAATTTCACACACACACAGAATGTTTTATTTATACAGTCAGAAAGCTCTGCTGCCCAGATTTCATTCTGTAATGAAAAATGCTAGGTTTTACGTTCCTGTCTACAATGATTCAAATGCTGTTGTGGCAAAACTAATTAAAAATAGGTTTCACGAAGAAAATGATTTCCTGTGTATAAGTTATATAAACCGTACACACATGCAAATGCATACTCACATATGTGAGTGTGTGCATGCACACACACACTTCTTTTTTAGAGTTCACCAATGAATTATGTGATAGAGATCTCTAATAGTTAATATTAAAGTACCTAAAGATCAGTTGCAGAAGCGTGGCAACAGTATTTCCTCATGTTTGTACACTATTTTAATTCTAATGCACATATAACATCTACGGAGTCAGTAGATTCTTATAAAGGCATAAGTACAATGTTCAGCTAAAGGAAATCCGTAGTATTTTAATATAGCATTCTTTTTATTACTTCATGCATGCATGGAATGAATTTTGACCGTTTGCCCCCAGTTCTTCCCTTTCTTTTACTTGCTATCCCTTTCATCTCTCTCTCTCTCTCTCTCTCTCTCTCTCTCTCTCTCTCTCTCTCTCACACACACACACACACACACACACACCAGTAAGTAATATTTGTGGTACCCATATATGCATAGGTATGAGCTCATCCACTAGAACATGATTGACCAAAGAAAATTAAGTGTCTCTCTGTCATAAGAGCCATCACCTCTCAGTTACTTTTAAGAAGGGCTGGAATCTCACGAATATTTTATACGAACAGCTGAAGAGTTTTCGCTCTATACTCGAGCACTCTGAAGAAGCTATTGTGAACACCTTCAAATCATCTTACTTCCCAGTTGTGCCCCCCACATCCTTCACTTAACCCCTGCTGACATCATGCTGGTTGTAGAAGATCCGTGTAGAGCATTTGCTGGGCCTTTTAGTCCATTGGGGTCTCATGTCCACGTTGAGAGCTTGATTTCTCATCTCATCTGTTTCTGTTCCTACTGGATGTTTGCTAACTAAATTAAAAGACTGCATTCGCAGCGCTTCTGCTCATATTTCTAAGAAGGCAGTCATTCATATATCACAAGTAGACCTCCAGCTAATAGACCTGGTCCCTTTATGTGGATAGTCCAGGAGAACGGGAAGTCCTGCTTATAATACAGAGGATGCTTCTTGAATTCAACAGACTACATCTGGAAATATTGTAGTACCTCTTGTTGCTCCACACACTGTGGACATGATGCCAGTCTGAAATTTCATACGTTATGGCAGCCTAGTCTGGGTGATCCCATCTGAGACGTGAATGCTGACTCTACTCAACCAATGTCTAGAAAAGGGAAAGGCAGGGAAAGTTGTGACCCCTTTAGGTTCCAAGCTGTAGGGGCCAACATAGCCTCTCATGGACACATTCCTACTACCAAGCATGATCCCTCTGGTAAGAACTTCAGCACCCCGTGCTGCTGGGCTGCTTGCATTATAATTGCATTGCATTTCCTCTTTGAAAGCCCTGTGTGTCTCACCGTCCTAGACGTTGTTTGTCTGAACTTTATACTCCTCACCTACATTCTGAGCATTGTGATTCCCCCCATATTCTCTATCGTTCACATGATAAATATTAAGCTGTTTGCCCAGAAAAGGGTGACTAAAACCACTGTGAATGAGAGAGAAATGTCCTCTCATGATCTTCAACCAAAGTGGCCCAAAGGACAGTAGGGTCTTCATAGGGGTTTGTATGAATGTTGCTGTTTAACACCAGTTTCAACTGGCAAAGATGAGGGCATACTGGACAAAAGCTCCCATAGATGCAGATGGACCCAAAGGATGTTAAATAAGTCTGATCACATTGTAGATGGGTCTTGTTTTGGCTCCTGGCAGACCACTCTTCTGTTGGAGAAATAACTTCAATGTTTAATTACATTCACAATGCGCTTTAATATGTATTTTGCATAAGGTTTTCAACTTTGTTTTTATTCTATTCTTGTGCCTCTTGTGCTATTATTTAACATGGATAATTTCAGTTGTTAAAAGTAATTCACATACATAATAATTTTCAAAGCAACTTATAATTAACTAAAGAAGGAAGCAACAGATGTTGGAGCATGAAAAAATGCTTTAAAACTTTGAATATTTTTCACAGATGCCATTGTTTCTTCTTTCTCAATGCTTCACTGTAATGATCTTAAGGCATTCTAACAGCTCAAGCTTGCGTCCACACACGGCAATGTGAACACACACACATGGCAATGTGAACACACACACACATGGCAATGTGAACACACACACAAACACGGCAATGTGAACACACACACATGGTAATGTGAACACACACACACTTCCACACACTGTAATGTGAACACACACAAACAGACACACATGCTTCCACACACTGTAATGTGAACACACACACACGCTTCCACACACTGTAATGTAAACACACACACGCACATGCTTCCACACACTGTAATGTTAACACACACACTTCCACACACTGTAATGTAAACACACACACACACATGCTTCCACACACTGTAATGTGAACACACACACACTTCCACACACTGTAATGTAAACACACACACGCACATGCTTCCACACACTGTAATGTGAACACACACACTTCCACACACTGTAATGTAAACACACACACGCACATGCTTCCACACACTGTAATGTGAACACACACACACTTCCACACACTGTAATGTAAACACACACATGCACATGCTTCCACACACTGTAATGTGAACACATACAGACACACATGCTTTCATACACTGTAATGTGAACACACACACACACTTCCACACACTGTAATGTAAACACACACACGCACATGCTTCCACACACTGTAATGTAAACACACACGCGCACATGCTTCCACACACTGTAATGTGAACACACACACATGCTTTCATACACTGTAATGTAAACACACACACATGCTTCCACACACTGTAATGTAAACACACACATGCACATGCTTTCATACACTGTAATGTGAACACACACACATGCTTCCACACACTGTAATGTAAACACACACATGCACATGCTTTCATACACTGTAATGTGAACACATACACACACACATGCTTTCATACACTGTAATGTGAACACATACAGACACACATGCTTTCATACACTGTAATATGAACACATACACACATGTTTCCACACATGGTAATGTGAACACACACACATGCTTCCACACAATGTAATGCGAACACACACACACAGGTCTAGCAACAACTGCTCTACTCAGATTGTCCCATTAATATTTTTGAGTTGGAACACCCAGTTAACCTTTAGAAGCAATTAAGTTTTGTCAGTTAAAATCCAAGTGATTAATTGATCTACCCTGTGGTCCAGTGATGTGTCATGATTCCCGACTCCCTGAGGTCAGATGAATCCTTATTTCACTTCACACCATGCTATTTCTAGACCTTGCTGGCAAGGTTTCATTCTGTTCTGCTTTGAAAGAAACAAAGACCTTTGAGGTGGAGTTGGTTCCCTCTACGTCATGTTCTTGCATGGTTATTTAAGCCACGCCGTGTGAGATAGAAGCGTCCACACGTGGTGACTTGGCATCTTGCTTCTGTTATGATGGAAGACGTGTTTTGCATGTGCCCTAAGCTACGCTAACCCCAGGAACTACTCAATTTGAGACTACTAGAAAACAGTCCATGGAAGAAGGAACTCTGTTGTCATCTTGTGGGAGAAAGAAAAGGCTGTAGCCATAAGGAAGAAAATTCTGGAATCTTCCCAAAATTTTATGGCACCTCTGAAACCAGAAGTATATGTACCAGGGCTTCCCCAAGTTGACAGAGCGAGGGCCAAACGCAGCAGAGCAGCAACACAGAGAATCCCGACATCAAGCAGGACCCTCTCATGTTTGCCAGGCAATTTCATCAGAAGCCTTACCTAATGGATTCCTTTCTCTTATCTTATTGCAACTGCTAATAGCTTTTAGTGATAAGGCCTTGACATCTAAAATGGAAAAAGAAGAAAAGAAGTCTGTCTGCTACACGTTCCTTCTTTGAAAATTAAATTATCTACTCCTTGGGGTGACCTCCGCTGTGACTGTTCACTTCTAAATAGTTTTTCATGAGGATAAAAAGTAAATTCCCCAGGATGAATTTACACTTGTCGGTTGCCCCGTGCCATGTGTAATGTCCAGATGACACCCTCCTTGTGTTTAGTCACCAGGGGGTTCCTTATAATGACTTTGTAAAAAATTGGTGCTGGGTGAGTGAGGTTGGTGGGTAAAGAAGGTTTCTAACATTGAGAAGCCTCCTTTCCAGCCTAGGAGAAAAGATTACAGTCAAACAGGTGGGGAAAAGTGAAGTCATGTGCCATGGAACAATTAAGAGAGATCTCGTGAGAGCTGGGAAGGATGGGTCTCCTGTGGCTGAAGAGTCAAGGCCCCTGGGTGTGGACACACACACATGCTGTCCAATACTGAGATGCATGCATGAGCTATTAGCATCACACATAGAGTTCTGAGATGCACACAGCCTAAGATGTGTGTGAAGTATCACGTCTGTGCTTGTCAAACACTGTTGTCCATATGCAGCTACCCAACCAGCCCTACATGGTCCTCTAAAAGAGCAAATCCTAGCCTATCTATATTTGAGCTGCAGCTTGGAGGAGGGCTAGGCCGACTCTGACCTGAAGGTGCCTTCTCTGAGGGAACAGCAAGAGTATCAGGGACTTGGGGAAAGGGACACCTGCTAAGAACATGGCAGAACAGTGTAGGTCACAGCTGTCAGGTAAGGCTGGAAGGACCACATTAGTACCTTCATGTTGTGTGTGCATGAATGAATTCCTAGGACGCGGGTCCTTACTGCTGCACTTAAGTGGCTGAGACTGTTTACCACAGGGGCTCCCTGGGATCTTTCAAGTAGTGGGTTGCTCAGGCGTCTGGTGCCACTCGAGACGCTGGTGCTGGAAGCCAGGTGGTTGCATCACTGCTATTCCACAAGGAGTCTTTTAGGGTAATCTGCCTCTACAGTCAGTGTCCTCTGAGGATCTCCCTGGTCTGCAGAATAGGTATTTTCATCAATGTTCCATGGTTTGCTAATCTTGCTGAAAGCAAATACAGTATAAAAAATAAACAAAAGCAATTTCACAAATAAGGGCTTAAAATGGAAATACAAATGCTACCCAACTGAGATTGCTTTCGAGATTTGTAATCCTCAATATCTAATGCCATCAAGAAGATGTAATTCCACTCAAGGGCCCTGGGGACTTAGGAGGCTTTTTTCAGTCCTCACGGCTCTCCTGGTCTACAATGGACCTTCTCTATCATTCTCCACACTTAGTTCACAGACTGGCCAGGGGGATTGGGTGAGGAAAAGCCCACTTCAACCCTATACAACTGTAAATTTGTAAAATTCTGCCAGTCGCCTGATACTTTTTTTTTTCCAGATTTGGAGATTTTGTTTGTTGTTGTTGTTTTGTTTTGGTTGGAGGTTGGTTGATTTTTTTTTTTTTTTTTGTCTTCTCCATGTGCATGCGCACGTGTGTGTGTGTGGGGGGGTTGACCTTATAACTTGACTTAAGCAGATGCTGTTGACTGAGGGAGGAACCACTTACTGCGCTTCCTCCTTTGCTTTTTGGAGGAAAGCTGAGTTAACCCTTCGGGTGTAAGTACTTAGGGAAAGGAGAGACAGGGAGGGACTGCCTGCATGAACATTTATAACATGACGGATATTACAGCAGGGGCTTCTCCCAGCCTGCTTCTTCCTATGACAGGCATTTGCTTGTCAATTCTAAATCAGAACCATGTGGCTCTGACTGTTTCCAGGTCAGTCAGTCCATTGGAGAAAGGAGAGAGATGGGGTAGGTGAGGTCCAGATTCGTGTGTTCTTCACCACTGCAGTCTGAGGGGTCCAAGGTGCAGGTACCCTGTCTCCATGGCTCACTTAACACCCATAGCTTCTCCCCGTGCCTAGCATGAGGTAACTGCACAGTGGGCAGCTTATTAGGTGTCACGTGATGGATTCCAGTTACAATCCAAATACCCCTTGCTTGGGACCAGTAGAGTCTATCCATCGTCTTTCCAGAGTGTCTGAGCAGCCATTGTCGTCGTAAGGAGGCATGCAGGTGGGAGTTGTTGCGACATTTTAATTGAATGTCTGTTGTGGCCTCGTTACACTGTTGGGGGCCTTTGTTTGGGCAACTTTGGACACCTTTGGACTATGGTTAATGCATTAGATGTTAAAAAGCTACTGCTAATGATCAACATAGCTAGACTCAGGAGCCCGAGAAGAGAAAATGTTGTTTGAAAGCAATGGCTTCTGTCACAAGTGTGGGTTTGACCAGTGGTTGAGTGATGGGATTAAGTAGGGGATTAGGAGACATGGCTGAAATCACTGAATCTGCAGGGTTGTGTGTACTAAAGCACATCTCTTCGGCCAAGTGTACCAACACCACAGGCCTCAGTCTTGGCCACAGTCAGAATGTTCTAGAACAAAGGTTAAATGCCCATTCCTCTGAGTACAGACAGCCCAACACAATTCTCATGGCTCTCTAGCTCACACATCTCCACCAATCTCCACTTTTATGCAGCACACAGACCGTTGATAACTTTCTTGTGCAAAACAAATTTGCCTGGTTTACATACATGTATATACACAGAATATGATCACATTTCACTTATATTCATATTCGCAATGCATTTGTGGGTGACCAAAATGGACAAATCGATGCTATTGTAAAGACTATATCTTCCAGTAATAACACTAAGAGGAAACACACTAGGGTAATTTAAATCCACGCAGAGGGATCATTGGATAAAATTCAACACTTGTTCATAGGAAGTTACAAAGAAGTAGCACAGTACAGATGGAAGTAGCTTCTCCTACCTCGTGAAGGATGCTTAGGAAAAGCCTTTCAATTAAAGCGAAGGAGGAGATGAAGATTCCTGCCAGTGATGCCAATATTTACTGCTAATACTGAATGGCACAGTCAACTCAGTACATCAAAGCAAAGAAGAAGGTGTAAGAATGCGACAGCTGGGAATAGCGCATTCAAGAGGCTACCCGTGTCTCAAAAGCTGGAGACTACTAGATAATGGCCGTTCATTAGATGTCCTGTGTCACTCTGTATTGCCGTCTCTGGTGAATGAGGACACGCTGAACCTCAACAGGTCACAGTTTGCAAGGGGTTTTTAAATAAATGACTTCTTGATTATTCCCATTTGACCCCTAGAAGTTTTATCTTTGTTTCTTTTGACTGTTTGAAGACTTATTCAGTGCGCCCCAAGCTGATGGGTACCACTGTGACATTATCATAAGTCACTCATTGAGCTGTGGTTTGTCTTCTGGGGCCTGGACCACATTAGCGTCATGTTTGACTGAGGAAGGGAGGGCTGTGAGGGCTGACGCTTGCCAAGTATCTGCTGATAAATAGCAAGTTTGCAATGCTTGGCTAGAACTAGAGGAGTGAGAAACAGACTGTCACTATCCGAACCTCCTGCTCTATGAAGGAGATGCCCATGCACACAGATCAACGAACATCGTTTCTTTCCAATGGTCTACACAGTGGTAGCATGCAGAAGAAGTAATCTTTTCAAGGAAGTGTAAGCACTGGCTGGATTACAGAGAAGACGACAGCCTTGGCAGAGATGCGGAGGCCTGAAGCCGCAGCATTTCCTGTAGCTCTTGATGGTGGTACCAGTGTGCAGCATACCGTGCCCCCGTCTGCGCTCAATGTGCTACAATACAGTTCGTGAGCTTCGGGCAAGGGGCTGGAGGTTGGAATACACAAACACACACAGACAGACAGACAGACAGACACATGGATGTCTAATCACTGGTACAAAGCCCTTATTTCATAGCACCATGGAGGCTTAAATCCCCACAGTCAAGTGGGCCAACATGTGAAAACCCCATCCTCTGATCCTCAAAGCACAGCTTTTAGTAACTCCAATCAGAAGGCTCTTAGCAGGGAAGAGCAGCTGAAGACCAGGTCTCCAATTGGTCCCAACACCAGTGAGCACACTGGACAAGAGGATAGGAAAGACTGGGACACAGTTGAGCAGACGCTTTGAAATATCTTGTGTTACACTCCACTGTTAATGTGAAGCCATGGAGATGTATAAATACTGACACCAATGCCTGCCATGTACTGAGCCAATTCATGCATTATGCATCTCTCTCTCTCTCTCTCTCTGTGTGTGTGTGTGTGTGTGTGTGTGTGTGTGTGTGTGCATTTAGACCTTCCACTATTAGTATCCCTGCAGGTGCAGATAGGTTTTCTTTTCCAATGAACAAACCTAACATGTCTCTCTGCTAAAATTTTAATGTTGCAGTTGGACATGGATTAAAACATTTTGTGCTGCAACCAAGTGCTGAGAAATGTTCTAAGATAACAAAACAGTTTACTGCAGGACAGCAAAAACAAAGAAGTGCTTGCATATCTAGTCCTGAGAAACATTCTAAGATAACAAAACAGTCTACTGCTACTGCGGGACAGCAAGGAACTGCTTTTATCTTTAGTCACACTAGCCAAGAAGTTTTTTTTTAAAAAAAATTAGATGTGAATATTTGTGAGAAACATTAAGAAACTTTAGAGGCACTTAGACCATATTTTGGGACAGTATATTTTTTTTTCTTCACCACCCTGTGGAAATTTTGTCTGAATGGACAGCATTGAAACAAACAAACCAAAACAGTTCAGTAAAGTTGCTTAAATTTCACAGTGTTTTTCTAGAAGAGAGAATAGATCAAAATGTTATCCATAATCAGAACACTATGAATTTCAACTGGGACCTTTTCATAGATCTAAAGGATGACGTAGAAGTAAAGCGTACACCTACCTTTTTAAAAACACATTCTAGAACAGGAGAGTTCTACCCATATTACCAGATGTAGATAATATTAAATGGGTGATCTATCAGCTTTACAGACTTTATGCATTAATATATGAAACTGTGTATGTGTAAGAGAGAGAAACAGAGTGTGTGTGTGTGCATGTAGAACAAAGACAAGAAAGTCTTATACAGCTGAAAAATCAGAACATATTTACTGTAAGCATTATGATAGTTATCTGTGACTAAAATATGGACTTGGAAGGAATTTCCTTAATTATTTAACCACTACTTTATATGTTAAAAATGCAGGATAGAAATATTTCCAAGTCATGCTTAAACATAAAAATCCATTGTGTAGAATAGCTTCTAACATTTATTTGAACAATTATCCTACAGGAAATGTCAGGATCAATAAGCTGCTCTATATCATCACATATGCAAAGGGTTTTAACGTCTGGAAATGCTTAGTGTAGAAATTTGGGCGAAGCATCCTGAGCATCTTAAGTGCGATGCTTCCTCCGTGGGAAAGCAGCTGCATCAAAGATGGCAGCTGGCATCAGTTCGGTGAAGAGAGCAGGTGATTGCAGGGATCTTGTTGGCTCACACAACAGGGCAAAGACTCAGGAGCCCTCACGTCTGCCTATCTGACTTTCCTTCTGAATATTGCATCAAGCATCTATTTCCTAGTATGGTGGTTTGAATGCAAAGTGTTCCCCATAGGCTCTTGTATTTGAACCTTGACCCCAGGTGGTAGTGCTCTTTGGGAAGGTCGTCAAACCTTTCAGAAACAAAACTTTGCTGGAGAAAGCATTGCCAAGGTCTAGCTTTCAGGTTTTGCAGCCCTACCCCACTTCCTCTTCTCTGTCTCTCTCTGCTTCCTGTGTAGGGATGACTTGTGAGCTCTCTGTTTCCCTCAATGCCCACTGGACTCACACTCTGGCTCGCATGCCTTTCCTGCCATGGAGGACTTTATCTCCTCTGGAACTTCAAGCTCAGATAAAACCGTTGCACCTCTAAGTTACTTTTGGTCACAGTATTCTGTCACAGGAACAGAGAGGTAAAGTACCACATGGGTGGGCATAGAGAGAGAACCACGGAGGGTGGCAGAAATGCTGCTGGACAAGTGAAAGTAAATTCAAAACAGATGCAAAGAATCTGCTACCACAAAAAAAAGTAACACCCCTTGGATACCAAAATCCAAAGGTGCTTGCATCTCTGAAATGAAATGACACAGTGTCTGTGAATAACTTGTTCATGTCTTCCTATATTCTTGAAAGTCTTTAGGTTGATTACAGTACCTCATCCATTGTAAATGCTCCATAAATACTTGCACTTTGTTGTCTGAGGATTAATGACAAGAACAAAGGCTGTGTATTATATGCTATGACGAATGTTAATTTTAAAATCCATTCAGTCTGCAGAGTGGAACCTGTGGCTGTGAAAGAACAGCTGGAAAGAATAAGCTCAACCCCAACATAGCCACAAAGTCCTAAGGTGGAGAGAAAGGATTGTGCATCTTAGAAACAACCCCATCAAAAATGCTCAGGTTGTTCTGTTATGATGTTCTCCCTTCCTGTAGTCAGACTACTTGGTTTCAAAAAAAAAATCTCTTGCTGGAAGACCATAATTTTCTCTCATCTCACAGAAGATAGCCAAGGCATGACGTGGAGAGGGAGCTCCGTGAAGGACAGTGGTCTTGGAATTAACCATGGCTCTCTGAGGTGACTGTGTAATCAGGATGGGCCGCTCTCACACTTCAGTGTTCCCATTTGGATCCCTGTGTGGACTTTCCCCACAGCCTGAGTTTTATAGAAATCAGATTCATAATGCTTTTATCCTTATGGGATAAAATTAATAATTTTCTTCAACTCTTTTGATAGCTTACTACTTCAATTAAAGAAACCTGTTTTCTGAGATGGAGACTTGAAAGTTTCTCAAGATGCCAAGATGCCATTAGTTTTTGTTGTTGTTGTTGTTGTTAGCATCAATCATGGCAATGTTTAGGCAGAACTAACGCTCAAGGCAAAGAAAATGTTGACTGTAGTCCACCTCGGCTATTGGGATTGAGGAAGAATGTAGCACTTTAACATGAAAACAGGTCTGCTTGCTATGTACAGACTCCTTGGAGAAGTACTGCACGGGATTCTCTGGAGTTTTCATTACT
Organism: Chionomys nivalis; assembly: GCF_950005125.1. NCBI lineage: Eukaryota > Metazoa > Chordata > Mammalia > Rodentia > Cricetidae > Chionomys > Chionomys nivalis. Next base: position 6,066,978 of record NC_080100.1, on the reverse strand, counting down.
ACAATATCAAATGCTTCCTCCATCTTGACTAGCATGTGTACAATCACACTCACACATGTTCCCAGAACATCTATATATACAAATGAATTGTATATATTATATATAATATCTTATATATTATATATACATATATTATCTAAACATAGTATATATAACATAATATATATAGCAACAATGAAACATAATATGTAAAACTTTCTTTTTGTTTATTCTTTGTGTCTTTCACATCATTCGTCTCCATCCCATTCATTTTCCCAACCCTTTGTATCAGTCATCTGCCCGTGCAACAATGCCCCCCAAAAAATAAAATAGAATAAAGTTTAAGAGAAAATAAAGAAAAGAAAAAATCAGTCTCATCATGGAAGCTGTAGTAGGACACAGTGAGTCACGCAGTAAACCCGTTAGTCTATGCATCTTTATTTGCAAATGTTCATTGCAAAGAGTCATCGGTCTGGTTAGAGGCTTCTGGTTACTACACTTTCAGTGCTGGGCCCTCACTGGGACTCTTCTTGGATATCCTGTTGTTTCTTTGTGTAGTGGAAATATTGCTGCTTTTGGGTCTGCAGGACCGGCCCCTTATTTGCTCCAGCAGATCACAGATGGAGTGACTGGTGGGGTGGACCAACTCATAACCCTGATTCTAGACCTGGGTAGTTGGTCAGCCAGCAGCTCTCACTTGTACTCACCACCAGGGAGAGCTCTTCAGCATTGCCCTAACCTTAACCCTAACCCTATCCCCTTGTAGCAATGAGCAAGGAAAGGGGTGGGGCCCGTTCTCCTGCTTTCAGGGAGAACTCTACTGCTTTGCCCAAGCAAGGAATAGGGGCCCCCTCCCAAGTGTCTTCATCATTTCCCATAAATGGTGAAAGAGAGATGTATGATGGACCAATCCCTGGAAAGCATGGGCTTTTATTTTCTTGAGTGTTGTTTCAGAAAGTACCATTTGGGCAATATTACTTGGGCTTTTAGTTTGAAAAATATAAAAGTTTAAGGCTATATATTTAGATCATTATCTGTAAGTCCTGACAGGAAACACTCCCAAAGCAATAGAATTCTAATTTATCAATGTCATTTATAAAAATGAAGTCATTTAAATATTCTTATTTAAAATGAACATAATTTCCCATTGTAAAACTTCCAAAAGGACAAAAATAAATGCAATTCCATGGGATTTTTAAGTGGAGAAATACGATGATTTTAAAGTATGTTCTCAGTTTCCCAAATAATTTAATCTAGCATAGAACATCAAACAAAAGCTCTAAATGTCTCCCAACAGTGGAATGAAATGAAACAAGGAATTGACCTTAGCTGTGTATACCCAAGATGCCTCACTCATGATGTGAAGCTTTCAGAATAAATATTCCTACTGCTCTCTCTTAGCATGGGAAATCTTATTTGAATTATGAGCCTATAAGAAGACAGCTTTATGTAAACCCAGATGAGAGTCAATTTAGAAGACAATCAATTTCTACCCCATGATCCCATCACAGATAGAGGGCAATGATTCTCAGAGGACCATAGGTGAAACTTAAATTTAAGCTTGCTTTCCCAGCTAGATAAATACAGTCTGCTATATGGACCCCTTGTGGAAAATCCTGTGTTACTGTGACAACCTACAGTTCCTGGAGATAGCTGCTTCTCTCGTCACCATGTCTGGAGAACACCCGATAGTTCCATACAACGTGTAATGTGTCTGCTTCCGGCAGAACTAAGACATCATATGTACCAGGCAGTCTGCTGTTTGGCACATGCTCATTGTTGTCCTTGACAACTACACATCCCAACTACGTTGTTCTTCTTAGGATGTTTCATTCCTGTTTTACAAGGGAGGCGGCTGAGGGACTATTAAGGTGATAGTGGAATAGAGCACCAGACAGACGGAAGCTGCTAGGCTCTCCTGCTTGGCGCAGGTAAACTTGGAAGTGAACAGAACTTCAGAGTAAAGACTGACCAACCTTCCTTCTGGAAAGACTGAAGCGCCCAGCACTCACTGGGAAGTCGTGAAGGAGGAGAAGATTTTCAGATGGTTTTCCTCATCAGAGTGTGGAGCTGATAGACCAAGAATTTTAGGAAGAAATGGCTCAAATTCTCAATTATCGAATTGTAGATACATTTAGTAGAAAGCACTAACTTCTGTCTGCCTCAGTCTAAAGGGCCATACTCCCGATTTTTGTTTGAGCCAATGAAATCAACAGTGGAACCAGCCCCACAACAGCATCGCTGGCCCCTTAGAGAACTTGTTTATCTTTTTTTATTATTTTTATTGAGCTCTATATTTTTCTCTGCTCCCCTCCCTACCTTTTCCCTCCCCTTCAACCCTCTCCCAAGGTCCCTATGCTTCCAATTTACTCAAGAGATCTTGTTTTTTCCTACTTTCCATGTAGATTAGATCTATGCATGTCTCGCTTGTTTATCTTAATGTAACCTCGTGTCTGGTGGCTCTTAGCTGAGTGGCTGTGATTATGGTCCTGATTTGATCCTGAGAGGCATCTCTGAGAACAAATAGCCCCCGTGCCATCTCTGTTATTTCTTTTTAAGAATCCCACATATCTTGGTTTAAGCCAGAGTCTCTTGGTCTTTCTGCCCAGCCATATCCCTGCCTGTCTCCCAAGTGTTGGGATAAAAGGCACGTGACTCCCAAATACTGAGATTAGAGGTGTGAGCGACTGGTGCCTGGCTCTATTTCTCTTTTAGAATGGATCAATCTTGTGTAGCCCAGGGTGGCCTAGAACTCAGAGAAATCCAGTTATCTGCTTTCTGAGTGCTGGGATTAAAGGTGTGTGCCACCACTCCTTGGTATCTATGGCTAAGTAGTGGCTCGTTCCACACTCTGATCCTCAGGCAAGGTTTATTTGTCAGAAACAAAGTATCACCACATTTTCTGGCAAGAAACTACATAGTTTTTGTTTTGGTTCAGGCTTGTTTATTTCCTTATAACATTCTGAGGTGATGGTTCCCATGTATTCTTTGAAAAACAAGATCCTCGAGAGTCCTGTCAAAGCCTCATCTTATCAACACAGCCTCGCCTCATCTCTTATCATTCAAAAGCCCTCAAAACGCCACATAAGAAAAATTAAAATTTTTGCCGGCTCTCAAGTGGATGTAACATACTAAACATTTTCTTGGAAAGAACACAGTCATTCAAAGAAAAGAAGGGCATCTTAGCTCAAGGTCACCAATGACTTCCCTCAAGGGTAGGTGTTGCTTTTACCCAAAGGGACTTTCTCATCTCATTGCAAGACATTTGCCAGAAGAAAAACAAAAGTCTGCATCTTTGACTTTCACTCCTAGAAATGAAGAATTTAAAGGCATTTTAGTGAGCAAATAAAGTAAATACATAGATCTTCTCACTTGAGATGTAAGTGTGCAGAGGCAAAGGCACCCACAAATCACACCCTGAGCAATAAAGAAGGATTCCAGCAGCACCGTTGATTTTCTCATTCTGTTAGTCTGTCTGCAACAGTACTACAGAACAGAATGTCTAAAGTATTGTGGGAGAAGGAAAACCATCTTGCTGTTATGTGAATACATATATATTCTACTGCACACAGATGTGCGCACACACACACATGCACACACAGACCCTACATCCTTTTTATGTAAGAAAACACAGGAGTTCTTATTTGCTATTCTACATCTGGAAGAATCCAGACTCCTCCTGGTAGAAAGTGGATGGCATGCTGAGGGACTAGGCTTGCTCACTCCCTCTTTTGGGCCACTGTAATGCCCATCACTCCCAAGTTTTACCATGGAAGTCGCTGAGGTGTGAGGCTCCATTCAGCCCCCTCTTAAATAACTGTGAAACTCATTACTCCTGGGTTGTGACATGGAAGCTCACAGTCCCCTGAGACATCCTTACAGATGGGTGATGCAAAAAGACCTAGGAGTGCTAGCGTGGTATGTGCTGTATGTTGTCTTGCAACTTTACGAAAATTTATTTTTATATCTAAGTTTTCTGGTGGATCCTTAGAGCCTTCTCACTGTAAGATGATTTCATCATCACCCCTCCTTCTTTGTTTCCCCTTTTATGCCTTTTTCTTGTCTTACTGCTCTACCTAAGACGTCAGCCACTAAACTGAAGGAGAGAAATCAGAAAGGGTGTTCTTTTCTCCTTCCTCATTTGAAAGCAAGTATCTTCTGTTTCCCCTGTTTAGTATACTGTTGAGTATAGATTTGTTGTGGAAATAAGGGTGGAATTGGGACTCGGGGAAGATGCAAATGGGAGTGGGGGGGGTGGGGAGGTTGGAGAAGTTGCTAATTCACACTTTTTTTGGAAAATGCCATCATGAGACTTAACACTTCATATGTTAATTTTGAATTATTCATCCTATGAATCATAAAGAATAGTGCTACCCAGAGGGACTCTAAGGAAATGTCGCTGCTGTGAGCTACAGGGAAGTGTGGGTCTTTTCCCACATAAAATCATTCACTTTCGCCCCAACACAATTTTCACATTGTCTTTGTCTTCCATTGGGCTTCTCGCAAGTAGCAGTGTAGCAAGAATGTAGGAACAGCCTTTACATCGCCACTGTGTGCTACTAGTGGACACTGGGTTTAGCGTCAGTGTTGACCATTTGCATGTTCTTTCATGTTCTGAGCCTCATCTAAAGCCATGCACTTCAGTGTGTGGAGCCGTTGTCTAAAACCAGAACTTGGTGCTGGGAGGCCTGCATGCCTGAGCCCTCAGCTGGCAGGTCATAAGAGGAGCTCCTACTGTCTAATGACATCAGGAGGATTATACAGGGGATAAAAACTTACCAGGGTCTAGTGACATCAGGAGAATTATACAGGGAGTAAACACTTACCAGGGGGCTTGCTCTTCTACCAGCATGTGGTGATCCATAAACTGCTCCGGTTTCTGTGTTCCTTCATGTTCAGGGCCCGAACCAGACTAAGAATGCACAGGGGATGATGAAGTTGATTACAAAGGAATTTTGTGGTCTTAAAGGATAAGGAGCATGTTCACTCATGCATGCACAAGCACACACCTGCTGTGGCATGAAGTTGCTGTGCTGGCCGGTTATGTGGCAGAAAACAGTGCCACTTGTGTAAAGACAGATATTGTCACTGTAACTTACAAGGCACATCAAAGGTTTTGTCCAAACGCCAGGGAAAGTGCAGTGCAGGTGTTGTACTTCTGAAGTGTTTGTCTATGATGACGTAATGGGCCTGTTCAGTTCAAAACAGCCAAGCACTACAGACATGAAAAATACTGTAGTATCAACATGTGCAAGGACTGGCTATGTATGCACACGGTATATACACATATGTGCATTTGTGCTTGATTCAGCAAAGCCTTGTTAAGAATTTTCCCATCTACATCTCTGAGGATTCACACTCGAATTTTCATTCTCTCCAGCATCTTCATCTGGCTCAGATGATGTCATATTGCGGTTGTTCTTATGACATCATATTACAGTTCTGATGATGTCATATTACCGTTGTTGTTCTTCCGAAGTAATCCAGGGTTTACTTCATCCTTTGCAATCATCTGCAACTATTGTAAGCAGTTAACATGTCACCGTCATATTTCCTCATCCTTCAGCTCACTGCTTAGTATGTTCAGTCTTTCTCCTTGCATGGGAAGCAAATGGCATAAGGCTGTAAGTCTATCCGTGTTCTTGACTCCAGTTTCTCTCACCTGTGTTGTTTTGTAAGACTTTAAGACAATCCTGAAGCCATTTTTGACAATTCTGAATCCTCTCAGCCTCCGTGCCATAGTGCTTCCCCTCCTCCCCCGGGAACCAAGGACCTAACAGCTACACATGCACGTACTCAGTTCCTGAACAATTACCCATACACGTATGTTTTGGTTCAGTCCCCTGGGAAACGGGGTCAAAATGGCCTCTTACCTCATCTGATTTGGCAACAGCTCTCCAGTCAATTATTGGTAATAGCCCTTTCGAATAAGCCAATCAGAATAGTCAAAGAACAACCCCCCTTGCTTTTGTGGCCCCTTTAAAAGTAGCCTGTGCCATCTATTCGGGGTCCCTCAGCTTAACGAATGCTGGGGGACCCTGTCATGACAGAATTAATAAAATCCTCATGCTTTTGCATCGGCTGTGGTGTATGAAGTCTCTGGGGGCGACTCCTCCTCAGTGTTTGGACGCTGGAGTCCAACAGTTTCTGCCTCAGTTTCAATTGAATGACATTTTTAATAGATTGTGGGTTTTTAACTTGTTTTAAAACGCAATTTTAGAATGGGAGCTTGATATTATAAGTTTGACCTACTTCTGTGCTGTTTGTTACCGGAAAAAATCCTAGAGTTCTTGCTGGAATTTGATTAAGTTATGTGAATCCAGTTTGATGCTTTGGGTTCTTCCTTTTACAATGGTTCATTGGAGCAGGGCAATGTTTAGTCTCTAGTAGGTTTTCGCCCTGAGGGAGAGAGATTATCCCTGGTACCCAAATAGCCTGAGGGTTCTAAGCTTGTCCACCCTGCTTGTGGGAGCTGGCACTATGTCCCGCCGGATGGATATGCTTGATCTTTTTGGATAGGCCCTTCCTTCTGCTGTGTGATTTCCTAGGTCTTCCTCACCGCTGTCAGCTTTCTTAGCAGCTGTTTGCTCGTCTTCACCCACGTGAAATGGCTGGAGGGAGGAGCTGTCTGTATCTCCAGGCTTCTTGGCTTGTTAGTTGGTTTTGCTTGTTGTTGTTGTTGTTGTTGCTTTGTTTGGCTTTGTTTTCCTGTGCTTGTCTCCCCTTTCTGACTGCACGTTGACACCCCAGATCCCATCTCTGTCTCTTCCACTTCTTTCCAGGTCTGAACCCGAGACTCTTTTCCATTCCCTGGGCCCCTATCTAGGAGCATCTGCAGGGCTGTTCCATCCTCCTGAGGGTCCTCCTGTTTACCACCAGCAGGTAGTCCTCATCCTCTCACTGACTGATGGCTGGCACCTCAGACATTGCTGCTTCATGTTACTTTGGGCAATTTTGACAAAAAAGTTAATTTCTGTTGCTGTATCTTGGTGGTGAGCAGGCCACTCTGCGATCATGTTAGTCCGAATCAATGACTTTCCCTGCTTGCCCAGTATCCTAGGTACCACTAAACTAATTCTCAGTGCTTCCTTTTAATCTTTTCTTTGTGGTCTCAGGTCTATTGACCTGCATAAGCGCCCACGCGTGGTCCCTTTGTTAACACGATTGAGTGTGCTTTTCCTTTATGGAGGCTAGCTTTCTGTCTCTGCATGCCACGTTAAGTTATTGAAAGAGAACATGATAAATGCACACAGAAACCACGAGTATTTTGCATGCACATGAATTGGTTTGTATATTCAGCAATCGATGGGATGACTGGAAGGATGCTTTCCCCTGCATTGTGCTGAGCATATGGCGTGAAAATTTTTCTTGGATCATCTCCATCTCTCTACTTTCCTTTTCATCTGTAAACTGTTTTAGATTTTTCAAAGGAAAAATAAATAGCAAAACAGGAGGCTCCACATAACCAGCTGAATTGGCTCCCCAAATTTATTTGAATTCATCTTGAATAGGCTTATCCGAACCATCTTCGGTGCGATTTACCCATTCGCCAAGCAAATTCTGTAACTGTGCTCAAAACTGGTGATGCAAGATAAAGAGGAAAAAGTTCTTTTTTCCCTGAAAACTTGTAGTGTATTAATGAAGGCAGAATTTAGACAGACAATTAAGGAATAGTGAAACACATGCCTTGTTTCTCTAACACAAGCCGGAAGTGATGAGCGATGGCCATCTTCTCCTGAAAGAGAAGAGAGGTGGGGGCAGCGAATGAACTCAGGAGGCTGCACTCACAGGCCCTAGCAGAAAAGGGAGCAGGAGCACATCCGAGTAGCTCACAGATTTCTGGATTAAAATGTTAAATAGATGGTTTTACCCTTGATGACTGAGATAGAGAATCCGTGGGGAGCACATTCGGAGGAATTTCTTAAAATTGGCTTAGTCGTTATTCTTATCTATTAATTTCTACCAGAATAGTAAGACTAGTGTGTGTCATATAATAGTTACTAACTCCTTAAATAGTTTTTTTTAAGCAGTCAGCGTTTCTCTATTGTTCAATGGTGTGCTAGTCATTCACAGTTCCTTTAAATTTGGGTAGTGTTTGTAGCAGTAAACTGTAGAAAACAGATTCAGTTAAGCCATCTAAGAGACCACAACTGAATTGAATTACTGGCTAACTTGGGGAATTAAGGGAAAACAGATTGGTCTCACTGTTTCCTAGGCTTTCATAATTAGATAATTCAAACAAAATGCAAGCATGATCCAGCCTCAGAGGTGGGTGAGCTGAGTTTTGAGTTACATGTTAAACTTTTGAGGAGATACAAACATGGAGACAGATGTCTTGTTAGAGACTTATATATAATGAACCCAAATTGAGCAACTGAACTCACTGCTAGGGATCTGTGTCATTCTGTCCTTCTGACACATGCCAGCCCAGACACTGGAGCCCACTTTCCAATGCCAAGTACCAGCCACAGATTTCAAAGGTTGGATATCTTCAGATGCAAAGAAGCTATGGATTTGGAGTAGTCTCGTGGGTATAAAGCCATAATTATTCTATAATCAATGTTGAAGCTATTGGTGCTTAAGAAATACATAGTTCACAAGTCAATCCCTCAGATGCTTTTTTGTGCATATGTTATCAAGGCATCCCTGGACACTTGCTCATCCAAGCTGACATGGGGCATCAGTGTTGTACGATTCTTGTGGTACCACTCACAATGGGCATGGAAGGGTTAGGATAGGAGCTTATTCCTCCTCTGTCCGATAGCCTCTATGCCAAGTACAAGAAAGAGTAGGCCTGTGCTGCCTCACCTCCTCACCCAGGTGGGTTTATAGAATTTATGGGAGCTATTTTTTCATGTAGGAGGAAGCATCCAAAATTTTACTATCCACAGAGAAAAATGAAGACGTCCATTTTTCTAGTTTTGTGGGAGTGAGGTTAGTGTGAACTGATAGGAACAGTTGTGGGTATTAAGTCAGAGAAACACATATAATGGCTTTACACGTTGTGTGTTAAATTCCTCTTGTATTACAAGCATATGTCCTGCGTATTTCTCACTGCAGAAAAGGAAGAAAGTGATAAGACTGCTTAGGGTAATTAGAACAATGGTGAGATGGGAGTAGATTAGCCTTTTGGGTTAAGCTATTGTCCGTTTCTAGAAACTCACTAATTCTATATTGGGGAGATTGGTTTTCCAATCCTTAACCCAGAAACACACAAAAAAATAAGAGCCAGGTTTTACTGTTTTCAGTGAAAATCTAAATGAATCTAGGCTGACAGAGATGGACATATTAAGAAAAGAGTTAATATAGCCCCCAACCCAGACTTTGAGCTTAGAGGGCCCTGCTTCCCAGTTGACAATTGGCTGGCATTTAGAAATTGTATTCAGGAATTTCCAGGCTGATAAGAAAAGTTGGCTCTGTGTGCCTAAAGTATTTATGGAAACAATGCAGATAGGAATGAATCAAATATTCCCTAAAATGTAGGAGGGAGATGAAATAAAAAATAAGACATAATAGATGAGATAGTCAAAGTTTAACCTAAGAGATCATATCCATAGGATAGAAATTCTGATAAGAAAAAAGGCAGGGACAGAGACCACATAACAAAGCTATCAATGAAATGTTTAAAACAAGAAAAAAATAACTTATTATTTAAAAGAGTTTCAAAAATAACCCAAATACAAGTAGTTGATCAGCTAATGTTGCACTTCTCAACGGTGTCACTGGGAGGTAAGAGCACAGGAAGTGTTCCTCTCTGAAGAAAATTCATTCTTCAGACCTAAAATCTCTACCAGTATCTCGATATATGTAGATTGTCTACATATAGTTTGACACGTGGAGATGTTTTATGAGGATAACGAAGAGTGCACTCTTTGTCTTGAAGGTGTCCTTTCTTAAGAATGTGAATACAAGATTTATTCCAGCAAAAAGGAAGCCATCTAAGGGAAATGATGGCTTTCCCAACAAGAAATAAAAAACAGAAAGGAAAGCCTAGCACAGAATCGCAGAGCATCAAGCACAGCGAAGCTTGCTTTTCTATTGGTTTTTCTTTGAGACTTTCCTACATGAGTACACATCTTTATCTAATGTCGCCCCAAATTTCCTCTCCTTCACATCTTCCCCTTTCTCCCCACATTTTCCTCCAAGCTTCATGCACTCCTTTTTTAAGAAAGCCTACTGTGTTTGCTTAGTGTGGACTTTGCTCCGTAACTCTAGATATAGGACCATGTGCAGGAACGTGGGTGACTTCTCATGGGTCACATCCCTGAATTAACCTGAGTCCTCCCAGCAGTCATCAACTGCCAATAGTTGCTCAGCAGTAGGATTTCATTAGCCTCTCTGTCATCCGTACTGGGACTCTGGTTGGCTTGATCTTGTACGGGTCTTCTGCATTCAGCCACAGCCACTGTGACTTCATGCATGCAATGCTGCTGCTGTGTCCTGAAAACAGCTCATCTCTTGCTTTATATTTGATTTAATACTGATTTAAAATTTTACAGTGTGGTCAGAAGTTGGTGCATTACACTGTTAGTTTTCCCCTAGTGAAACAACCTTTACTGGCAGTTGGAGGAACTGTGACACAGAGCTGCCTCAAGGGTCAACTATTTACCCCTCATTCAATACCCTTAGTATTTACCACCAAGTACCAGGCACATTTCTATCACCTGTGCCCTGTTTACACCCCACCCAGAGAGTGTGTCTCACTTTATAGATCTCTTCAAATCGACTCTCTCCTGAGCTCCAAACCCTCCACCCTGTGCTTACCTGTGGGCAAGGGAGGATGGAGAAGAAACTGAGAAGTGTCATGGGGGATAGAAGGGGGATCCTACAGGCTGCGCATCCTCCCTGTGCTGCGAGGACACTCCCCTACTCCAATGCTGTGGAGCTTCTCCCAAGGCTGCTAGTATTTATTAATCTCACACTAAAACATCTGGGGTCTAAAGAGCATATTCTGACTCTAAAGTTTTCATAAAATAGCTAAACTAACACCAAGATAAGTAGCATTGTGAGGAACTTATTAAGAAAAAGGAAGATGTCATTTTAGGTGTTTACCATGTTTACACATGAGATTTTATTGATTTTCTCAGTTTCATTGTTTATACAGGAGAAACCATGGGTTTCTTTGGAAGGTGACTTGAAAGCTAAGTGTCTGTTAAGGGACAGTTTAACATAAATATGGTTGTGATTTTGTGAAGCAGCTTTGACTGTCTTAGGCCCCACAGTTTTGCAGACCACGGCACAGCCTGAAAGGAGTCCCCGCTGAGCTGACTGGACATGCTTGCTTCCTCTCCTCCAGGAGTACCAGCCCTGTAACACTAATGCGTGCCCAGAGCTGAAGAAGACCACGCCGTGGACGCCCTGGACACCTGTCAACATCTCCGACAATGGTGGTCACTATGAGCAGCGGTTCCGATACACTTGTAAAGCCCGCCTGCCGGATCCCAACCTGCTGGAAGTGGGGAGGCAGAGGATTGAAATGCGGTACTGTTCCAGCGATGGTACCAGCGGCTGCTCCACAGATGGTAAGGGGCTCCTGTGGGGACTGGCAACTGCATGGAAAGCCTTTGAAATGGAAAACTAGAGGGAGCCCCTGTTCAAATAATGGTGTGCCTATGGTTGATCCAAAATAGTTTTTTGTGAGATTTATTTAATATTGGAGAATATGATGAAAAGAGTAGCTGTCAGAAAAATAAGAGCTGAGAAGTAGACTTTCCCCTTTTGAAAACCCTAAAATAGACAGGCAGTGGTAGCACAGGCCTTTAATTCCAGCACTCAGGAGGCAGATCTTCAAGAGTTCAAGGCCAGCCTGGTCTACAGAGTGACTTCCATGACAGCACACCTGGAGACTCGAGAACAAAATGAAGCAGACTCACTCAGGAAGAGTAGATTACAAGAAATAACCAAATTGAGGGCTGAAATCAATAAAATAGAAACAAAGGAAACAATACAAAGAACCAATGAAGCAAAGAGCTGGTTCTTTAAGAAAATCAACAAGATAGATTTTATCCCATATAACGTCTTAAATACAGCTGTGTTCTATGAAGTCTTTCAAAGTCTAAATTGAAAACACATATCCTAAAATATTAATTGTTCATCTTCAATTTACATTTAATTTCTTTCCTTCATTTTACTTGTTGGGTCTGACAACCTTTTCAGCAATTTACTTACACCCTTATTCTGTATGAGCCATGACATCTATCTATTCACTGTGCCATCAAAGGGAAATATTAAAATTTAAGCATGGTGTATCTTTACAACTGATTTTATTTTCCATCCCAGACATGAATTTTTTATTCTTTCCATTCTGATACATATAAAACCAAAGCTAGAATGTTTTAAATATTAATAGTATATATTATTCATGAAAATTTTTGTTTTAAAAATAATTTTATAAAAAATTGTAAATTTTTATAAAAACACGTTTATAAAATGATAGCGTATACTTTATTAACACTGTGAGCATTGCCCATGGTATAAAGAAATGCAAACAGTCTGTTTCGATGGCTTTGAGTTCTCATGATCACCCTCGCATCGTGTTATTGATGTCTTGGAAACTGAAAATTGGACTCCTGTGCTTCTGATCACACAAAAGGAGGCTTGAGAGCCCATTGTTGTTTGTTTATTGATAACCACAAAACACTGGCTGGTTTCAGAAAGCTGTTCCTTCTCTCAGAAAATCATCTGCCTGCACTTGACCAAACAAGTTGCTCGGGAATGGCTGTGGGTGTTGGGAGAGCAATTGCCTACCACTTCAGCAAAGAGCTAGCGAGGCGTTGGTGAAAGCCTCACCATTTCTGAGACAGTGACTGAATGGGTTTACTATTTTGTGTTGGGCTGCATCTTCTTCAAACAAGTTTTGACTGAGTCTGATTAAATAAGTTCAAAATGCTCGGAGCAGGCCCGACATTCAAGGAGTCTTCAAGAACAATTCACATATTCTTAGAACGCTCACCCACCCTCAGCCATCCCCACTGCAGCCCCCTTCCCTGCTGTTCCGTTTTGTTAGCAAGCATGCTCACAGCATTCTACGATACATGGCAAGCTTATTCAGGGATGGGATGTGGGCGAGCTCTCTGGAGCAAAGGGTTGTCTCCATGGCCTGTGATTCGAGTGGGATTGACCCTGATACTTCCACAGCATGAATTCACACTGGAACGGTTAGCTGGAAGGAGACAGGTCTAAGCTGTGTCCCTTTCTCCAGGCGAATGTCCTTTCTGTAGCACCAACCCCATGGTACCTGAGGACAGTGTGCAGTAGAGCTCCTCAGGAAAGTGAGGTGGGGTTTAGAGGCTGCTCTATAGAGATGTCTACAAAACAGAAGAATTTCCAGTGTGGACTTGCAGCTGACTGCAAGCATGTTAGCACACTCAGATGGTGTGCCATGTGTATCCTGTTTAAATAGGGACTGCAGGAAAGGAGCTTGAGGAACCAGAGGCTGCTATTCAGGTACAGCAGGATTTTGGCTTGTGAAGTGTGGAAAGGGTTTGGTCTATTAGGGCAATTCCAGACATGGAGCATACAGCCTATACAGGGAAAAAAAAAAACTCCTGCAGAATCACATTTTGAGTTTCCTTGGCAGGACTTTCTGGAGACTTTCTACGAGCGGGAAGATACTCTGCCCATACTGTCAATGGGGCCTGGTCAGCCTGGACTTCCTGGTCCCAGTGCAGCCGAGACTGCAGCAGGGGCATTCGGAACCGGAAGCGTGTTTGCAACAACCCAGAACCCAAGTATGGGGGCATGCCATGCCTTGGTCCGTCCCTGGAATTCCAGGAGTGCAACATTTTACCCTGTCCAGGTAAGTGGATCACAGTGTGAAAAAGAATGGGAAAGCCGTGTGCCTGTAGCCTTTAAGAACTGAAAGCCAAGCCGGGCGGTGGTGGCGCACGCCTTTAATCCCAGCACTCGGGAGGCAGAGGCAGGCGGATCTCTGTGAGTTTGAGGCTAGCCTGGTCTATAGAGAAATCCTGTCTCGAAAAACCAAAAAAATAAAAAATAAAAATAAAAAATACAAAAAGAACCGAAAGCCAATGGAGACCTTTATCTCTGTTCTCTCTCTCTCTCTCTCTCTCTCTCTCTCTCTCTCTCTCTCTCTCTCTCTCTCTCTCACACACACACACACACACACACACACACACACCCCGTGAGAAGTATGTTCTTAAGAAGTGTGTGGGGTGATGGTGGTACCTCTTACCTGTTGTTCACTAGACAGGATGAACGAAACAGGTACAGCTAAAGAGGCCTGGATTCCTCACCCATTTTAGCTGTCTGGTCCCAAATCATTCCCTCTGCTTTAAAATTTTCCTCAGTCTCTGTTCAGGCATGCAAGCAGCTAGCTTAGGGCTAGCAAGGCTCTCCTCTCATATTGCCTGGGGCAAAGACAAACACAATATAAATCCATGTTCTTTTGATTTAATAAGAAACCACACATTCCCATGAAGCACTTTGTTAGGGTTAGTATTGCTATGATGAACCGCCATGACCAGGATAACATGAGGAGAAACAGGTGTATTTCATTCACAGTTCATGTAACAGTTTGTCATCAAAAGCAGTGATGGCAGGAACTCAAACAGAGCAGGAAGCTGGAAGCAGGAGCAGATGCAGAGGCCGTGGAGGACTGCTGCCTCCTGGCTTGCTCCCTCTGGTTTCATCAGCGTGCTTTCTTATAAAACCCAGGACCAGCAGCCAAAGGATGCTGCATGAGAGGCTGGACCCTCCCCTATCAATCACTAATTAAGGCGATGCCCTACAGGCTTGTCTGTAGCCGGAATTTATGGAGACAATTCCTTGATGCTCCCTCCTAGATGCCTCCAACTTGTGTCAAGTTGACATTAAACTGTGCAGCACAAACTAAGGTCTTACAATCTAAGCCCAGTTACTAGTTTGCTGTCCCCAAAATAAGTGTTAGTCACTTTCAGGACACAGATATACCCAACTCTTCCACTATGACCTCTACCTGGTTCATAGTCACAGCTGCCAGAGTGCTCCACCAGGCACACCAGCCGGCTCCCAGGTTCCACGTTTCTAATAGAGGGCCCGCCTCATGAATGAAACCCTCTGAGGACAGGCTTCTCTTCTGGTGACTAGGAGACCTGTGTGTCACCTGGCCTTCTCATAGTCTCAGGTTCTTCAACACAGTCTTAAAGCTGTTAGAGCCTTGTCCCTGTGTGGACCACTTTTGCTTTATGCCTGAGTGGAAGCCCCAGGGAGTTAAGGATTGCTGATCAGGCTCACACACCATAGTGACCTTAGCTATGGCCTGTGACACCTGGAAATACTTGTGGGCGGTTTTCAGATGGTGGGGAGCAAAGCACTGGATAATTGGTCTTCCCTCCACAGAAGACACTATTGTGCACTATATTTATCAGCAAAGTTGTGTGTGTGTTCGTGCTTTTCAGACATCTTACTATTATTTTACCTTCTTTCTGTATTCATCTCCCCCCCCCCGTCCCGAGTTAAAATCCCCATTTTCCTGCTCTCCTCAGATCACCTGTATCTAGATTCCCCTCTCTATTGCTCCCCATCACCACCACTCCACAATGGTCCCTTTTGATTTCCCTGGCTTCTATATTCATTCCAGGTTATATACTCACAAATGACAATTTGTAGCTAAGAACATCAGACAAAAGACAACATGCAGCGTTGTTTTTCTAGGTTTGGGTTACACCACTCCACATGATCTTTCCTATTTCCTTCCATTTACCTGCAGCAGAGATTTTCAATGATGTCTTTGCTCCTACAGCTGTGTTCCTCCCATGAGGCCTCTGTGCTTGAATTTCTCCGGCCTCGGGCTATTCCTCTGCCGACCACACAGCTTTCCCAGCCAAACTGATGCTGAGATGCTGGGAAAGGTCAAGGAGTTGTTCTTTCCCACAGCCCATGGAGAAAGATTCCTCCCCCGGGTCCTTGGAGGCAGTGTGGGCGATAGCACCAGATTTGAATCAGGGCTGTGAACTGGAGCCAAGGGGAATGATAGGCGAATGCCAAGTTCCCTCCATCACCCTGCTTCTCCAGACTCCTGATTTCATTTCTTGTGTCCATTAGTAGCTCATATGGAATCTGAGAGAGGCTTGGATGTGGTCCTGGTCCCAGAGGATTTATAAAGTGTTCTTGACCATCTTTAGGACACTCTGATAGCATCATCTATGGGTAGTTTTAATTTTATTTTTGTTGACTTATTGAGCTAGGACTAAGTGTACATGACCTCAATATCTTAAAATAGCTCTGTCCTCATTTTCTTTTAAAAGCCAAGTTTCCTTTGTAGAATTGCTCATGTCTTTGCACAAGGGACTGTCAGATTCAAGGTTGAATGTATGAGCATCAACTTTCTCTTCTATCTCCCATAAAATTCCTAAAATCGTGATAACCTGTAATTCAGCGCGGAGCTGCTAGGAAGCCCCCCTGTATTGCACAGGTTGAGCTATATGGCCAAGGAAAACCATATTTGGGGTAATTTTTACCTGATTTAGAGCATATTCTTCCATATAAACTGATATTTTTAACTATACTAGGTCAAATACAAAAAGCACTGTCCTTCAGTGGGTCGCAGCACTTGCTATGTAAGCGTGGATTTGCATTTGAATTCTCAGCATCCACAGCAATGGGCATGTCTGTGTGTGCCTGTAACAACAACATTGAGATCAGCAACAGGCAGATCCCAAGATCTCCCTCACCAGTGAGCCTAGCCAAGTGATCTGGTTCCTTGGGAGACCCTATCTCAGGAGAGTAAGAGAGGAAAACACACCAGTTTCCTAGTCTAAGCATTGAGGGCTTATCTTGAATTCTGGAGGCTCTGGTTCTGTCTGTGGCTCTAACATAAGCAAATAATAATAAAGTGAAGCGCATGCTAAAATGATTTCCCTTCACCTTTTGAACTTGCTCCTGCATAATTTATCCCAACCCTGAGAAGCACATGACTGTTTCTGATCATGACTTTTTCTCCTGGTACATTCGATGCGGCAGTAAAGACTCTAGGCTGGAGACCTTGCCTGGCAAAGCTAGAGACAACAGATGGTTCTTTGTTGCTATGTGTATTCAAATAAGATGAAAGCGACTTAGAGTTGTGCTTAGACACCCATAAAACCGAGAGCAGTAAACATTAAGTTCTTTTGATCCAATTTAACTCAGCGAGTTCTATTTGTCTTTCTTCTGTAAACAACAAGGCCCAGGGAAAGGGAACACTAAGAATATGACGGAAGGGCACAGGGTCTCAAACCCGTGACCCTGGCAGGTGTGTCTCCTCCAGAGAACAATACAGAGACCTGCGGTGTGCTGAGGACTCTGCGCTTTCCATCTGCAGTACCCTTGTGCTCTTGGAGCTCCACAGGGTAGCAAAGGAAACAGAGAGCACAAGAGACTTCTTCTCAGAGGACAAAAGCCATACTGCTCCTCTGTGTAGACCTGTGAGGTCCAGGCTTTAGCATACAGAGGTACCAGCAACACATGTTTCCGTGAGCTGACAGGCTATAAATGTTCCACTTTGTCCCCATACACCCACAGTGTGACTGGCACTCAGGGGTTAATCGTGCACCTTTATCTTGTCCTCCTTCATGGTGGGCAACTGAATTCTCTTTTTATCTTACTGTAGCAGTAACCACAGTTACAAGAGCAATGATTTTTCTCTCCTTGTCCATTGAGCTATTTAATATATACATTTCATTTCAACAAAAGTAGTTCTCGGTAACTAATTGCTTTCTTTCCTTGGAAGACATAAGGATCTAAGCTTCAGGGTGTTTGATCGTCTCATGAACCAGTCTTACTTAGGATACGTTAAATGTGATACAAGCCCTGGGCAGAACCCAACATGGATGGCAAGAATTATGTGAATTATAGGGAGGTCCGTTGCCTGAACTATTGATTCTTAGCTTTAGGTCTTTTCAAGCCAGGTAGATAGTAAAACCAGCAAAGGTGGGAACTGGCTAGGGGCCTCATATTAATTACTATAGCACGTGATTCGTGGTTCCGGAAGAGGAAGTTCCACATCACATGCATTGAACATGTGTGTCATGCTGGATTGAATTGTGTGCTGTGCTGGATTGAATGTGTCTTCCATGCTGGTGCATAGAAATCATATGTTGAGGAATATTTTCTGAAGAACCAAACAATGAACTGGAAATTAGACGGGATCTGGGATTATGGAGGGATTCTTTAAGCTTGTATCTACCAAGTAGGAAACCTCACATGTCCCCACACCATGGCTTCTTTCTTGCCGTGTATGTCGTTGTCTCCTATGTGGCATAATCTCTAGCTGTGTCATGTTGGTCTGGTGGGGACTTCAGACACGCTGTGCTTTTGTGTCCTTCCCCAGTGGATGGTATATGGTCCTGTTGGTCATCCTGGTCTAAATGCTCAGCAACCTGCGGAGGTGGACACTACATGAGAACCCGCTCTTGTACGAATCCAGCCCCAGCCTACGGAGGGGACATCTGCCTGGGACTGCACACGGAGGAGGCGCTCTGCAATACACAGACTTGTCCAGGTACGCAAGGCCTTGGTTACTGCATAACTTCAGTGCAAACTCACCTTTCTTAATTACAAGCGATGACAAAGATTGTGAGTCACAGTAGACACTGGCAAGTCCATCTCACACTGTTACCTCTGATTTATTTAACGACACTTTGTTCTACAGCAAAATCATTTTCATACTATGCTCTGTTTTCATCACAAATGGGAAAGTGCATACATGTTATAACATCTGTACTATCTAAAAAATATACCCCAAATCATCTTTGACCTTACTAAGTAGCACTGATGACTCCCAGGTAGCACCTGGCTTTGCTGGAGGAGAGCGATTTGGAGAAGTGGAAACCGAGTACCACTTGTAGAGCCCCCACCCCGGTGTGCGGGAGACTCACCTGAGGCCTGTTTCACACTTTCACAGCCTATCCTGGCACAAGAACATTATATGCTTGGAATAAGGCCAGAAATGTTCCGGGGGAACAGTGGACATTGTGGGATGACACCTCACTCAGGGCCAGGGCTGTTCCCAAAGGCAGTGCAGTTAAAGAGAACACAAGGCAGAAAGTCCAGTCGGCTTTCAGAGGACCAAAGCAAAGCAAGGAACAGGGAGTAAAGCCTTTAGGAAGTGAGTCTTTTCAGGACTGTGAACGGGGAAGTTCTGGGCCTGTGCTTGATGCAGACAGCTCCTTACCCGAGAGGTAACCAGGCATTCTGACATTGAGTTACCATCCCACACTTAACGCTGACAGTGAAAGACTCTACCAGAGTGCCTGCACAGGTCTTTCTAGAAATCCCACCTATATTTAAGAGGGCCTCAAAACCAAATTCTCATTATCATTCCAAAAATCAGTCTTTTATGTCTTTAAGAGGAAAAGCCAATCCGTTTGTATGAATCAGTGCACAAGTTGTTTTTCTGAGTTGTAAAAAGTAATAATAAAGATATGTGTGTGTATTTATATGTATATGAAAATATCCTCCTTATTGATAAATAAATAATGAGTTCATTCCTTAACATAATATATGAGTCTTATCCCTATTTCTGAATATCTGTACACCTGGGTGGATTGAAAGTCATTCCAGCAAGTCCTCTACCTTCTGTCATTGCTCACCCTTGGGTCCTGACCAAAGCTGTGGAAACTGACTTCATCCATCTCAGGAGGTCTGAGGTGAAACGAGCTCTCCTGGCTGGCCCGCCTTTGGGGACTTTGCAAAGTTGGTTTTGCTGCAGAAGAAAAATGCTTTAAGCTTCCATTCAGAAACAATGGATTTTAGTGTGTGGTGCTGGCCAACACGGATCCTGGGGGAAATGTCCAGGATATAATCTGAGGGTCTCTTTGTACGGGGGCTTACTATGTAGGTATCAGCACTGATGGTTTCTGACTCCAGATGTCATGTTTGTCTCAAGAACTGGCTTACTGACTATTAAATAAAATTGTTCATAAAATTGAAATGATATGGGACTTAGAACACTTACTTCAAATACATTATATCTGACTGAAATTTTTAGCACATTTACTCATCCTTTGTGGATTTATTTACTGGATTGGCACAAAGTTATGGCCACATCTTGTTTATGCACAGAGTCATTAAAAACACAGTGTGGAAGCCCAAAGTCCAGTGTGACTTGACCGTGATTGGTTGCTGTCGTCAGGTAACCCTGCCTCTCTCCCTCTCCTGGTCTCTGTAGAGAGCTGGTCAGAGTGGTCCGACTGGTCTGTGTGTGATGCTTCTGGCATCCAGGTCCGTGCTCGGCAGTGTATTCTTCTGTTTCCTGTGGGCAGCCAGTGTTCCGGAAATACCACAGAGAGTCGGCCATGTGTGTTTGACTCTAATTTCATCCCAGGTAAGGGCGGAGATGTTTATCAGTGTGAACAGAGTCATTCCAATATCCAGAGAGGAAATAATCCATTGGGTCATGTTTTTATCGGCTCTTTGAGGCTGCCTTTGTTAAACTGAAAATGATTCCGTCTACTGTTGTGGTTTCAAGGTGGCTGGAATATAGATTCACATGTAACCGCAGATTTAGACTGGAATTTAGCACAATGTCTTATATAATTTATTGATACTAATGGAGTGTGAGGATTTCACTACAAAAACCGCAAACTGATTGCTTGTTTCAATATCAGTGTAAATACTTTACTATGGCAATGTTTTGTATGTGTCTGCACAGCGAAAGTGATCATTGTCTTCCCACAACTCTCAATATACTAGGGAACATGATGCCTGTCATTAATGTTGCCTTGAAAAACGGGCTACTGGTTCCTCTTGCTAAAGCTTTTTTTTTAATGAGGAATCAACATTTAGTCATGGGGGACCATCAGTTATTGCAATGACCCTGTACGGTGGTATTCTACTTATGTCTAAAGCCCTGAACACAACCTCCCTGCATCTGTGGGGCATAATATAGACTAAAGCCAAGACCAAACTGGTGGGAAGAAATAATGGGATTAAATTACAGAAGCTCAGTTTATTCATTTCTTTTTACACAGAACCGTTAGCTTTAGCATACCCTTAGAAGGCGCCTCAGCCACATACAGCCTACGAGTGATGCTGCTTTTTTTTTTTTTAACATACTTTCAGTCTTCGTTATCTGATGAAAAATCCCTGTGGGAGAGTCTGGCGTTTCCAAACACCTGGAGTGTCACCACACTCGGAAGACTGCCATATCGCTCATGTCCTGCTTGTATCACATGATCACAGTGTCACATGAGGCACAGGAAGGGAGTACCTTGGCTTCCGAGTAGAGTTTTCCTTGAGCTCTGATGGTGAGGCCTTGAGTTCATAAAGGATGTAACACCAGAAAAACAATACAGGACAACGTGATCGGGGCTCCCTGGGATGGGGCATGCCATAGCAGAAATCAATACTTCCTCTTGTTTCAAGCCTGAGGGACCATGGCGTTTTCTTTTTTTGGTATTGAATACCATACCCTCCTAGTCAGGGTAACAAAGCCAAATCCTCCTCGGGTTTATTAAAACAAAGAAACAGTCAATACTTTTGATAATTAGCCAGGCTTTTGAACCTTAGATTCATATTGAATTCAAAATCATTAATGTTTGTAAATGAAGCATAGATATGAACTTGCCTCCCAACTCATTTGTGCATAGTGATTGCATTTTCTGTTTTTCCAGAAGTGTCTGTGGCAAGATCCAGCAGTGTGGAAGAGAAAAGGTGTGGAGGTGAGTTCTCCTGCTTAGTAGAGCTCTTGCTGGAACTCCGACGTATTGAAACCTCTCTTTTCCCAGGGTGCTCTGCTGTTGGATGTGGGTGGCTGGTCAGGGAAGTCCCTGAGTTTATGGGTCATGATATGCAGACACACCACTAAATGCTTCTAGAGACAGATGTGTCCTATTAGCATCTCACAAAGCTGCCACCATCTACAGCTGTTTGCATGAGACAGGCTTTCGACATCCACAATTCCGATCCTAGATGGGAGGCTTAGGACATGTGCTAAGACCGCTCAACTCCATGAGCACTGGTTCCGTCTAGAACTAGTCTCTCTAGTGATGCTGACATCAGACTGAGCCAGAGAAGTCAGCTTGTCACATTTTGCTGCCATATAAGTGAAGAATAACAGTTTTCGGAGATTTTATAATGGCCATTGTACTAAAAAATCCTAAGCATCCATTTTAATCTTCAGTGTATGGGTAAGAATGACGGAACTCAATGAGATAGGTCTCAAATCCCGATCGATCATGAGTAGGGGATTCAGGGATAGCATCCTGGCAAACGAATTCAGCAGGGGTTTTATATTGAAAACATCCAGAGAAAGGGGGCCCAGTAGATCCCTGAGAGATGCATGGGAAGATTCTACAGCAGCCATGTCTGGGTCATACTATTGGGTAGCATCAGAATCTCAGACTATAGCTGATAGGTTTAATATAACTGATTGTATAGCATGAATGTTTGCAAGTATAGAGAAACATTATAGATGTCTTATCCCCATTGGTTACAAATCAATCAAATGTTGCACAGAAAGCTGTACAACTGAATCAACTGGGTGTTTGATCTCTAGTCTAGCTTTATTGTTCAAAAACCAAGAAAAAATAAATTAATAGTAGAATTAGTAGGAGACCACATCTTCCACCAAGACTAATGACCTGACCTCCATCCCAAGGTCCTGTGTAGTGAAGAAAGAACACTGACTCCTGACGTTGTTGTTTGACCTCCACGTACATGCCATGCTACCTGCACATATGTGTGAGCATGCACGCATGCACACAGACATACACACACACATGCATGCACACAAAGTAAATGTTAAAAAGACAATGCATATATTTAAGGAGGAGCGACAGTGTACAGAATCCGGGAGATTTAGTAGGTACTATTTCTCCCTTTGCGGAGAATGTGCCCTATGGAAATCTTCCAGCTTAGCTATTTTTAGTTTCAGGAGACACAAAGACTGAATAATCTCGTCATAAAGATGTCAGCTGGCCACAGCTTCCCCGGGCACCTGCAGGAATAATTTATATGACTAATGACACACATCTGCATACGGAGACCATTGTACATCTTCCATATGCAGCAATGAAATATGAGTTATCAGTGCAGTCGGAAGTATTTTTATCAGTGTGTGGCACTGACTCAGGGGCGTCTCACAGCTAAAATAGAGACACATGGGAGCGCATGCGAAATCAGCCTTGCTTATCACCACTGCAGCCCCCATCTGCAGTAAAAACAGCATAATTCAGTGTGTGCTGGTAAAAGGGTGCAGAATGGTTTATGCCACAGTCACATGATGAGAGCCCTGTACCATCACAGTGTCTAAGACAAAGCAGGAAACCCCCAAGGCTTGTAACCTCCCTCTATGATCTTACCATTGAACAAATAAGCTAGGTGTGAATAATTGAGGTGATTCTTCCCTCAATTGTCAGGTAGTCTTGTAGAATGTTCTCAATAGGTTATCCAGCCATTAGTGCTTCTGTGGTAGGAACGTCACTATCTGTTCAGAGTCTCAGTGCATTTATGAGTGTGCGTTGATCATTGCTGACGGTGAACCCAGGGAAGGAGGTCAGTCTTTCAGGGACTGGCATTCTTAGAATCGTGTCAAGGAGGAAACAGATGCACAGGACAGGAGAAAACTCTGAATCAGAAGGCAAGTGAGAGATCTCCAATGTCTACCATGTATCACACAGCTCAGGACCTGATGGTATCTCTTAGATTTTGATGTTCAGCTTTACACAGGTCAGGCCCTGATGGCATGTCTCATATTTTGATGCTCAGCTTCCCCCTGGGTTTCTTGACCTGGGATTCTGATAGAACCTTAAGACCCTGGTTCTAGTGTCCATTGGTAAAGGTTAGCAAGTGATCTTTTGACAAGCGTCAGAGCTGGCCTGGTGCTAAGGTGGAGCTTCTGCTGAGTTGTAAGTGTCATGAATGGGCACAGAGACCGGGAGAGGTGGAGGAAGTCAGGGGGCGTCAGTTATAAACATCTCAGGCCCTGGAGATTGCAGACAGATCTGCTTGACTCTTCTAGTACTCTCAAGGGCTTCCTCTACAGTGAAGGATGTCACTCCATGTCCACACCGAGCTCAGTAGCTTTACCACACTAACCTCTTGGCTATGAAGTTGACAGACTGTGGGAAACCACTGGATGACATTGCATTTCCTGGTAACACATGAGGAGACAGCGAGGGGGTCCTGTGGATGCTCCCTGAGCTGTGAGAACGTGAGGTTAATTATCTAAACACAGTTAGTCCTCTAGTGCCAGTACAGAGTAAGAGAAAGGAAGCCACCTTCTGCGTCACGTGAGTCTCATTTATCTCAGCTCAGAGCCCTGCAGGAAGGTTGAGAACTTCAACAGCAGTGTTTTCCCAACAAATACGAAGGTTTCCAGATGGTTGTTTCTTAGGCATTTTGTAACTCTTGATGCGTTGCCAGGATGCCAGTCAAACCCTTCCTGTTCAACAGACATATCATTGCAGCTCAGTTTTTAGATACCTGTTACCCAAAACTTGTGAAAAAATTCAAAGAGAATCAATACCTATTAAATAGACAACAATGGGTCAGAAGAGAATTATTTGTGTCCAGCTACAGGATTATATTGAGTGCCTTTAGCACAATTCCTTTATTTCTTAGAGTAAAACAATTTTTATAAGATCACTAAATGCAAGTTAGAAACAGTGGCCCACAGGCTAACATACAAATTAGAGAGATGGAGGGAGAAAAGAAGGGAGGGATGGAGGGAGGGAGGAAGAGAAGGAAGGAAGGAAAGAATAAGTCTGTGTGTCATCTCTAGAAAGACAGCCAAAACTAGAGAAAGAGTGACTTCTGTTTCCTTCATAATCTTCAAAATTTTCTACTATTGAACAAAATTTGTATCTACAAAAATACTATTAACAGCAAAATTCATGTAAATAGAAAACAATTTGAATAAAATGAAACACAGAATAAGAAACAGCCTGGCTTATAGGAGTAGAGCAACTGAGAGCCCCAAGTGAATTCTGCCTCGTAGGCTGCAGCCATGTTGGATAGATGGATGCTCAGTCTGTTAAGGTGCATAGACACACTGACAGAAAACCCTCAGACCAGTGGACACTGTGTTCTCGAAGGCTCCCTGGGACCTCCAGAGGAAAGCAAATGTGTTTCAGATATAATACTAACAATGTTCAAGGCATTTGAGGAAATGGTTGTGATCCATAAGAACACTAGTTTGAACTAGTTTGCTCAGTGTGGAGACGTTTTTACATGGCCCTGATGTTTCCAAGAACAAAGCTACTGTGACATCTGTACCTTGGAGTATGCAGCACCTCCTTTCGTCTTTCCTTTCAGTTGGGCACTTTGAGGGTCTGATAGCTTGTTCTTCCTAAGCACAGTATGACATTGGCCCTGTTTCCCAGAGTTCAACATGTTCCACATGATGGCCGTGGGCCTCAGCAGTTCCATCCTCGGCTGCCTCCTTACCCTGCTTGTCTACACATACTGCCAGCGGTACCAGCAGCAGTCCCATGATGCAACTGTCATCCACCCTGTCTCCCCTGCTGCTCTCAACAGCAGCATAACCAACCACATCAACAAACTGGAGAAATATGATTCAGTGGAGGCCATCAAGGTAAGGAATGGGCACTGACGGCTCTAGCCAGGTAGACCACAAAGGCAACTAGGTGATGCTGGGGCTGCCAGCAAGGTTCAGTGCTAGTGGTACTGGTGACGGACAGAGTCGGGGTACCCCAGATCTTTGGGTGCTCTCTGGGGAGTGTAGACAGTCTGTAGGTGGGTGGTAGTTCCACTGTGGTAGTTGTAGGAAGTCTACAAGTATTGGATGGATACTCTTGGAGGTGGGGGGGGGGGTCTTTGGAGATTCGTTTTTCTCTTTTGCCTATTCTTAATGGAAATAAGAGTTTGAAAATGAAAGCAATTATATATAAAATTCTGGGAATAGTAAGTCTTGGACCATGTCCAGCTGTGCCTCATATGTGCTTTTTGCCTTTGAAGAGAGGTCTTCCAGCAAAAACCTCCAGCGTAGACCAAATGAATGACTGAGCAGCCATATAAAGTTCACATTATGGCACTCAGATGTCCATGTCCATCTCAGGAAGACCTGAGTTTCCTTTGACCTCAGTGTACTCCTTTATAAAATGGATATGATAGTGAACAGCTCCATGTAGTTCTGAGGTTTCAGTGACCTTCCTTGAGAGTCAGCATGACAGCTGCTGTTCTTCCGGTGTTTGCACAAGAAGCCGGTGTTTTCCTTTAGAGACATCACAGCTTAGTCTCCTGTGCCCATCTTCTGTTATCTTCTACACTCGTGAAGGGAAGTCTCCTAAGCGAAAATCGACTAAGCTTCTGTGTCCCTGTTAAGTTAGTTGTTTCCCATAACCTATTTAGTGAACATTGGCATAACCTCTCTCCCTGCCATGATAGCTAACTTTGGAGCATTTTCTTTTATAAGAATGTGTATTATGCACCACACGAAGGATCAGGGATCATCTGGGGATGGGGCAGAGGACAGGGAGAAATACTGTGAAATAATGTCTTCCGGCTGCCATGTGGCTATCTGCCGTAATCATGATCTCACCAGATCTGTGCCTACCTGCACGAGATCATGGCATAGATATGGCGTAGATGATCTCAGGGTCCTACCTTGTCCTGAGGAGCAACTGGTAGATGTTGCCATGGAAGAGAGAATCACTATTTACTGAAGATACGGTCCATGGTGGGTTTTCCATGCTCCCGTGGAGATTTCCACACCCGTGAGCATATGGACAGTATTAACCGGACATAGTCGGTTATAAAAAAAATAAATAAATAAATAAACAAAAAAAAACATGAGGTTGGAGAGAGAAATGTTGGGGTAAAATGAGAGGAGTTGGGGTGGGAAATGGGAGAACAGATATTATACTTTATTGTGTGAGTTTTTGAATGGTATGATATTTTCCAAAGTAAAGTCTTTGAAAAAGAATGCAATGAAATCCACAATTTAAAAAAAAAAAAAAAAAAAAAAACAGAATATGTATTTCATTCAGCTCCATCAGCCTCAGGCAGGAGCTGAATGATCCCAGGGCTTGCTCTCTTCTCTGCCACTCAGGCAGAGATGG